>NW_027327937.1:300000-600000 GCF_047675955.1 Chlorocebus sabaeus
CTTTCTGAGAAACTGCCCTGTGTTCTGTTAATTCATCTCCCAGAGTTACATCTTTCCCTTGAAGAAGCCTTTCGCTAAGGCTGTTCTTGTGGAATTGGCAAAGGGATATTTGGAAGCCCATAGAGGGCTATGGCGAAAAAGGAAATATCTTCCGTTCAAAACTCGAAAGAAGCTTTCTGAGAAACTGCTCTGTGTTCTGTTAATTCATCTCACAGAGTTACATGTTTCCCTTCAAGAAGCCTTTCGCTAAGCTGTTCTTGTGGAATTTGCAAAGGGATATTTGGAAGCCCATAGAGGGCTATGGAGAAAAAGCAAATATCTTCCGTTCAAAACTCGAAAGAAGCTTTCTGAGAAACTGCTCTGTGTTCTGTTAATTCATCTCACAGAGTTACATCTTTCCCTTCAAGAAACCTTTCGCTAAGGCTGTTCTTGTGGAATTGGCAAAGGGATATTTGGAAGCCCATAGAGGGCTATGGTGAAAAAGGGAATATCTGCCGTTCAAAACTGGAAAGAAGCTTTCTGAGAAACTGCTCTGTGTTCTGTTAATTCATCTCACAGAGTTACATCTTTCCCTTCAAGAAGCCTTTCGCTAAGGCTGTTCTTGTGGAATTGGCAAAGGGATATTTGGAAGCCCATAGAGGGATATGGTGAAAAAGGGAATATCTGCCGTTCAAAACTGGAAAGAAGCTTTCTGAGAAACGGCTATGTGTTCTGTTAATTCATCTCACAGAGTTACATCTTTCCGTTCAAGAAGCCTTTCGCTAAGGCTGTTCTTGTGGAATTGGCAAAGGGATATTTGGAAGCCCATAGAGGGCTATGGTGAAAAAGGAAATATCTTCCGTTCAAAACTGGAAAGAAGCTTTCTGAGAAACTGCTCTGTGTTCTGTTAATTCATCTCACAGAGTTACATCTCTCCCTTCAAGAAGCCTTTCGCTAAGGCTGTTCTTGTGGAATTGGCAAAGGGATATTTCGAAGCCCATAGAGGGCTATGGTGAAAAAGGGAATATCTGCCGTTCAAAACTGGAAATAAGCTTTCTGAGAAACTGCTCTGTGTTCCGTTAATTCTTCTCACAGAGTTACATCTTTCCCTTCTAGAAGCCTTTCGCTAAGGCTGTTCTTGTGGAATTGGCAAAGGGATATTTGGAAGCCCATAGAGGGCTATGGTGAAAAAGGAAATATCTTCCGTTCAAAACTCGAAAGAAGCTTTCTGAGAAACTGCTCTGTGTTCTGTTAATTCATCTCACAGAGTTACATCTTTCCCTTCAAGAAGCCTTTCGCTAAGGCTGTTCTTGTGGAATTGGCAAGGGGATATTTGGAAGCCCATAGTGGGCTATGGAGAAAAAGCAAATGTCTTCCGTTCAAAACTGGAAACAAGCTTTCTGAGAAACTGCTCTGTGTTCTGTTAATTCATCTCACAGAGTTACATCTTTCCCTTCAAGAAGCCTTTCGCTAAGGCTGTTCTTGTGGAATTGGCAAAGGGATATTTGGAAGCCCATAGAGGGCTATGGTGAAAAAGGAAATATCTTCCGTTCAAAACTCGAAAGAAGCTTTCTGAGAAACTGCTCTGTGTTCTGTTACTTCATCTCACAGAATTACATCTTTCCCTTCAAGAAGCCTTTCGCTAAAGCTGTGCTTGTGGAATGGGCAAAGGGATATTTGGAAGCCCATAGAGGGCTATGGAGAACAAGAAAATATCTTCCGTTCAAAACTGGAAAGAAGCTTTCTGAGAAACTGCTCTGTGTTCTGTTAATTCATCTCACAGAGCTACATCTTTCCCTTCAAGAAGCCTTTCGCTAAGGCTGTTCTTGTGGAATTGGCAAAGGGATATTTGGAAGCCCATAGAGGGCTATGGGCAAAAAGGAAATATCTTCCGTTCAAAACTGGAAAGAAGCTTTCTGAGAAACTGCTCTGTGTTCTGTTAATTCATCTCCCAGAGTTACATCTTTCCCTTCAAGAAGCCTTTCGCTAAGGCTGTTCTTGTGGAATTGGCAAAGGGATATTTGGAAGCCCATAGAGGGCTATGGTGAAAAAGGAAATGTCTTCCGTTCAATCCTGGAAGGAAGCTTTCTGAGAAACTACTCTGTGTTCTGTTAATTCATCTCACAGAGTTACATCTTTCCCTTCAAGAAGCCTTTCGCTAAGGCTGTTCTTGTGGAATTGGCAAAGGGATATTTGGAAGCCCATAGAGGGCTATGGGCAAAAAGGAAATATCTTCCGTTCAAAACTGGAAAGATGCTTTCTGAGAAACTGCTCTGTGTTCTGTGAATTCATCTCCCAGAGTTACATCTTTCCCTTCAAGAAGCCTTTCGCTAAGGCTGTTCTTGTGGAGTTGGCAAAGGGATATTTGGAAGCCCATAGAGAGCTATTTTGAAAAAGGAAATATCTTCCGTTCAAAACTGGAAAGAAGATTTCTGAGAAACTGCTCTGTGTTCTGTTAATTCATCTCCCAGAGTTACAACTTTCCCTCCAAGAAGCCTTTCGCTAAGGCTGTTCTTGTGGAATTGGCAAAGGGATATTTGGAAGCCCTTAGAGGGCTATGGAGAAAACGCAATATCTTCCGTTCAAAACTGGAAAGAAGCTTTCTGAGAAACTGCTCTGTGTTCTGTTAATTCATCTCACAGAGTTACATCTTTCCCTTCAAGAAGCCTTTCGCTAAGGCTGTTCTTGTGGAATTCGCAAAGGGATATTTGGAAGCCATTAGAGGGCTATGGAGAAAAAGCAAATATCTTCCGTTCAAAACTGGAAAGAAGCTTTCTGAAAAACTGCTCTGTGTTCTGATACTTCATCTCTCAGAGTTACATCTTTCCCTTCAAGAAGCCTTTCGCTAAAGCTGTGCTTGTGGAATTGGCAAAGGGATATTTGGAACCCCTAGAGGGCTATGGAGAACAAGAAAATATCTTTCGTTCAAAACTGGAAAGAAGCTTTCTGAGAAACTGCTCTGTGTTCTGTTAATTCATCTCACAGAGTTACATCTTTCCCTTCAAGAAGCCTTTCGCTAAGGCTGTTCTTGTGGAATTGGCAAAGGGATATTTGGAAGCCCATAGAGGGCTATGGGCAAAAATGAAATATCTTCCGTTCAGAACTGGAGAGAAGCTTTCTGAGAAACTGTTCTGTGTTCTGTTAATTCATCTCCCAGAGTTACATCTTTCCCTTCAAGAAGCCTTTCGCTAAGGCTGTTCTTGTGGAATTGGCAAAGGGATATTTGGAAGCCCATAGAGGGCTATGGTGAAAAAGGAAATATCTTCCGTTCAAAACTGGAAAGAAGCTTTCTGAGAAACTGCTCTGTGTTATGTTAATTCGTCTCACAGAATTACATCTTTCCCTTTAAGAAGCCTTTCGCTAAGGCTGTTCTTGTGGAATTGTCAAAGGGATATTTGGAAGCCCATAGAGGGCTATGGAGTAAAAGCAAATATCTTCCGTTCAAAACAGGAAACAAGCTTTCTGAGAAACTGCTCTGTGTTCTGTTAATTCATCTCACAGAGTTACATCTTTCCCTTCAAGAAGCCTTTCGCTAAGGCTGTTCTTGTGGAATTGGCAAAGGGATATTAGGAAGCCCATGGAGGGCTACGGAGAAAAAGCAAATATCTTCCGTTCAAAACTCGAAAGAAGCTTTCTGAGAAACTGCTCTGTGTTCTGTTAATTAATCTCACAGAGTTACATCTTTCCCTTCAAGAAGCCTTTCGCTAAGGCTGTTCTTTTGGAATTGGCAAAGGGATATTTGGAAGCCCATAGAGGGCTATGGTGAAAAAGGAAATATCTTCCATTCAAAACTCGAAAGAAGCTTTCTGAGAAACTGCTCTGTGTTCTGTTAATTCATATCACAGAGTTACATCTTTCCCTTCAAGAAACCTTTCGCTAAGGCTGTTCTTGTGGAATTGGCAAAGGGATATTTCGAAACCCTTAGAGGGCTATGGAGAAAACGCAAGATCTTCCGTCCAAAACTGGAAAGAATCTTTCTGAGAAACTGCTCTGTGTTCTGTTAATTCATCTCACAGAGTTACATCTTTCCCTTCAAGAAGCCTTTCGCTAAGGCTGTTCTTGTGGAATTCGCAGAGGGATATTTGGAAGCCCTTAGAGGGCAATGGAGAAAAAGCAAACATCTTCCGTTCAAAACTGGAAAGAAGCTTTCTGAGAAACTGCTCTGTGTTCTGTTACTTCATCTCACAGAGGTACATCTTTCCCTTCAAGAAGCCTTTCGCTAAAGCTGTGCTTGTGGAATGGGCAAAGGGATATTTGGAAGCCCATAGAGGGCTATGGAGAAAAAGAAAATATCTTCCGTTCAAAACTGGAAAGAAGCTTTCTGAGAAACTGCTCTGTGTTCTGTTAATTCATCTCACAGAGTTACATCTTTCCCTTCAAGAAGCCTTTCGCTAAGGCTGTTCTTGTGGAATTGGCAAAGGTATATTTGGAAGCCCATAGAGGGCTATGGGCAAAAAGGAAATATCTTCCGTTCAAAACTGGAAAGAAGCTTTCTGAGAAACTGCTCTGTGTTCTGTTAATTCATCTCACAGAGTTACATCTTTCCCTTCAAGAAGCCTTTCGCTAAGGCTGTTCTTGTGGAATTGGCAAAGGGATATTTGGAAGCCCATAGAGGGCTATGGTGAAAAAGGAAATGTCTTCCGTTCAATCCTGGAAGGAAGCTTTCTGAGAAACTACTCTGTGTTCTGTTAATTCATCTCACAGAGTTACATCTTTCCCTTCAAGAAGCCTTTCGCTAAGGCTGTTCTTGTGGAATTGGCAAAGGGATATTTGGAAGCCCATAGAGGGCTATGGGCAAAAATGAAATATCTTCCGTTCAAAACTGGAAAGATGCTTTCTGAGAAACTGCTCTGTGTTCTGTGAATTCATCTCCCAGAGTTACATCTTTCCCTTCAAGAAGCCTTTCGCTAAGGCTGTTCTTGTGGAGTTGGCAAAGGGATATTTGGAAGCCCATAGAGGGCTATTTTGAAAAAGGAAATATCTTCCGTTCAAAACTGGAAAGAAGATTTCTGAGAAACTGCTCTCTGTTCTGTTAATTCATCTCACAGAGTTGCATCTTTCCCTTCAAGAAGCCTTTCGCTAAGGCTGTTCTTGTGGAATTGGCAAAGGGATATTTGGAAGCCCATAGAGGGCTATTTTGAAAAAGGAAATATCTTCCGTTCAAAACTGGAAAGAAGCATTCTGAGAAACTGCTCTGTGTTCTGTTAATTCATCTCACAGAGTTGCATCTTTCCCTTCAAGAAGCCTTTCGCTAAGGCTGTTCTTGTGGAATTGGCAAAGGGATATTTGGAAGCCCATAGAGGGCTATGGTGAAAAAGGAAATATCTTCCGTTCAAAACTCGAAAGAAGCTTTCTGAGAAACTGCTCTGTGTTCTGTTAATTCATCTCACAGAGTTACATCTTTCCCTTCAAGAAGCCTTTCGCTAAGGCTGTTCTTGTGGAATTGGCAAAGGGATATTTGGAAGCCCATAGAGGGCTATGGAGAAAACGCAAATATCTTCCGTTCAAAACTGGAATCAAGCTTTCTGAGAAACTGCTCTGTGTTCTGTTAATTCATCTCACAGAGTTACATCTTTCGCTTCAAGAAGCCTTTCGCTAAAGCTGTGCTTGTGGAATTGGCAATGGGATATTTGGAAGCCCATAGAGGGCTATGGAGAACAAGCAAATATCTTCCGTTCAAAACTGGAAAGAAGCATTCTGAGAAACTGCTCTGTGTTCTGTTAATTCATCTCACTGAGTTACATCTTTCCCTTCAAGAAGCCTTTCGCTAAGGCTGTTCTTGTGGAATTGGCAAAGGGATATTTGGAAGCCCATAGAGGGCTATGGGCAAAAAGGAAATATCTTCCGTTCAAAACTGGAAGGAAGCTTTCTGAGAAACTGCTCTGTGTTCTGTTAATTCATCTCCCAGAGTTACATCTTTCCCTTCAAGAAGCCTTTCGCTAAGGCTGTTCTTGTGGAATTGGCAAAGGGATATTTGGAAGCCCATAGAGGGCTATTTTGAAAAAGGAAATATCTTCCGTTCAAAACTGGAAAGAAGCTTTCTGAGAAACTGCTCTGTGTTCTGTTAATTCATCTCACAGAGTTACATCTATCCCTTCAAGAAGCCTTTCGCTAAGGCTGTTCTTGTGGAATTTGCAAAGGGATATTTGGAAGCACATAGAGGGCTATGGTGAAAAAGGAAATAACTTCCGTTCAAAACTGGAAAGAAGCTTTCTGAGAAACTACTCGGTGTTCTGTTAATTCATCTCACAGAGTTACATCTTTCCCTTCAAGAAGCCTTTCGCTAAGGCTGTTCTTGTGGAATTGGCAAAGGGATATTTGGAAGCCCATAGAGGGCTATGGTGAAAAAGGAAATATCTTCCGTTCAAAACTGGAAAGAAACTTTCTCAGAAACTGCTCTGTGTTCTGTTAATTCATCTCACAGAGTTACATCTTTCCCTTCAAGTAGCCTTTCGCTAAGGCTGTCCTTGTGGAATTGTCAAAGGGATATTTGGAAACACATAGAGGGCTATGAGCAAAAAGGAAATATCTTCCGGTCAAAACTGGAAAGAAGCTTTCTGAGAAACAGCTCTGTGTTCTGTTAATTCATCTCACAGAGTTACAACTTTCCCTTCAAGAAGCCTTTCGCTTAGGCTGTTCTTGTGGAATTTGCAAAGGGATATTTCGAAGCCCATAGAGGGCTATTTTGAAAAAGGAATTAGCTTCCGTTCAAAACTGGAAAGAAGCTTTCTGAGAAACTGCTCTGTGTTCTGTTAATTCATCTCACAGAGTTGCATCTCCCACTTCAAGGAGCCTTTCGCTAAGGCTGTTCTTGTGGAATTGGCAAAGGGATATTTGGAAGCCCATAGAGGGCTATGGTGAAAAAGGAAATATCTTCCGTTCAAAACTCGAAAGAAGCTTTCTGAGAAACTGCTCTGTGTTCTGTTAATTCATCCCACAGAGTTACATCTTTCCCTTCAAGAAGCCTTTCGCTAAGGCTGTTCTTGTGGAATTGGCAAAGGGATATTTGGAAGCCCATAGAGGGCTATGGTGAAAAAGGAAATATCTTCCGTTCAAAACTGGAAAGAAGCTTTCTGAGAAACTGCTCTGTGTTCTGTTAATTCATCTCACAGAGTTACATCTTTCCCTTCAAGTAGCCTTTCGCTAAGGCTGTTCTTGTGGAATTGTCAAAGGGATATTTGGAAGCCCATAGAGGGCTATGGAGAAAAAGCAAATATCTTCCGTTCAAAACTGGAAACAAGCTTTCTGAGAAACTGCTCTGTGTTCGGTTAATTCATCTCAAAGAGTTACATCTTTCCCTTCAAGAAGCCTTTCGCTAAGGCTGTTCTTGTGGAATTGGCAAAGGGATATTTGGAAGCCCATAGAGGGCTATGGAGTAAATGCAAATATCTTCCGTTCAAAACTGGAAAGAAGCTTTCTGAGAAACTGCTCTGTGTTCTGTTAATTCATCTCACAGAGTTACATCTTTCCCTTCAAGAAGCCTTTCGCTAAGGCTGTTCTTGTGGAATTGGCAAAGGGATATTTGGAAGCCCATAGAGGGCTATGGTGAAAAAGGAAATATCTTCCGTTCAAAACTGGAAAGAAGCTTTCTTAAAAACTGCTTTGTGTTCTGTTAATTCATCTCACAGAGTTACATCTTTCCCTTCAAGAAGCCTTTCGCTAAGGCTGTTCTTGTGGAATTGGCAAAGGGATATTTGGAAGCCCATAGAGGGCTATGGAAAAAACGCAAATATCTTCCGTTCAAAACTGGAAAGAAGCTTTCTGAGAAACTGCTCTGTGTTCTGTTAATTCATCTCACAGAGTTACATCTTTCCCTTCAAGAAGCCTTTCGCTAAGGCTGTTCTTGTGGAATTGGCAAAGGGATATTTGGAAGCCCTTAGAGGGCTATGGAGAAAAAGCAAATATCTTCCGTTCAAAACTGGAAACAAGCTTTCTGAGAAACCGCTCTGTGTTCTGTTAATTCATCTCACAGAGTGACATCTTTCCCTTCAAGAAGCCTTTCGCTAAAGCTGTGCTTGTGAAATTGGCAAAGGGATATTTGGAAGCCCATAGAGGGCTATGGAGAACAAGAAAATATCTTCCGTTCAAAACTGGAAAGAAGCTTTCTGAGAAACTGCTCTGTGTTGTGTTAATTCATCTCACAGAGTTACATCTTTCCCTTCAAGAAGCCTTTCGCTAAGGCTGTTCTTCTGGAATTGGCAAAGGGATATTTGGAAGCCCATAGAGGGCTATGGTGAAAACGGAAATATCTTCCGTTCAAAACTGGAAAGATGCTTTCTGAGAAACTGCTCTGTGTTCTGTTAATTCATCTCACAGAGTTACATCTTTCCCTTCAAGAAGCCTTTCGCTAAGGCTGTTCTTGTGGAATTGGCAAAAGGATATTTGGAAGCCCATAGAGGGCTATGGAGAAAAAGCAAATATCTTCCGTTCAAAACTGGAAAGAAGCTTTCTGAGAAACTGCTCTGTGTTCTGTTAATTCATCTCACAGAGTTACGTCTTTCCCTCCAAGTAGCCTTTCTCTAAGGCTGTTCTTGTGGAATTGGCAAAGGGATATTTGGAAGCCCTTAGAGTGCTAGGGAGAAAAAGCAAATATCTTCCGTTCAAAACTGGAAAGAAGCTTTCTGAGAAACTGCTCTGTGTTCTGTTAATTCATGTCACAGAGTTACATCTTTCCCTCCAAGAAGCCTTTCGCTAAGGCTGTTCTTGTGGAATTGGCAAAGGGATATTTGGAAGCCCATAGAGGGCTATGGTGAAAAAGGAAATATCTTCCGTTCAAAACTGGAAAGAAGCTTTCTGAGAAACTGCTCTGTGTTCTGTTAATTCATCTCACAGAATTGCATCTTTCCCTTCATGAAGCCTTTCGCTAAGGCTGTTTTTGTGGAATTGGCAAAGGGATATTTGGAAGCCCATAGAGGGCTATGGAGAAAAAGCAAATATCTTCCGTTCAAAACTGGAAACAAGCGTTCTGAGAAACTGCTCTGTGTTCGGTAAATTCATCTCACAGAGTTACATCTTTCCCTTCAAGAAGCCTTTCGCTAAGGCTGTTCTTGTGGAATTGGCAAAGGGATATTTGGAAGCCCATAGAGGGCTATGGAGAAAAAGCAAATATCTTCCGTTCAAAACTGGAAAGAAGCTTTCTGAGAAACTGCTCTGTGTTCTGTTAATTCATCTCACAGAGTTACATTTTTCCCTTCAAGAAGCCTTTCGCTAAGGCTGTTCTTGTGGAATTGGCAAAGGGATATTTGGAAGCCCATAGTGGGCTATGGTGAAAAAGGAAATATCTTCCGTTCAAAACTCGAAAGAAGCTTTCTTAAAAACTGCTCTGTGTTCTGTTAATTCATCTCACAGAGTTACATCTTTCCCTTCAAGAAGCCTTTCGCTAAGCCTGTTCTTGTGGAATTGGCAAAGGGATATTTGGAAGCCCATCGAGGGCTATGGTGAAAAAGGAAATATCTAACCGTTCAAAACTGGAAAGAAGCTTTCTGAGAAACTGCTCTGTGTTCCGTTAATTCATCTCACAGAGTTACATCTTTCCCTTCAAGTAGCCTTTCGCTAAGGCTGTTCTTGTGGAATTGGCAAAGGGATATTTGGAAGCCCATAGAGGGCTATGGTGAAAAAGGAAATATCTTCCGTTCAAAACTCGAAAGAAGCTTTCTTAAAAACTGCTCTGTGTTCTGTTAATTCATCTCACAGAGTTACATCTTTCCCTTCAAGAAGCCTTTCGCTGAGGCTGTTCTTGTGGAATTGGCAAAGGGATATTTGGAGGCCCATAGAGGGCTATGGAGAAAACGCAAATATCTTCCGTTCAAAACTTGAAAGAAGCTTTCTGAGAAACTGCTCTGTGTTCTGTTAATTCATCTCACAGAGTTACATCTTTCCCTTCAAGAAGCCTTTCACTAAGGCTGTTCTTGTGGAATTGGCAAAGGGATATTTGGAAGCCCTTAGAGGGCTATGGAGAAAAAGCAAATATCTTCCGTTCAAAACTGGAAAGAAGCTTTCTGAGAAACCGCTCTGTGTTCTGTTAATTCATCTCACAGAGTGACATCTTTCCCTTCAGGAAGCCTTTCGCTAAAGCTGTGCTTGTGGAATTGGCAAAGGGATATTTGGAAGCCCATAGAGAGCTATGGAGAACAAGAAAATATCTTCCGTTCAAAACTGGAAAGAAGCTTTCTGAGAAACTGCTCTGTGTTCTGTTAATTCATCTCACAGAGTTACATCTTTCCCTTCAAGAAGCCTTTCGCTAAGTCTGTTCTTCTGGAATTGGCAAAGGGATATTTGGAAGCCCATAGAGGGCTATGGTGAAAAAGGAAATATCTTCCGTTCAAAACTGGAAAGAAGCTTTCTGAGAAACTGCTCTGTGTTCTGTTAATTCATCTCACAGAGTTACATCTTTCCCTTCAAGAAGCCTTTCGCTAAGGCTGTTCTTGTGGAATTGGCAAAAGGATATTTGGAAGCCCATAGAGGGCTATGGAGAAAAAGCAAATATCTTCCGTTCAAAACTGGAAAGAAGATTTCTGAGAAACTGCTCTGTGTTCTGTTAATTCATCTCACAGAGTTACATCTTTCCCTTCAAGTAGCCTTTCTCTAAGGCTGTTCTTGTGGAATTGGCAAAGGGATATTTGGAAGCCCTTAGAGTGCTAGGGAGAAAAAGCAAATATCTTCCGTTCAAAAATGGAAAGAAGCTTTCTGAGAAACTGCTCTGTGTTCTGTTAATTCATCTCACAGAGTTACATCGTTCCCTTCAAGAAGCCTTTGGCAAAGCCTGGGCTTGTGGAACTGGCAAAGGGATATTTGGAAGCCCATTGAGGGCTATGGAGAAAAGGAAAATATCTTCCGTTTTCAACTGGAAAGAAGCTTTCTGAGAAACTGCTCTGTGTTCTGTTAATTCATCTCACAGAGTTACATCTTTCCCTTCAAGAAGCCTTATGCTAAGGCTGTTCTTTTGGAATTGGCAAAGGGATATTTGGAAGCCCATAGAGGGCTATGGTGAAAAAGGAAATATCTTCCGTTCAAAACTGGAAAGAAGCTTTCTGAGAAACTGCTCTGTGTTCTGTTAATTCATCTCACAGAGTTACATCTTTCCCTTCAAGAAGCCTTTCGCTAACGCTGTTCTTGTGGAATTGGCAAAGGGATATTTGGAAGCCCATAGAGGGCTAAGGGGAAAAAGGAAATATCTTCCGTTCAAAACTGGAAAGAAGCTTTCTGAGAAACTGCTCTGTGTTCTGTTAATTCATCTCCCAGAGTTTCATCTTTCCCTTCAAGAAGCCTTTCGCTAAGGCTGTTCTTGTGGAATTGGCAAAGGGATATTTGGAAGCCCATAGAGGGCTATTTTGAAAAAGGAAATATCTTCCGTTCAAAACTGGAAAGAAGCATTCTGAGAAACTGCTCTGTGTTCTGTTAATTCATCTCACAGAGTTGCATCTTTCCCTTCAAGAAGCCTTTCGCTAAGGCTGTTCTTGTGGAATTGGCAAAGGGATATTTGGAAGCCCATAGAGGGCTATGGTGAAAAAGGAAATATCTTCCGTTCAAAACTCGAAAGAAGCTTTCTGAGAAACTGCTCTGTGTTCTGTTAATTCATCTCACAGAGTTACATCTTTCCCTTCAAGAAGCCTTTCGCTAAGGCTGTTCTTGTGGAATTGGCAAAGGGATATTTGGAAGCCCATAGAGGGCTATGGAGAAAACGCAAATATCTTCCGTTCAAAACTGGAATCAATCTTTCTGAGAAACTGCTCTGTGTTCTGTTAATTCATCTCACAGAGTTACATCTTTCGCTTCAAGAAGCCTTTCGCTAAAGCTGTGCTTGTGGAATTGGCAATGGGATATTTGGAAGCCCATAGAGGGCTATGGAGAACAAGCAAATATCTTCCGTTCAAAACTGGAAAGAAGCTTTCTGAGAAACTGCTCTGTGTTCTGTTAATTCATCTCACTGAGTTACATCTTTCCCTTCAAGAAGCCTTTCGCTAAGGCTGTTCTTGTGGAATTGGCAAAGGGATATTTGGAAGCCCATAGAGGGCTATGGGCAAAAAGGAAATATCTTCCGTTCAAAACTGGAAAGAAGCTTTCTGAGAAACTGCTCTGTGTTCTGTTAATTCATCTCCCAGAGTTACATCTTTCCCTTCAAGAAGCCTTTCGCTAAGGCTGTTCTTGTGGAATTGGCAAAGGGATATTTGGAAGCCCATAGTGGGCTATTTTGAAAAAGGAAATATCTTCCGTTCAAAACTGGAAAGAAGCTTTCTGAGAAACTGCTCTGTGTTCTGTTAATTCATCTCACAGAGTTACATCTATCCCTTCAAGAAGCCTTTCGCTAAGGCTGTTCTTGTGGAATTTGCAAAGGGATATTTGGAAGCACATAGAGGGCTATGGTGAAAAAGGAAATAACTTCCGTTCAAAACTGGAAAGAAGCTTTCTGAGAAACTACTCGGTGTTCTGTTAATTCATCTCACAGAGTTACATCTTTCCCTTCAAGAAGCCTTTCGCTAAGGCTGTTCTTGTGGAATTGGCAAAGGGATATTTGGAAGCCCATAGAGGGCTATGGTGAAAAAGGAAATATCTTCCGTTCAAAACTGGAAAGAAACTTTCTCAGAAACTGCTCTGTGTTCTGTTAATTCATCTCACAGAGTTACATCTTTCCCTTCAAGTAGCCTTTCGCTAAGGCTGTCCTTGTGGAATTGTCAAAGGGATATTTGGAAACACATAGAGGGCTATGGAGAAAAAGCAAATATCTTCCGTTCAAAACTAGAAAAAAGCTTTCTGAGAAACTGCTCTGTGTTCTGTTAATTCATCTCACAGAGTTACATCTTTCCCTTCAAGAAGCCTTTCGCTTAGGCTGTTCTTGTGGAAATGGCAAAGGAATATTTGGAAGCCCTTAGAGGGCTATGGAGAAAAAGAAAATATCTTCCGTTCAAAACTGGAAAGAAGCTTTCTGAGAAACTGCTCTGTGTTCTGTTAATTCATCTGACAGAGTTACATCTTTCCCTTCAAGAAGCCTTTCGCTAAAGCTGTGCTTGTGGAATTGGCAAAGGGATATTTGGAAGCCCATAGAGGGCTATGGAGAAAAAGAAAATATCTTCCGTTCACAACTGGAAAGAAGCTTTCTGAGAAACTGCTCTGTGTTCTGTTAATTCATCTCACAGAGTTACATCTTTCCCTTCAAGAAGCCTTTCGCTAAGGCTGTTCTTGTGGAATTGGCAAAGGGATATTTGGAAGCCCATAGAGGGCTATGGTGAAAAGGAAATATCTTCCGGTCAAAACTGGAAAGAAGCTTTCTGAGAAACTGCTCTGTGTTCTGTTAATTCATCTCACAGAGTTACATCTTTCCCTTCAAGAAGCCTTTCGCTAAGGCTGTTCTTCTGGAATTGGCAAAGGGATATTTGGAAGCCCATAGAGGGCTATGAGCAAAAAGGAAATATCTTCCGGTCAAAACTGGAAAGAAGCTTTCTGAGAAACTGCTCTGTGTTCTGTTAATTCATCTCACAGAGTTACAACTTTCCCTTCAAGAAGCCTTTCGCTTAGGCTGTTCTTGTGGAATTTGCAAAGGGATATTTCGAAGCCCATAGAGGGCTATTTTGAAAAAGGAATTAGCTTCCGTTCAAAACTGGAAAGAAGCTTTCTGAGAAACTGCTCTGTGTTCTGTTAATTCATCTCACAGAGTTGCATCTCCCACTTCAAGGAGCCTTTCGCTAAGGCTGTTCTTGTGGAATTGGCAAAGGGATATTTGGAAGCCCATAGAGGGCTATGGTGAAAAAGGAAATATCTTCCGTTCAAAAGTCGAAAGAAGCTTTCTGAGAAACTGCTCTGTGTTCTGTTAATTCATCCCACAGAGTTACATCTTTCCCTTCAAGAAGCCTTTCGCTAAGGCTGTTCTTGTGGAATTGGTAAAGGGATATTTGGAAGCCCATAGAGGGCTATGGTGAAAAAGGAAATATCTTCCGTTCAAAACTGGAAAGAAGCTTTCTGAGAAACTGCTCTGTGTTCTGTTAATTCATCTCACAGAGTTACATCTTTCCCTTCAAGTAGCCTTTCGCTAAGGCTGTTCTTGTGGAATTGTCAAAGGGATATTTGGAAGCCCATAGAGGGCTATGGAGAAAAAGCAAATATCTTCCGTTCAAAACTGGAAACAAGCTTTCTGAGAAACTGCTCTGTGTTCGGTTAATTCATCTCAAAGAGTTACATCTTTCCCTTCAAGAAGCCTTTCGCTAAGGCTGTTCTTGTGGAATTGGCAAAGGGATATTTGGAAGCCCTTAGAGGGCTATGGAGAAAAAGCAAATATCTTCCGTTCAAAACTGGAAAGAAGCTTTCTGAGAAACCGCTCTGTGTTCTGTTAATTCATCTCACAGAGTGACATCTTTCCCTTCAAGAAGCCTCTCGCTAAAGCTGTGCTTGTGAAATTGGCAAAGGGATATTTGGAAGCCCATAGAGGGCTATGGAGAACAAGAAAATATCTTCCGTTCAAAACTGGAAAGAAGCTTTCTGAGAAACTGCTCTGTGTTGTGTTAATTCATCTCACAGAGTTACATCTTTCCCTTCAAGAAGCCTTTCGCTAAGGCTGTTCTTCTGGAATTGGCAAAGGGATATTTGGAAGCCCATAGAGGGCTATGGTGAAAAAGGAAATATCTTCCGTTCAAAACTGGAAAGATGCTTTCTGAGAAACTGCTCTGTGTTCTGTTAATTCATCTCACAGAGTTACATCTTTCCCTTCAAGAAGCCTTTCGCTAAGGCTGTTCTTGTGGAATTGGCAAAAGGATATTTGGAAGCCCATAGAGGGCTATGGAGAAAAAGCAAATATCTTCCGTTCAAAACTGGAAAGAAGCTTTCTGAGAAACTGCTCTGTGTTCTGTTAATTCATCTCACAGAGTTACATCTTTCCCTTCAAGTAGCCTTTCTCTAAGGCTGTTCTTGTGGAATTGGCAAAGGGATATTTGGAAGCCCTTAGAGTGCTAGGGAGAAAAAGCAAATATCTTCCGTTCAAAACTGGAAAGAAGCTTTCTGAGAAACTGCTCAGTGTTCTGTTAATTCATCTCACAGAGTTACATCGTTCCCTCCAAGACGCCTTTGGCAAAACCTGGGCTTGTGGAATTGGCAAAGGGATATTTGGAAGCCCATAGAGGGCTATGGAGAAAAGGAAAATATCTTCCGTTTTCAACTGGAAAGAAGCTTTCTGAGAAACTGGTCTGTGTTCTGTTAATTCATCTCACTGAGTTACATCTTTCCCTTCAAGAAGCCTTATGCTAAGGCTGTTCTTTTGGAATTGGCAAAGGGATATTTGGAAGCCCATAGAGGGCTATGGTGAAAAAGGAAATATCTTCCGTTCAAAACTGGAAAGAAGCTTTCTGAGAAACTGCTCTGTGTTCTGTTAATTCATCTCACAGAGTTACATCTTTCCCTTCAAGAAGCCTTTCACTAAGGCTGTTCTTGTGGAATTGGCAAAGGGATATTTGGAAGCCCATAGAGGGCTATGGGCAAAAAGGAAATATCTTCCGTTCAAAACTGGAAAGAAGCTTTCTGAGAAACTGCTCTGTGTTCTGTTAATTCATCTCCCAGAGTTACATCTTTCCCTTCAAGAAGACTTTCGCTAAGGCTGTTCTTGTGGAATTGGTAAAGGGATATTTGGAAGCCCATAGAGGGCTATTTTGAAAAAGGAAATATCTTCCGTTCAAAACTGGAAAGAAGCATTCTGAGAAACTGCTCTGTGTTCTGTTAATTCATCTCACAGAGTTGCATCTTTCCCTTCAAGAAGCCTTTCGCTAAGGCTGTTCTAGTGGAATTGGCAAAGGGATATTTGGAAGCCCATAGAGGGCTATGGTGAAAAAGGAAATATCTTCCGTTCAAAACTCGAAAGAAGCTTTCTGAGAAACTGCTCTGTGTTCTGTTAATTCATCTCACAGAGTTACATCTTTCCCTTCAAGAAGCCTTTCGCTAAGGCTGTTCTTGTGGAATTGGCAAAGGGATATTTGGAAGCCCATAGAGGGCTATGGAGAAAACGCAAATATCTTCCGTTCAAAACTGGAATCAAGCTTTCTGAGAAACTGCTCTGTGTTCTGTTAATTCATCTCACAGAGTTACATCTTTCGCTTCAAGAAGCCTTTCGCTAAAGCTGTGCTTGTGGAATTGGCAAAGGGATATTTGGAAGCCCATAGAGGGCTATGGAGAACAAGCAAATAACTTCCGTTCAAAACTGGAAAGAAGCTTTCTGAGAAACTGCTCTGTGTTCTGTTAATTCATCTCACTGAGTTACATCTTTCCCTTCAAGAAGCCTTTCGCTAAGGCTGTTCTTGTGGAATTGGCAAAGGGATATTTGGAAGCCCATAGAGGGCTATGGGCAAAAAGGAAATATCTTCCGTTCAAAACTGGAAATAAGCTTTCTGAGAAACTGCTCTGTGTTCTGTTAATTCATCTCCCAGAGTTACATCTTTCCCTTCAAGAAGCCTTTCGCCAAGGCTGTTCTTGTGGAATTGGCAAAGGGATATTTGGAAGCCCATAGAGGGCTATGGTGAAAAAGGAAATATCTTCCGTTCAAAACTCGAAAGAAGCTTTCTGAGAAACTGCTCTGTGTTCTGTTAATTCATCTCACAGAGTTACATCTTTCCCTTCAAGAAGCCTTTCGCTAAGGCTGTTCTTGTGGAATTGGCAAAGGGATATTTGGAAGCCCATAGAGGGCTATGGGCCAAAATTAAATATCTTTCGTTCAAAACTGGAAAGAAGCTTTCTGAGAAACTGCTCTGTGTTCTGTTAATTCATCTCACAGAGTTACATCTTTCCCTTCAAGAAGCCTTTCGCTAAGGCTGTTCTTGTGGAATTGGCAAAGGGATATTTGGAAGCCCATAGAGGGCTATGGTGAAAAAGGAAATATCTTCCGTTCAAAACTGGAAAGAAGCTTTCTGAGAAACTGCTCTTTGTTCTGTTAATTCATCTCCCAGAGTTACATCTTTCCCTTCAAGAAGCCTTTCCCTAAGGCTGTTCTTGTGTAATTGGCAAAGGGATATTTGGAAGCCATAGAGGGCTATGGTGAAAAAGGAAATATCTACTGTTCAAAACTGGAAAGAAGCTTTCTGAGAAACTGCTCTGTGTTCTGTTAATTCATCTCACAGAGTTACATCTTTCCCTTCAAGAAGCCTTTCGCTGAGGCTGTTCTTGTGGAATTGGCAAAGGGATATTTGGAAGCCCATAGAGGGCTATGGTGAAAAAGGGAATATCTGCCATTCAAAACTGGAAAGAAGCTTTCTGAGAAACTGCTTTGTGTTTCGTTAATTCATCTCCCAGAGTTACATCTTTCCCTTCAAGAAGCCTTTCGGTAAGGCTGTTCTTGTGGAATTGGCAAAGGGATATTTGGAAGCCAATAGAGGGCTATGGTGAAAAAGGAAATATCTTCCATTCAAACCTGGAAAGAAGCTTTCTGAGAAACTGCTCTGTGTTCTGTTAATTCATCTCACAGAGTTACATGTTTCCCTTCAAGAAGCGTTTCGCTAAGGCTGTTCTTGTGGAATTGGCAATGGGATATTTGGACGCCCTTAGGGGGCTATGGAGAAAAAGCAAATACCTTCCGTTCAAAACTGGAAACAAGCTTTCTGAGAAACTGCTCTGTGTTCTGTTAATTCATCCCACAGAGTTACATCTTTCCCTTCAAGAAGCCTTTCGCTAAGGCTGTTCTTGTGGAATTGGCAAAGGGATATTTGGAAGCCCATAGCGGGCTGTGGAGAAAAAGCAAACACCTTCCGTTCAAAACTGGAAACAAGCTTTCTGAGAAACTGCTCTGTGTTCTGTTAATTCATCTCACAGAGTTGCATCTTTCCCTTCAAGAAGCCTTTCGCTAAGGCTGTTCTTGTGGAATTGGCAAAGGGATATTTGGAAGCCCTTAGAGGGCTATGGAGAAAAAGCAAATATCTTCCGTTCAAAACTGGAAACAAGCTTTCTGAGAAACTGCTCTGTGTTCTGTTAATTCATCTCACAGGGTTACATCTTTCTCTTCAAGAAGCCTTTCGCTAAAGCTGTGCTTGTGGAATTGGCAAAGGGATATTTGGAAGCCAATAGTGGGCTATGGAGAACAAGAAATTATCTTCCGTTCAAAACTGGAAAGAAGCTTTCTGAGAAACTGGTCTTTGTTCTGTTAATTCATCTCACAGAGTTACATCTTTCCCTTCAAGAAGCGTTTCGCTAAGGCTGTTCTGGTGGAATTGGCAAAGGGATATTTGGAAGCCCATAGAGGGCTATGGTGAAAAAGGAAATATCTTCCGTTCAATCCTGGAAAGAAGCTTTCTGAGAAACTGCTCTGTGTTCTGTTAATTCATCTCACAGAGTTACATCTTTCCCTTCAAGATGCCTTTCGCTAAGGCTGTTCTTGTGGAATTGGCAAAGGGATATTTGGAAGCCCATAGAGGGCTATGGAGAAAAAGCAAATATCTTCCGTTCAAAACTGGAAAGAAGCTTTCTGAGAAACTGCTCTGTGCTCTGTTAATTCATCTCACAGAGTTACATCTTTCCCTTCAAGAAGCCTTTCGCTAAGGCTGTTCTTGTGGAATTGGCAAAGGGATATTTGGAAGCCCATAGAGGGCTATGGTGAAAAAGGAAATATCTTCCGTTCAAAACTCGAAAGAAGCTTTCTTAAAAACTGCTCTGTGTTCTGTTAATTCATTTCACAGAGTTACATCTTTCCCTTCAAGAAGCCTTTCGCTAAGGCTGTTCTTGTGGAATTGGCAAAGGTATATTTGGAAGCCCATAGAGGGCTATGGAGAAAACGCAAATATCTTCCGTTCAAAACTGGAAAGAAGCTTTCTGAGAAACTGCTCTGTGTTCTGTTAATTCATCTCACAGAGTTACATCTTTCCCTTCAAGAAGCCTTTCGCTAAGGCTGTTCTTGTGGAATTCGCAAAGGGATATTTGGAAGCCCTTAGAGGGCTATGGAGAAAAAGCAAATATCTTCCGTTCAAAGCTGGAAAGAAGCTTTCTGAGAAACTGCTCTGTGTTCTGTTAATTCATCTCACAGAGTTACATCTTTCCCTTCAAGAAGCCTTTCGCTAAGGCTGTTCTTGTGGAATTGGCAAAGGGATATTTGGAACCCCATAGAGGGCTATGGTGAAAAAGGAAATATCTTCCGTTCAAAACTGGAAAGAAGCTTTCTGAGAAACTGCTCTGTGTTCTGTTAATTCATCTCCCAGAGTTACATCTTTCCCTTCAAGAAGCCTTTCCCTAAGGCTGTTCTTGTGTAATTGGCAAAGGGATATTTGGAAGCCATAGAGGGCTATGGTGAAAAAGGAAATATCTACTGTTCAAAACTGGAAAGAAGCTTTCTGAGGAACTGCTCTGTGTTCTGTTAATTCATCTCACAGAGTTACATCTTTCCCTTCAAGTAGCCTTTCGCTAAGGCTGTTCTTGTGGAATTGGCAAAGGGATATTTGGAAGCCCATAGAGGGCTATGGTGAAAAAGGGAATATCTGCCATTCAAAACTGGAAAGAAGCTTTCTGAGAAACTACTTTGTGTTCCGTTAATTCATCTCCCAGAGTTACATCTTTCCCTTCAAGAAGCCTTTCGGTAAGGCTGTTCTTGTGGAATTGGCAAAGGGATATTTGGAAGCCAATAGAGGGCTATGGTGAAAAAGGAAATATCTTCCGTTCAAACCTGGAAAGAAGCTTTCTGAGAAACTGCTCTGTGTTCTGTTAATTCATCTCACAGAGTTACATGTTTCCCTTCAAGAAGCGTTTCGCTAAGGCTGTTCTTGTGGAATTGGCAATGGGATATTTGGAAGCCCATAGGGGGCTATGGAGAAAAAGCAAATACCTTCCGTTCAAAACTGGAAACAAGCTTTCTGAGAAACTGCTCTGTGTTCTGTTAATTCATCTCACAGAGTTACATCTTTCCCTTCAAGAAGCCTTTCGCTAAGGCTGTTCTTGTGGAATTGGCAAAGGGATATTTGGAAGCCCATAGGGGGCTATGGAGAAAAAGCAAATACCTTCCGTTCAAAACTGGAAACAAGCTTTCTGAGAAACTGCTCTGTGTTCTGTTAATTCATCTCACAGAGTTGCATCTTTCCCTTCAAGAAGCCTTTCGCTAAGGCTGTTCTTGTGGAATTGGCAAAGGGATATTTGGAAGCCCTTAGAGGGCTATGGAGAAAAAGCAAATATCTTCCGTTCAAAACTGGAAACAAGATTTCTGAGAAACTGCTCTGTGTTCTGTTAATTCATCTCACAGGGTTACATCTTTCTCTTCAAGAAGCCTTTCGCTAAAGCTGTGCTTGTGGAATTGGCAAAGGGATATTTGGAAGCCAATAGTGGGCTATGGAGAACAAGAAATTATCTTCCGATCAAAACTGGAAAGAAGCTTTCTGAGAAACTGGTCTGTGTTCTGTTAATTCATCTCACAGAGTTACATCTTTCCCTTCAAGAAGCGTTTCGCTAAGGCTGTTCTTGTGGAATTGGCAAAGGGATATTTGGAAGCCCATAGAGGGCTATGGTGAAAAAGGAAATATCTTCCGTTCAATCCTGGAAAGAAGCTTTCTGAGAAACTGCTCTGTGTTCTGTTAATTCATCTCACAGAGTTACATCTTTCCCTTCAAGAAGCCTTTCGCTAAGGCTGTTCTTGTGGAATTGGCAAAGGGATATTTGGAAGCCCATAGAGGGCTATGGAGAAAAAGCAAATATCTTCCGTTCAAAACTGGAAAGAAGCTTTCTGAGAAACTGCTCTGTGCTCTGTTAATTCATCTCACAGAGTTACATCTTTCCCTTCAAGAAGCCTTTCGCTAAGGCTGTTCTTGTGGAATTGGCAAAGGGATATTTGGAAGCCCATAGAGGGCTATGGTGAAAAAGGAAATATCTTCCGTTCAAAACTCGAAAGAAGCTTTCTTAAAAACTGCTCTGTGTTCTGTTAATTCATTTCACAGAGTTACATCTTTCCCTTCAAGAAGCCTTTCGCTAAGGCTGTTCTTGTGGAATTGGCAAAGGTATATTTGGAAGCCCATAGAGGGCTATGGAGAAAACGCAAATATCTTCCGTTCAAAACTGGAAAGAAGCTTTCTGAGAAACTGCTCTGTGTTCTGTTAATTCATCTCACAGAGTTACATCTTTCCCTTCAAGAAGCCTTTCGCTAAGGCTGTTCTTGTGGAATTCGCAAAGGGATATTTGGAAGCCCTTAGAGGGCTATGGAGAAAAAGCAAATATCTTCCGTTCAAAACTGGAAAGAAGCTTTCTGAGAAACTGCTCTGTGTTCTGTTAATTCATCTCACAGAGTTACATCTTTCCCTTCATGAAGCCTTTCGCTAAAGCTGTGCTTGTGGAATTGGCAAAGGGATATTTGGAAGCCCATAGAGGGCTATGGAGTACAAGAAAATATCTTCCGTTCAAAACTGGAAAGAAGCTTTCTGAGAAACTGCTCTGTGTTCTGTTAATTCATCTCACAGAGTTGCATCTTTCCCTTCAAGAAGCCTTTCGCTAAGGCTGTTCTTGTGGAATTGGCAAAGGGATATTTGGAAGCCCATAGAGGGCTATGGTGAAAAAGGAAATATATTCCGTTCAAAACTGGAAAGAAGCTTTCTGAGAAACTGCTCTGTGTTCTGTTAATTCATCTCACAGAGTTACATCTTTCAATTCAAGAAGCCTTTCGCTAAGGCTGTTCTTGTGGAATTGGCAAAGGGATATTTGGAAGCCCATAGAGGGCTATGGGCAAAAAGGAAATATCTTCCGTTCAAAACTGGAAAGAAGCTTTCTGAGAAACTGCTCTGTGTTCTGTTAATTCATCTCCCAGAGTTACATCTTTCCCTTCAAGAAGCCTTTCGCTAAGGCTGTTCTTGTGGAATTGGCAAAAGGATATTTGGAAGCCCATAGAGGGCTATGGAGAAAAAGCAAATATCTTCCGTTCAAAACTGGAAAGAAGCTTTCTGAGAAACTGCTCTGTGTTCTGTTAATTCATCTCACAGAGTTACATCTTTCCCTTCAAGTAGCCTTTCTCTAAGGCTCTTCTTGTGGAATTGGCAAAGGGATATTTGGAAGCCCTTAGAGGGCTATGGAGAAAAAGCAAATATCTTCCGTTCAAAACTGGAAAGAAGCTTTCTGAGAAACTGCTCTGTGTTCTGTTAATTCATCTCACAGAGTTACATCGTTCCCTTCAAGAAGCCTTTGGCAAAAGCTGTGCTTGTGGAATTGGCAAAGGGATATTTGGACGCCCGTAGAGGGCTATGGAGAAAAAGAAAATATCTTCCGTTCAAAACTGGAAAGAAGCTTTCTGAGAAACTGCTCTGTGTTCTGTTAATTCATCTCACAGAGTTACATCTTTCCCTTCAAGAAGCCTTTCGCTAAAGCTGTGCTTGTGGAATTGGCAAAGGGATATTTGGAAGCCAATAGAGGGCTATGGAGAACAAGAAATTATCTTCCGTTCAAAACTGGAAAGAAGCTTTCTGAGAAACTGGTCTGTGTTCTGTTAATTCATCTCACAGAGTTACATCTTTCCCTTCAAGAAGCCTTTCGCTAAGGCTGTTCTTGTGGAATTGGCAAAGGGATATTTGGAAGCCCATAGAGGGCTATGGTGAAAAAGGAAATATCTTCCGTTCAATCCTGGAAAGAAGCTTTCTGAGAAACTGCTCTGTGTTCCGTTAATTCATCTCACAGAGTTACATCTTTCCCTTCAGGTAGCCTTTCGCTAAGGCTGTTCTTGTGGAATTGGCAAAGGGATATTTGGAAGCCCATAGAGGGCTATGGTGAAAAAGGAAATATCTTCCGTTCAAAACTCGAAAGAAGCTTTCTTAAAAACTGCTCTGTGTTCTGTTAATTCATCTCACAGAGTTACATCTTTCCCTTCAAGAAGCCTTTCGCTGAGGCTGTTCTTGTGGAATTGGCAAAGGGATATTTGGAAGCCCATAGAGGGCTATGGAGAAAACGCAAATATCTTCCGTTCAAAACTGGAAAGAAGCTTTCTGAGAAACTGCTCTGTGTTCTGTTAATTCATCTCACAGAGTTACATCTTTCCCTTCAAGAAGCCTTTCGCTAAGGCTGTTCTTGTGGAATTGGCAAAGGGATATTTGGAAGCCCTTAGAGGGCTATGGAGAAAAAGCAAATATCTTCCGTTCAAAACTGGAAAGAAGCTTTCTGAGAAACCGCTCTGTGTTCTGTTAATTCATCTCACAGTGTGACATCTTTCCCTTCAGGAAGCCTTTCGCTAAAGCTGTGCTTGTGGAATTGGCAAAGGGATATTTGGAAGCCCATAGAGGGCTATGGAGAACAAGAAAATATCTTCCGTTCAAAACTGGAAAGAAGCTTTCTGAGAAACTGCTCTGTGTTCTGTTAATTCATCTCACAGAGTTACATCTTTCCCTTCAAGAAGCCTTTCGCTAAGGCTGTTCTTCTGGAATTGGCAAAGGGATATTTGGAAGCCCATAGAGGGCTATGGTGAAAAAGGAAATATCTTCCGTTCAAAACTGGAAAGAAGCTTTCTGAGAAACTGCTCTGTGTTCTGTTAATTCATCTCACAGAGTTACATCTTTCCCTTCAAGAAGCCTTTCGCTAAGGCTGTTCTTGTGGAATTGGCAAAAGGATATTTGGAAGCCCATAGAGGGCTATGGAGAAAAAGCAAATATCTTCCGTTCAAAACTGGAAAGAAGATTTCTGAGAAACTGCTCTGTGTTCTGTTAATTCATCTCACAGAGTTACATCTTTCCCTTCAAGTAGCCTTTCTCTAAGGCTGTTCTTGTGGAATTGGCAAAGGGATATTTGGAAGCCCTTAGAGTGCTAGGGAGAAAAAGCAAATATCTTCCGTTCAAAACTGGAAAGAAGCTTTCTGAGAAACTGCTCTGTGTTCTGTTAATTCATCTCACAGAGTTACATCGTTCCCTTCAAGAAGCCTTTGGCAAAGCCTGGGCTTGTGGAATTGGCAAAGGGATATTTGGAAGCCCATTGAGGGCTATGGAGAAAAGGAAAATATCTTCCGTTTTCAACTGGAAAGAAGCTTTCTGAGAAACTGCTCTGTGTTCTGTTAATTCATCTCACAGAGTTACATCTTTCCCTTCAAGAAGCCTTATGCTAAGGCTGTTCTTTTGGAATTGGCAAAGGGATATTTGGAAGCCCATAGAGGGCTATGGTGAAAAAGGAAATATCTTCCGTTCAAAACTGGAAAGAAGCTTTCTGAGAAACTGCTCTGTGTTCTGTTAATTCATCTCACAGAGTTACATCTTTCCCTTCAAGAAGCCTTTCGCTAAGGCTGTTCTTGTGGAATTGGCAAAGGGATATTTGGAAGCCCATAGAGGGCTAAGGGGAAAAAGGATATATCTTCCGTTCAAAACTGGAAAGAAGCTTTCTGAGAAACTGCTCTGTGTTCTGTTAATTCATCTCCCAGAGTTTCATCTTTCCCTTCAAGAAGCCTTTCGCTAAGGCTGTTCTTGTGGAATTGGCAAAGGGATATTTGGAAGCCCATAGAGGGCTATTTTGAAAAAGGAAATATCTTCCGTTCAAAACTGGAAAGAAGCATTCTGAGAAACTGCTCTGTGTTCTGTTAATTCATCTCACAGAGTTGCATCTTTCCCTTCAAGAAGCCTTTCGCTAAGGCTGTTCTTGTGGAATTGGCAAAGGGATATTTGGAAGCCCATAGAGGGCTATGGTGAAAAAGGAAATATCTTCCGTTCAAAACTCGAAAGAAGCTTTCTGAGAAACTGCTCTGTGTTCTGTTAATTCATCTCACAGAGTTACATCTTTCCCTTCAAGAAGCCTTTCGCTAAGGCTGTTCTTGTGGAATTGGCAAAGGGATATTTGGAAGCCCATAGAGGGCTATGGAGAAAACGCAAATATCTTCCGTTCAAAACTGGAATCAATCTTTCTGAGAAACTGCTCTGTGTTCTGTTAATTCATCTCACAGAGTTACATCTTTCGCTTCAATAAGCCTTTCGCTAAAGCTGTGCTTGTGGAATTGGCAATGGGATATTTGGAAGCCCATAGAGGGCTATGGAGAACAAGCAATTATCTTCCGTTCAAAACTGGAAAGAAGCTTTCTGAGAAACTGCTCTGTGTTCTGTTAATTCATCTCACTGAGTTACATCTTTCCCTTCAAGAAGCCTTTCGCTAAGGCTGTTCTTGTGGAATTGGCAAAGGGATATTTGGAAGCCCATAGAGGGCTATGGGCAAAAAGGAAATATCTTCCGTTCAAAACTGGAAAGAAGCTTTCTGAGAAACTGCTCTGTGTTCTGTTAATTCATCTCCCAGAGTTACATCTTTCCCTTCAAGAAGCCTTTCGCTAAGGCTGTTCTTGTGGAATTGGCAAAGGGATATTTGGAAGCCCTTAGAGGGCTATGGAGAAAAAGCAAATATCTTCCGTTCAAAACTGGAAAGAAGCTTTCTGAGAAACCGCTCTGTGTTCTGTTAATTCATCTCACAGTGTGACATCTTTCCCTTCAGGAAGCCTTTCGCTAAAGCTGTGCTTGTGGAATTGGCAAAGGGATATTTGGAAGCCCATAGAGGGCTATGGAGAACAAGAAAATATCTTCCGTTCAAAACTGGAAAGAAGCTTTCTGAGAAACTGCTCTGTGTTCTGTTAATTCATCTCACAGAGTTACATCTTTCCCTTCAAGAAGCCTTTCGCTAAGGCTGTTCTTCTGGAATTGGCAAAGGGATATTTGGAAGCCCATAGAGGGCTATGGTGAAAAAGGAAATATCTTCCGTTCAAAACTGGAAAGAAGCTTTCTGAGAAACTGCTCTGTGTTCTGTTAATTCATCTCACAGAGTTACATCTTTCCCTTCAAGAAGCCTTTCGCTAAGGCTGTTCTTGTGGAATTGGCAAAAGGATATTTGGAAGCCCATAGAGGGCTATGGAGAAAAAGCAAATATCTTCCGTTCAAAACTGGAAAGAAGATTTCTGAGAAACTGCTCTGTGTTCTGTTAATTCATCTCACAGAGTTACATCTTTCCCTTCAAGTAGCCTTTCTCTAAGGCTGTTCTTGTGGAATTGGCAAAGGGATATTTGGAAGCCCTTAGAGTGCTAGGGAGAAAAAGCAAATATCTTCCGTTCAAAACTGGAAAGAAGCTTTCTGAGAAACTGCTCTGTGTTCTGTTAATTCATCTCACAGAGTTACATCGTTCCCTTCAAGAAGCCTTTGGCAAAGCCTGGGCTTGTGGAATTGGCAAAGGGATATTTGGAAGCCCATTGAGGGCTATGGAGAAAAGGAAAATATCTTCCGTTTTCAACTGGAAAGAAGCTTTCTGAGAAACTGCTCTGTGTTCTGTTAATTCATCTCACAGAGTTACATCTTTCCCTTCAAGAAGCCTTATGCAAAGGCTGTTCTTTTGGAATTGGCAAAGGGATATTTGGAAGCCCATAGAGGGCTATGGTGAAAAAGGAAATATCTTCCGTTCAAAACTGGAAAGAAGCTTTCTGAGAAACTGCTCTGTGTTCTGTTAATTCATCTCACAGAGTTACATCTTTCCCTTCAAGAAGCCTTTCGCTAAGGCTGTTCTTGTGGAATTGGCAAAGGGATATTTGGAAGCCCATAGAGGGCTAAGGGGAAAAAGGATATATCTTCCGTTCAAAACTGGAAAGAAGCTTTCTGAGAAACTGCTCTGTGTTCTGTTAATTCATCTCCCAGAGTTTCATCTTTCCCTTCAAGAAGCCTTTCGCTAAGGCTGTTCTTGTGGAATTGGCAAAGGGATATTTGGAAGCCCATAGAGGGCTATTTTGAAAAAGGAAATATCTTCCGTTCAAAACTGGAAAGAAGCATTCTGAGAAACTGCTCTGTGTTCTGTTAATTCATCTCACAGAGTTGCATCTTTCCCTTCAAGAAGCCTTTCGCTAAGGCTGTTCTTGTGGAATTGGCAAAGGGATATTTGGAAGCCCATAGAGGGCTATGGTGAAAAAGGAAATATCTTCCGTTCAAAACTCGAAAGAAGCTTTCTGAGAAACTGCTCTGTGTTCTGTTAATTCATCTCACAGAGTTACATCTTTCCCTTCAAGAAGCCTTTCGCTAAGGCTGTTCTTGTGGAATTGGCAAAGGGATATTTGGAAGCCCATAGAGGGCTATGGAGAAAACGCAAATATCTTCCGTTCAAAACTGGAATCAATCTTTCTGAGAAACTGCTCTGTGTTCTGTTAATTCATCTCACAGAGTTACATCTTTCGCTTCAAGAAGCCTTTCGCTAAAGCTGTGCTTGTGGAATTGGCAATGGGATATTTGGAAGCCCATAGAGGGCTATGGAGAACAAGCAATTATCTTCCGTTCAAAACTGGAAAGAAGCTTTCTGAGAAACTGCTCTGTGTTCTGTTAATTCATCTCACTGAGTTACATCTTTCCCTTCAAGAAGCCTTTCGCTAAGGCTGTTCTTGTGGAATTGGCAAAGGGATATTTGGAAGCCCATAGAGGGCTATGGGCAAAAAGGAAATATCTTCCGTTCAAAACTGGAAAGAAGCTTTCTGAGAAACTGCTCTGTGTTCTGTTAATTCATCTCCCAGAGTTACATCTTTCCCTTCAAGAAGCCTTTCGCTAAGGCTGTTCTTGTGGAATTGGCAAAGGGATATTTGGAAGCCCATAGAGGGCTATTTTGAAAAAGGAAATATCTTCCGTTCAAAACTGGAAAGAAGCTTTCTGAGAAACTGCTCTGTGTTCTGTTAATTCATCTCACAGAGTTACATCTTTCCCTTCAAGAAGCCTTTCGCTAAGGCTGTTCTTGTGGAATTCGCAAAGGGATATTTGGAAGCCCTTAGAGGGCTATGGAGAAAAAGCAAATATCTTCCGTTCAAAACTGGAAAGAAGCTTTCTGAGAAACTGCTCTGTGTTCTGTTAATTCATCTCACAGAGTTACATCTTTCCCTTCATGAAGCCTTTCGCTAAAGCTGTGCTTGTGGAATTGGCAAAGGGATATTTGGAAGCCCATAGAGGGCTATGGAGTACAAGAAAATATCTTCCGTTCAAAACTGGAAAGAAGCTTTCTGAGAAACTGCTCTGTGTTCTTTTAATTCATCTCACAGAGTTGCATCTTTCCCTTCAAGAAGCCTTTCGCTAAGGCTGTTCTTGTGGAATTGGCAAAGGGATATTTGGAAGCCCATAGAGGGCTATGGTGAAAAAGGAAATATATTCCGTTCAAAACTGGAAAGAAGCTTTCTGAGAAACTGCTCTGTGTTCTGTTAATTCATCTCACAGAGTTACATCTTTCAATTCAAGAAGCCTTTCGCTAAGGCTGTTCTTGTGGAATTGGCAAAGGGATATTTGGAAGCCCATAGAGGGCTATGGGCAAAAAGGAAATATCTTCCGTTCAAAACTGGAAAGAAGCTTTCTGAGAAACTGCTCTGTGTTCTGTTAATTCATCTCCAGAGTTACATCTTTCCCTTCAAGAAGCCTTTCGCTAAGGCTGTTCTTGTGGAATTGGCAAAAGGATATTTGGAAGCCCATAGATGGCTATGGAGAAAAAGCAAATATCTTCCGTTCAAAACTGGAAAGAAGCTTTCTGAGAAACTGCTCTGTGTTCTGTTAATTCATCTCACAGAGTTACATCTTTCCCTTCAAGTAGCCTTTCTCTAAGGCTCTTCTTGTGGAATTGGCAAAGGGATATTTGGAAGCCCTTAGAGGGCTAGGGAGAAAAAGCAAATATCTTCCCTTCAAAACTGGAAAGAAGCTTTCTGAGAAACTGCTCTGTGTTCTGTTAATTCATCTCACAGAGTTACATCGTTCCCTTCAAGAAGCCTTTGGCAAAAGCTGTGCTTGTGGAATTGGCAAAGGGATATTTGGACGCCCATAGAGGGCTATGGAGAAAAAGAAAATATCTTCCGTTCAAAACTGGAAAGAAGCTTTCTGAGAAACTGCTCTGTGTTCTGTTAATTCATCTCACAGAGTTACGTCTTTCCCTTCAAGAAGCCTTTCGCTAAGGCTGTTCTTGTGGAATTGGCAAAGGGATATTTGGAAGCCCTTAGAGGGCTATGGAGAAAAAGCAAATATCTTCCGTTCAAAACTGGAAAGAAGCTTTCTGAGAAACTGCTCTGTGTTCTGTTAATTCATCTCACAGAGTTACATCTTTCCCTTCAAGAAGCCTTTCGCTAAAGCTGTGCTTGTGGAATTGGCAAAGGGATATTTGGAAGCCAATAGAGGGCTATGGAGAACAAGAAATTATCTTCCGTTCAAAACTGGAAAGAAGCTTTCTGAGAAACTGGTCTGTGTTCTGTTAATTCATCTCACAGAGTTACATCTTTCCCTTCAAGAAGCCTTTCGCTAAGCCTGTTCTTGTGGAATTGGCAAAGGGATATTTGGAAGCCCATAGAGGGCTATGGTGAAAAAGGATATATCTTCCGTTCAATCCTGGAAAGAAGCTTTCTGAGAAACTGCTCTGTGTTCTGTTAATTCATCTCCCAGAGTTACATCTTTCCCTTCAAGAAGCCTTTCGCCAAGGCTGTTCTTGTGGAATTGGCAAAGGGATATTTGGAAGCCCATAGAGGGCTATGGTGAAAAAGGAAATATCTTCCGTTCAAAACTGGAAAGAAGCTGTCTGAGAAACTGCTCTGTGTTCTGTTAATTCATCTCACAGAGTTACATCTTTCCCTTCAAGAAGCCTTTCGCTAAGGCTGTTCTTGTGGAATTGGCAAAGGGATATTTGGAAGCCCATAGAGGGCTATGGGCCAAAATTAAATATCTTTCGTTCAAAACTGGAAAGAAGCTTTCTGAGAAACTGCTCTGTGTTCTGTTAATTCATCTCACAGAGTTACATCTTTCCCTTCAAGAAGCCTTTCGCTAAGGCTGTTCTTGTGGAATTGGCAAAGGGATATTTGGAAGCCCTTAGAGGGCTATGGTGAAAAAGGAAATATCTTCCGTTCAAAACTGGAAAGAAGCTTTCTGAGAAACTGCTCTGTGTTCTGTTAATTCATCTCCCAGAGTTACATCTTTCCCTTCAAGAAGCCTTTCCCTAAGGCTGTTCTTGTGTAATTGGCAAAGGGATATTTGGAAGCCATAGAGGGCTATGGTGAAAAAGGAAATATCTACTGTTCAAAACTGGAAAGAAGCTTTCTGAGAAACTGCTCTGTGTTCTGTTAATTCATCTCACAGAGTTACATCTTTCCCTTCAAGAAGCCTTTCGCTAAGGCTGTTCTTGTGGAATTGGCAAAGGGATATTTTTAAGCCCATAGAGGGCTATGGTGAAAAAGGGAATATCTGCCATTCAAAACTGGAAAGAAGCTTTCTGAGAAACTGCTTTGTGTTCCGTTAATTCATCTCCCAGAGTTACATCTTTCCCTTCAAGAAGCCTTTCGGTAAGGCTGTTCTTGTGGAATTGGCAAAGGGATATTTGGAAGCCAATAGAGGGCTATGGTGAAAAAGGAAATATCTTCCGTTCAAACCTGGAAAGAAGCTTTCTGAGAAACTGCTCTGTGTTCTGTTAATTCATCTCACAGAGTTACATGTTTCCCTTCAAGAAGCGTTTCGCTAAGGCTGTTCTTGTGGAATTGGCAATGGGATATTTGGAAGCCCTTAGGGGGCTATGGAGAAAAAGCAAATACCTTCCGTTCAAAACTGGAAACAAGCTTTCTGAGAAACTGCTCTGTGTTCTGTTAATTCATCTCACAGAGTTACATCTTTCCCTTCAAGAAGCCTTTCGCTAAGGCTGTTCTTGTGGAATTGGCAAAGGGATATTTGGAAGCCCATAGGGGGCTATGGAGAAAAAGCAAACACCTTCCGTTCAAAACTGGAAACAAGCTTTCTGAGAAACTGCTCTGTGTTCTGTTAATTCATCTCACAGAGTTGCATCTTTCCCTTCAAGAAGCCTTTCCCTAAGGCTGTTCTTGTGGAATTGGCAAAGGGATATTTGGAAGCCCTTAGAGGGCTATGGAGAAAAAGCAAATATCTTCCGTTCAAAACTGGAAAGAAGCTTTCTGAGAAACTGCTCTGTGTTCTGTTAATTCATCTCACAGAGTTACATCTTTCCCTTCAAGAAGCCTTTCGCTAAGGCTGTTCTTGTGGAATTCGCAAAGGGATATTTGGAAGCCCTTAGAGGGCTATGGAGAAAAAGCAAATATCTTCCGTTCAAAACTGGAAAGAAGCTTTCTGAGAAACTGCTCTGTGTTCTGTTAATTCATCTCACAGAGTTACATCTTTCCCTTCAAGAAGCCTTTCGCTAAGGCTGTTCTTGTGGAATTGGCAAAGGGATATTTGGAACCCCATAGAGGGCTATGGTGAAAAAGGAAATATCTTCCGTTCAAAACTGGAAAGAAGCTTTCTGAGAAACTGCTCTGTGTTCTGTTAATTCATCTCCCAGAGTTACATCTTTCCCTTCAAGAAGCCTTTCCCTAAGGCTGTTCTTGTGTAATTGGCAAAGGGATATTTGGAAGCCATAGAGGGCTATGGTGAAAAAGGAAATATCTACTGTTCAAAACTGGAAAGAAGCTTTCTGAGAAACTGCTCTGTGTTCTGTTAATTCATCTCACAGAGTTACATCTTTCCCTTCAAGAAGCCTTTCGCTAAGGCTGTTCTTGTGGAATTGGCAAAGGGATATTTGGAAGCCCATAGAGGGCTATGGTGAAAAAGGGAATATCTGCCATTCAAAACTGGAAAGAAGCTTTCTGAGAAACTGCTTTGTGTTCCGTTAATTCATCTCCCAGAGTTACATCTTTCCCTTCAAGAAGCCTTTCGGTAAGGCTGTTCTTGTGGAATTGGCAAAGGGATATTTGGAAGCCCATAGAGGGCTATGGTGAAAAAGGAAATATCTTCCGTTCAATCCTGGAAAGAAGCTTTCTGAGAAACTGCTCTGTGTTCTGTTAATTCATCTCACAGAGTTACATCTTTCCCTTCAAGAAGCCTTTCGCTAAGGCTGTTCTTGTGGAATTGGCAAAAGGATATTTGGAAGCCCATAGAGGGCTATGGAGAAAAAGCAAATATCTTCCGTTCAAAACTGGAAAGAAGCTTTCTGAGAAACTGCTCTGTGCTCTGTTAATTCATCTCACAGAGTTACATCTTTCCCTTCAAGAAGCCTTTCGCTAAGGCTGTTCTTGTGGAATTGGCAAAGGGATATTTGGAAGCCCATATAGGGCTATGGTGAAAAAGGAAATATCTTCCGTTCAAAACTCGAAAGAAGCTTTCTTAAAAACTGCTCTGTGTTCTGTTAATTCATTTCACAGAGTTACATCTTTCCCTTCAAGAAGCCTTTCGCTAAGGCTGTTCTTGTGGAATTGGCAAAGGTATATTTGGAAGCCCATAGAGGGCTATGGAGAAAACGCAAATATCTTCCGTTCAAAACTGGAAAGAAGCTTTCTGAGAAACTGCTCTGTGTTCTGTTAATTCATCTCACAGAGTTACATCTTTCCCTTCAAGAAGCCTTTCGCTAAGGCTGTTCTTGTGGAATTCGCAAAGGGATATTTGGAAGCCCTTAGAGGGCTATGGAGAAAAAGCAAATATCTTCCGTTCAAAACTGGAAAGAAGCTTTCTGAGAAACTGCTCTGTGTTCTGTTAATTCATCTCACAGAGTTACATCTTTCCCTTCATGAAGCCTTTCGCTAAAGCTGTGCATGTGGAATTGGCAAAGGGATATTTGGAAGCCCATAGAGGGCTATGGAGTACAAGAAAATATCTTCCGTTCAAAACTGGAAAGAAGCTTTCTGAGAAACTGCTCTGTGTTCTGTTAATTCATCTCACAGAGTTGCATCTTTCCCTTCAAGAAGCCTTTCGCTAAGGCTGTTCTTGTGGAATTGGCAAAGGGATATTTGGAAGCCCATAGAGGGCTATGGTGAAAAAGGAAATATCTTCCGTTCAAAACTGGAAAGAAGCTTTCTGAGAAACTGCTCTGTGTTCTGTTAATTCATCTCACAGAGTTACATCTTTCAATTCAAGAAGCCTTTCGCTAAGGCTGTTCTTGTGGAATTGGCAAAGGGATATTTGGAAGCCCATAGAGGGCTATGGGCAAAAAGGAAATATCTTCCGTTCAAAACTGGAAAGAAGCTTTCTGAGAAACTGCTCTGTGTTCTGTTAATTCATCTCCCAGAGTTACATCTTTCCCTTCAAGAAGCCTTTCGCTAAGGCTGTTCTTGTGGAATTGGCAAAAGGATATTTGGAAGCCCATAGAGGGCTATGGAGAAAAAGCAAATATCTTCCGTTCAAAACTGGAAAGAAGCTTTCTGAGAAACTGCTCTGTGTTCTGTTAATTCATCTCACAGAGTTACATCTTTCCCTTCAAGTAGCCTTTCTCTAAGGCTCTTCTTGTGGAATTGGCAAAGGGATATTTGGAAGCCCTTAGAGGGCTATGGAGAAAAAGCAAATATCTTCCGTTCAAAACTGGAAAGAAGCTTTCTGAGAAACTGCTCTGTGTTCTGTTAATTCATCTCACAGAGTTACATCTTTCCCTTCAAGAAGCCTTTCGCTAAAGCTGTGCTTGTGGAATTGGCAAAGTTATATATGGAAGCCAATAGAGGGCTATGGAGAACAAGAAATTATCTTCCGTTCAAAACTGGAAAGAAGCTTTCTGAGAAACTGGTCTGTGTTCTGTTAATTCATCTCACAGAGTTACATCTTTCCCTTCAAGAAGCCTTTCGCTAAGGCTGTTCTTGTGGAATTGGCAAAGGGATATTTGGAAGCCCATAGAGGGCTATGGTGAAAAAGGAAATATCTTCCGTTCAATCCTGGAAAGAAGCTTTCTGAGAAACTGCTCTGTGTTCTGTTAATTCATCTCACAGAGTTACATCTTTCCCTTCAAGAAGCCTTTCGCTAAGGCTGTTCTTGTGGAATTGGCAAAGGGATATTTGGAAGCCCATAGAGGGCTATGGGCAAAAATGAAATATCTTCCGTTCAAAACTGGAGAGAAGCTTTCTGAGAAACTGTTTTGTGTTCTGTTAATTCATCTCCCAGAGTTACATCTTTCCCTTCAGGAAGCCTTTCGCTAAGGCTGTTCTTGTGGAATTGGCAAAGGGATATTTGGAAGCCCATAGAGGGCTATTTTGAAAAAGGAAATATCTTCCGTTCAAAACTGGAAAGAAGATTTCTGAGAAACTGCTCTGTGTTCTGTTAATTCATCTCACAGAGTTACATCTTTCCCTTCAAGAAGCCTTTCGCTAAGGCTGTTCTTGTGGAATTGGCAAAGGGATATTTGGAAGCCCATAGAGGGCTATGGAGAAAAAGCAAATATCTTCCGTTCAAAACTGGAAAGAAGCTTTCTGAGAAACTGCTCCGTGCTCTGTTAATTCATCTCACAGAGTTACATCTTTCCCTTCAAGAAGCCTTTCGCTAAGGCTGTTCTTGTGGAATTGGCAAAGGGATATTTGGAAGCCCTTAGAGGGCTATGGTGAAAAAGGAAATATCTTCCGTTCATAACTCAAAAGAAGCTTTCTTAAAAACTGCTCTGTGTTCTGTTAATTCATCACACAGAGTTACATCTTTCCCTTCAAGAAGCCTTTCGCTAAGGCTGTTCTTGTGGAATTGGAAAGGGATATTTGGAAGCCCATAGAGGGCTATGGAGAAAACGCAAATATCTTCCGTTCAAAACTGGAAACAAGCTTTCTGAGAAACTGCTCTGTGTTCTGTTAATTCATCTCACAGAGTTACATCTTTCCCTTCAAGAAGCCTTTCGCTAAGGCTGTTCTTGTGGAATTCGCAAAGGGATATTTGGAAGCCCTTAGAGGGCTATGGAGAAAAAGCAAATATCTTCCGTTCAAAACTGGAAAGAAGCTTTCTGAGAAACTGCTCTGTGTTCTGTTAATTCATCTCACAGAGTTACATCTTTCCCTTCAAGAAGCCTTTCGCTAAAGCTGTGCTTGTGTAATTGGCAAAGGGATATTTGGAAGCCAATAGAGGGCTATGGAGAACAACAAAATATCTTCCGTTCAAAACTGGAAAGAAGCTTTCTGAGAAACTGCTCTGTGTTCTGTTAATTCATCTCACAGAGTTACATCTTTCCCTTCAAGAAGCCTTTCGCTAAGGCTGTTCTGGTGGAATTGGCAAAGGGATATTTGGAAGCCCTTAGAGGGCTAAGGAGAAAAAGCAAATATCTTCCGTTCAAAACTGGAAAGAAGCTTTCTGAGAAACTGCTCTGTGTTCTGTTAATTCATCTCACAGGGTTACATCTTTCCCTTCAAGAAGCCTTTCGCTAAAGCTGTGCTTGTGGAATTGGCAAAGGGATATTTGGAAGCCAATAGAGGGCTATGGAGAACAAGAAATTATCTTCTGTTCAAAACTGGAAAGAAGCTTTCTGAGAAACTGGTCTGTGTTCTGTTAATTCATCTCACAGAGTTACATCTTTCCCTTCAAGAAGCCTTTCGCTAAGGCTGTTCTTGTGGAATTGGCAAAGGGATATTTGGAAGCCCATAGAGGGCTATAGTGAAAAAGGAAATATCTTCCGTTCAATCCTGGAAAGAAGCTTTCTGAGAAACTGCTCTGTGTTCTGTTAATTCATCTCACAGAGTTACATCTTTCCCTTCAAGAAGCCTTTCGCTAAGGCTGTTCTTGTGGAATTGGCAAAGGGATATTTGGAAGCCCATAGAGGGCTATGGGCAAAAATGAAATATCTTCCGTTCAAAACTGGAGAGAAGCTTTCTGAGAAACTGTTCTGTGTTCTGTTAATTCATCTCCCAGAGTTACATCTTTCCCTTCAAGAAGCCTTTCGCTAAGGCTGTTCTTGTGGAATTGGCAAAGGGATATTTGGAAGCCCATAGAGGGCTATTTTGAAAAAGGAAATATCTTCCGTTCAAAACTGGAAAGAAGATTTCTGAGAAACTGCTCTGTGTTCTGTTAATTCATCTCACAGAGTTACATCTTTCCCTTCAAGAAGCCTTTCGCTAAGGCTGTTCTTGTGGAATTGGAAAGGGATATTTGGAAGCCCATAGAAGGCTATGGAGAAAACGCAAATATCTTCCCTTCAAAACTGGAAAGAAGCTTTCTGAGAAACTGCTCTGTGTTCTGTTAATTCATCTCACAGAGTTACCTCTTTCCCTTCAAGAAGCCTTTCGCTAAGGCTGTTCTTGTGGAATTGGCAAAGGGATATTTGGAAGCCCATAGAGGGCTATGGAGAAAACGCAAATATCTTCCGTTCAAAACTGGAAAGAAGCTTTGTGAGAAACTGCTCTGTGTTCTGTTAATTCATCTCACAGAGTTACATCTTTCCCTTCAAGAAGCCTTTCGCTAAGGCTGTTCTTGTGGAATTGGCAAAGGGATATTTGGAAACCCATAGAGGGCTATGGAGAAAAAGCAAATATCTTCCGTTCAAAACTGGAAAGAAGCTTTCTGAGAAACTGCTCTGTGTTCTGTTAATTCATCTCACAGAGTTACATCTTTCCCTTCAAGAAGCCTTTCGCTAAAGCTGTGCTTGTGGAATTGGCAAAGGGATATTTGGAAGCCCATAGAGGGCTATGGAGAACAAGAAAATATCTTCCGTTCAAAACTGGAAATAAGCTTTCTGAGAAACTGCTCTGTGTTCTGTTAATTCATCTCACAGAGTTACATCCTTCCCTTCAAGAAGCCTTTCGCTAAGGCTGTTCTTGTGGAATTGGCAAAGGGATATTTGGAAACCCATAGAGGGCTATGGTGAAAAAGGAAATATCTTCCGTTCAAAACTGGAAAGAAGCTTTCTGAGAAACTGCTCTGTGTTCTGTTAATTCATCTCCCAGAGTTACATCTTTCCCTTCAAGAAGCCTTTCGCTAAGGCTGTTCTTGTGGAATTGGCAAAAGGATATTTGGAAGCCCATAGAGGGCTATGGAGAAAAAGCAAATATCTTCCGTTCAAAACTGGAAAGAAGCTTTCTGAGAAACTGCTCTGTGTTCTGTTAATTCATCTCACAGAGTTACATCTTTCCCTTCAAGTAGCCTTTCTCTAAGGGTGTTCTTGTGGAATTGGCAAAGGGATATTTGGAAGCCCTTAGAGGGCTATGGAGAAAAAGCAAATATCTTCCGTTCAAAACTGGAAAGAAGCTTTCTGAGAAACTGCTCTGTGTTCTGTTAATTCATCTCACAGAGTTACATCGTTCTCTTCAAGAAGCCTTTGGCAAAACCTGTGCTTGTGGAATTGGCAAGGTGATATTTGGAAGCCCATAGAGGGCTGTGGAGAAAAAGAAAATATCTTCCGTTCACAACTGGAAAGAAGCTTTCTGAGAAACTGCTCTGTGTTCTGTTAATTCATCTCCCAGAGTTACATCTTTCCCTTCAAGAAGCCTTTCGCTAAGGCTGTTTTTGTGGAATTGGCAAAGGGATATTTGGAAGCCCATAGAGGGCTATTTTGAAAAAGGAAATATCTTCCGTTCAAAACTGGAAAGAAGATTTCTGCGAAACTGCTCTGTGTTCTGTTAATTCCTCTCACAGAGTTACATCTTTCCCTTCAAGAAGCCTTTCACTAAGGCTGTTCTTGTGGAATTGGCAAAGGGATATTTTTAAGCCCATAGAGGGCTATGGTGAAAAAGGAAATATCTTCCGTTCAAAGCTGGAAAGAAGCTTTCTGAGAAACTGCTCTGTGTTCTGTTAATTCATCTCACAGAGTTACATCTTTCCCTTCAAGTAGCCTTTCGCTAAGGCTGTTCTTGTGGAATTGTCAAAGGAATATTTGGAAGCCCATAGAGGGCTATGGAGAAAAAGCAAATATCTTCCGTTCAAAACTGGAAAGAACCTTTCGGAGAAACTGCTCTGTGTTCTGTTAATTCATCTCACAGAGTTACATCTTTCCCTTCAAGAAGCCTTTCGCTAAGGCTGTTCTTGTGGAATTGGCAAAGGGATATTTGGAAGCCCATAGAGGGCTATGGAGAAAAAGCAAATATCTTCCGTTCAAAACTGGAAAGAAGCTTTCTGAGAAACTGCTCTGTGTTCTGTTAATTCGTGTCACAGAGTTACATCTTTCCCTCCAAGAAGCCTTTCGCTAAGGCTGTTCTTGTGGAATTGGCAAAGGGATATTTGGAAGCCCATAGAGGGCTATGGTGAAAAAGGAAATATCTTCCGTTCAAAACTCGAAAGAAGCTTTCTTAAAAACTGCTCTGTGTTCTGTTAATTCATCTCACAGAGTTACATCTTTCCCTTCAAGAAGCCTTTCGCTAAGGCTGTTCTTGTGGAATTGGCAAAGGGATATTTGGAAGCCCATAGAGGGCTATGGAGAAAACGCAAATATCTTCCGGTCAAAACTGGAAAGAAGCTTTCTGAGAAACTGCTCTGTGTTCTGTTAATTCATCTCCCAGAGTTACATCTTTCCCTTCAAGAAGCCTTTCCCTAAGGCTGTTCTTGTGGAATTGGCAAAGGGATATTTGGAAGCCCTTAGAGGGCTATTTTGAAAAAGGAAATATCTTCCGTTCAAAACTGGAAAGAAGCTTTCTGAAAAACTGCTCTGTGTTCTGTTAATTCATCTCACAGAAATGCATCTTTCCCTTCATGAAGCCTTTCGCTAAGGCTGTTCTTGTGGAATTGGCAAAGGGATATTTCTAAGCCCATAGAGGGCTATGGAGAAAAAGCAAATATCTTCCGTTCAAAACTGGAAACAAGCGTTCTGAGAAACTGCTCTGTGTTCGGTTAATTCATCTCACAGAGTTACATCTTTCCCTTCAAGAAGCCTTTCGCTAAGGCTGTTCTTGTGGAATTGGCAAAGGGATATTTGGAAGCACATAGAGGGCTATGGGCAAAAAGCAAATATCTTCCGTTCAAAACTGGAAAGAAGCTTTCTGAGAAACTGCTCTGTGTTCTGTTAATTCATCTCCCAGAGTTACATCTTTCCCTTCAAGAAGCCTTTCGCTTAGGCTGTTCTTGTGGAATTTGCAAAGGGATATTTCAAAGCCCATAGAGGGCTATTTTGAAAAAGGAATTAGCTTCCGTTCAAAACTGGAAAGAAGCTTTCTGAGAAACTGCTCTGTGTTCTGTTAATTCATCTCAGAGAGCTGCATCTCCCACTTCAAGAAGCCTTTCGCTAAGGCTGTTCTTGTGGAATTGGCAAAGGGATATTTGGAAGCCCATAGAGGGCTATGGTGAAAAAGGAAATATCTTCCGTTCAAAACTCGAAAGAAGCTTTCTGAGAAACTGCTCTGTGTTCTGTTAATTCATCCCACAGAGTTACATCTTTCCCTTCAAGAAGCCTTTCGCTAAGGCTGTTCTTGTGGAATTGGCAAAGGGATATTTGGAAGCCCATAGAGGGCTATGGTGAAAAAGGAAATATCTTCCGTTCAAAACTGGAAAGAAGCTTTCTGAGAAACTGCTCTGTGTTCTGTTAATTCATCTCACAGAGTTACATCTTTCCCTTCAAGTAGCCTTCCGCTAAGGCTGTTCTTGTGGAATTGTCAAAGGGATATTTGGAAGCCCATAGAGGGCTATGGAGAAAAATCAAATATCTTCCGTTCAAAACTGGAAACAAGCTTTCTGAGAAACTGCTCTGTGTTCGGTTAATTCATCTCAAAGAGTTACATCTTTCCCTTCATGAAGCCTTTCGCTAAGGCTGTTCTTGTGGAATTGGCAAAGGGATATTTGGAAGCCCTTAGAGGGCTATGGAGAAAAAGCAAATATCTTCCGTTCAAAACTGGAAAGAAGCTTTCTGAGAAACTGCTCTGTGTTCTGTTAATTCATCTCACAGAGTTACATCTTTCCCTTCAAGAAGCCTTTCGCTAAGGCTGTTTTTGTGGAATTGGCAAAGGGATATTTGGAAGCACATAGAGGGCTATGGGCAAAGGAAATATCTTCCGTTCAAAACTCGAAAGAAGCTTTCTTAAAAACTGCTCTGTGTTCTGTTAATTCATCTCACAGAGTTACATCTTTCCCTTCAAGAAGCCTTTCGCTAAGGCTGTTCTTGTGGAATTGGCAAAGGGATATTTGGAAGCCCATAGAGGGCTATGGAGAAAACGCAAATATCTTCCGTTCAAAACTGGAAAGAAGCTTTCTGAGAAACTGCTCTGTGTTCTGTTAATTCATCTCACTGAGTTACATCTTTCCCTTCAAGAAGCCTTTCGCTAAGGCTGTTCTTGTGGAATTGGCAAAGGGATATTTGGAAGCCCATAGAGGGCTATGGGCAAAAAGGAAATATCTTCCGTTCAAAACTGGAAAGAAGCTTTCTGAGAAACTGCTCTGTGTTCTGTTAATTCATCTCCCAGAGTTACATCTTTCCCTTCAAGAAGCCTTTCGCCAAGGCTGTTCTTGTGGAATTGGCAAAGGGATATTTGGAAGCCCATAGAGGGCTATGGTGAAAAAGGAAATATCTTCCGTTCAAAACTGGAAAGAAGCTTTCTGAGAAACTGCTCTGTGTTCTGTTAATTCATCTCACAGAGTTACATCTTTCCCTTCAAGAAGCCTTTCGCTAAGGCTGTTCTTGTGGAATTGGCAAAGGGATATTTGGAAGCCCATAGAGGGCTATGGGCCAAAATTAAATATCTTTCGTTCAAAACTGGAAAGAAGCTTTCTGAGAAACTGCTCTGTGTTCTGTTAATTCATCTCACAGAGTTACATCTTTCCCTTCAAGAAGCCTTTCGCTAAGGCTGTTCTTGTGGAATTGGCAAAGGGATATTTGGAAGCCCGTAGAGGGCTATGGTGAAAAAGGAAATATCTTCCGTTCAAAACTGGAAAGAAGCTTTCTGAGAAACTGCTCTGTGTTCTGTCAATTCATCTCCCAGAGTTACATCTTTCCCTTCAAGAAGCCTTTCCCTAAGGCTGTTCTTGTGTAATTGGCAAAGGGATATTTGGAAGCCATAGAGGGCTATGGTGAAAAAGGAAATATCTACTGTTCAAAACTGGAAAGAAGCTTTCTGAGAAACTGCTCTGTGTTCTGTTAATTCATCTCACAGAGTTACATCTTTCCCTTCAAGAAGCCTTTCGCTAAGGCTGTTCTTGTGGAATTGGCAAAGGGATATTTGGAAGCCCATAGAGGGCTATGGTGAAAAAGGGAATATCTGCCATTCAAAACTGGAAAGAAGCTTTCTGAGAAACTGCTTTGTGTTCCGTTAATTCATCTCCCAGAGTTACATCTTTCCCTTCAAGAAGCCTTTCGGTAAGGCTGTTCTTGTGGAATTGGCAAAGGGATATTTGGAAGCCAATAGAGGGCTATGGTGAAAAAGGAAATATCTTCCGTTCAAACCTGGAAAGAAGCTTTCTGAGAATCTGCTCTGTGTTCTGTTAATTCATCTCACAGAGTTACATGTTTCCCTTCAAGAAGCGTTTCGCTAAGGCTGTTCTTGTGGAATTGGCAATGGGATATTTGGAAGCCCTTAGGGGGCTATGGAGAAAAAGCAAATACCTTCCGTTCAAAACTGGAAACAAGCTTTCTGAGAAACTGCTCTGTGTTCTGTTAATTCATCTCACAGAGTTACATCTTTCCCTTCAAGAAGCCTTTCGCTAAGGCTGTTCTTGTGGAATTGGCAAAGGGATATTTGGAAGCCCATAGGGGGCTATGGAGAAAAAGCAAAAACCTTCCGTTCAAAACTGGAAACAAGCTTTCTGAGAAACTGCTCTGTGTTCTGTTAATTCATCTCACAGAGTTGCATCTTTCCCTTCAAGAAGCCTTTCGCTAAGGCTGTTCTTGTGGAATTGGCAAAGGGATATTTGGAAGCCCTTAGAGGGCTATGGAGAAAAAGCAAATATCTTCCGTTCAAAACTGGAAACAAGCTTTCTGAGAAACTGCTCTGTGTTCTGTTAATTCATCTCACAGGGTTACATCTTTCTCTTCAAGAAGCCTTTCGCTAAAGCTGTGCTTGTGGAATTGGCAAAGGGATATTTGGAAGCCAATAGTGGGCTATGGAGAACAAGAAATTATCTTCCGTTCAAAACTGGAAAGAAGCTTTCTGAGAAACTGGTCTGTGTTCTGTTAATTCATCTCACAGAGTTACATCTTTCCCTTCAAGAAGCGTTTCGCTAAGGCTGTTCTTGTGGAATTGGCAAAGGGATATTTGGAAGCCCATAGAGGGCTATGGTGAAAAAGGAAATATCTTCCGTTCAATCCTGGAAAGAAGCTTTCTGAGAAACTGCTCTGTGTTCTGTTAATTCATCTCCCAGAGTTACATCTTTCCCTTCAAGAAGCCTTTCCCTAAGGCTGTTCTTGTGTAATTGGCAAAGGGATATTTGGAAGCCATAGAGGGCTATGGTGAAAAAGGAAATATCTACTGTTCAAAACTGGAAAGAAGCTTTCTGAGAAACTGCTCTGTGTTCTGTTAATTCATCTCACAGAGTTACATCTTTCCCTTCAAGAAGCCTTTCGCTAAGGCTGTTCTTGTGGAATTGGCAAAGGGATATTTGGAAGCCCATAGAGGGCTAAGGTGAAAAAGGGAATATCTGCCATTCAAAACTGGAAAGAAGCTTTCTGAGAAACTGCTTTGTGTTCCGTTAATTCATCTCCCAGAGTTACATCTTTCCCTTCAAGAAGCCTTTCGGTAAGGCTGTTCTTGTGGAATTGGCAAAGGGATATTTGGAAGCCAATAGAGGGCTATGGTGAAAAAGGAAATATCTTCCGTTCAAACCTGGAAAGAAGCTTTCTGAGAAACTGCTCTGTGTTCTGTTAATTCATCTCACAGAGTTACATGTTTCCCTTCAAGAAGCGTTTCGCTAAGGCTGTTCTTGTGGAATTGGCAATGGGATATTTGGAAGCCCTTAGGGGGCTATGGAGAAAAAGCAAATACCTTCCGTTCAAAACTGGAAACAAGCTTTCTGAGAAACTGCTCTGTGTTCTGTTAATTCATCTCACAGAGTTACATCTTTCCCTTCAAGAAGCCTTTCGCTAAGGCTGTTCTTGTGGAATTGGCAAAGGGATATTTGGAAGCCCATAGGGGGCTATGGAGAAAAAGCAAATACCTTCCGTTCAAAACTGGAAACAAGCTTTCTGAGAAACTGCTCTGTGTTCTGTTAATTCATCTCACAGAGTTGCATCTTTCCCTTCAAGAAGCCTTTCGCTAAGGCTGTTCTTGTGGAATTGGCAAAGGGATATTTGGAAGCCCTTAGAGGGCTATGGAGAAAAAGCAAATATCTTCCGTTCAAAACTGGAAACAAGCTTTCTGAGAAACTGCTCTGTGTTCTGTTAATTCATCTCACAGGGTTACATCTTTCTCTTCAAGAAGCCTTTCGCTAAAGCTGTGCTTGTGGAATTGGCAAAGGGATATTTGGAAGCCAATAGTGGGCTATGGAGAACAAGAAATTATCTTCCGTTCAAAACTGGAAAGAAGCTTTCTGAGAAACTGGTCTGTGTTCTGTTAATTCATCTCACAGAGTTACATCTTTCCCTTCAAGAAGCGTTTCGCTAAGGCTGTTCTTGTGGAATTGGCAAAGGGATATTTGGAAGCCCGTAGAGGGCTATGGTGAAAAAGGAAATATCTTCCGTTCAATCCTGGAAAGAAGCTTTCTGAGAAACTGCTCTGTGTTCTGTTAATTCATCTCACAGAGTTACATCTTTCCCTTCAAGAAGCCTTTCGCTAAGGCTGTTCTTGTGGAATTGGCAAAGGGATATTTGGAAGCCCATAGAGGGCTATGGTGAAAAAGGAAATATCTTCCGTTCAAAACTCGAAAGAAGCTTTCTTAAAAACTGCTCTGTGTTCTGTTAATTCATTTCACAGAGTTACATCTTTCCCTTCAAGAAGCCTTTCGCTAAGGCTGTTCTTGTGGAATTGGCAAAGGTATATTTGGAAGCCCATAGAGGGCTATGGAGAAAACGCAAATATCTTCCGTTCAAAACTGGAAAGAAGCTTTCTGAGAAACTGCTCTGTGTTCTGTTAATTCATCTCACAGAGTTACATCTTTCCCTTCAAGAAGCCTTTCGCTAAGGCTGTTCTTGTGGAATTCGCAAAGGGATATTTGGAAGCCCTTAGAGGGCTATGGAGAAAAAGCAAATATCTTCCGTTCAAAACTGGAAAGAAGCTTTCTGAGAAACTGCTCTGTGTTCTGTTAATTCATCTCACAGAGTTACATCTTTCCCTTCATGAAGCCTTTCGCTAAAGCTGTGCTTGTGGAATTGGCAAAGGGATATTTGGAAGCCCATAGAGGGCTATGGAGTACAAGAAAATATCTTCCGTTCAAAACTGGAAAGAAGCTTTCTGAGAAACTGCTCTGTGTTCTGTTAATTCATCTCACAGAGTTGCATCTTTCCCTTCAAGAAGCCTTTCGCTAAGGCTGTTCTTGTGGAATTGGCAAAGGGATATTTGGAAGCCCATAGAGGGCTATGGTGAAAAAGGAAATATATTCCGTTCAAAACTGGAAAGAAGCTTTCTGAGAAACTGCTCTGTGTTCTGTTAATTCATCTCACAGAGTTACATCTTTCAATTCAAGAAGCCTTTCGCTAAGGCTGTTCTTGTGGAATTGGCAAAGGGATATTTGGAAGCCCATAGAGGGCTATGGGCAAAAAGGAAATATCTTCCGTTCAAAACTGGAAAGAAGCTTTCTGAGAAACTGCTCTGTGTTCTGTTAATTCATCTCCCAGAGTTACATCTTTCCCTTCAAGAAGCCTTTCGCTAAGGCTGTTCTTGTGGAATTGGCAAAAGGATATTTGGAAGCCCATAGAGGGCTATGGAGAAAAAGCAAATATCTTCCCTTCAAAACTGGAAAGAAGCTTTCTGAGAAACTGCTCTGTGTTCTGTTAATTCATCTCACAGAGTTACATGTTTCCCTTCAAGAAGCCTTTCGCTAAAGCTGTGCTTGTGGAATTGGCAAAGGGATATTTGGAAGCCAATAGAGGGCTATGGAGAACGAGAAATTATCTTCCGTTCAAAACTGGAAAGAAGCTTTCTGAGAAACTGGTCTGTGTTCTGTTAATTCATCTCACAGAGTTACATCTTTCCCTTCAAGAAGCCTTTCGCTAAGGCTGTTCTTGTGGAATTGGCAAAGGGATATTTGGAAGCCCATAGAGGGCTATGGTGAAAAAGGAAATATCTTCCGTTCAATCCTGGAAAGAAGCTTTCTGAGAAACTGCTCTGTGTTCTGTTAATTCATCTCACAGAGTTACATCTTTCCCTTCAAGAAGCCTTTCGCTAAGGCTGTTCTTGTGGAATTGGCAAAGGGATATTTGGAAGCCCATAGAGGGCTATGGGCAAAAATGAAATATCTTCCGTTCAAAACTGGAGAGAAGCTTTCTGAGAAACTGTTTTGTGTTCTGTTAATTCATCTCCCAGAGTTACATCTTTCCCTTCAAGAAGCCTTTCGCTAAGGCTGTTCTTCTGGAATTGGCAAAGGGATATTTGGAAGCCCATAGAGGGCTATTTTGAAAAAGGAAATATCTTCCGTTCAAAACTGGAAAGAAGATTTCTGAGAAACTGCTCTGTGTTCTGTTAATTCATCTCACAGAGTTACATCTTTCCCTTCAAGAAGCCTTTCGCTAAGGCTGTTCTTGTGGAATTGGCAAAGGGATATTTGGAAGCCCATAGAGGGCTATGGAGAAAAAGCAAATATCTTCCGTTCAAAACTGGAAAGAAGCTTTCTGAGAAACTGCTCCGTGCTCTGTTAATTCATCTCACAGAGTTACATCTTTCCCTTCAAGAAGCCTTTCGCTAAGGCTGTTCTTGTGGAATTGGCAAAGGGATATTTGGAAGCCCATAGAGGGCTATGGTGAAAAAGGAAATATCTTCCGTTCATAACTCAAAAGAAGCTTTCTTAAAAACTGCTCTGTGTTCTGTTAATTCATCTCACAGAGTTACATCTTTCCCTTCAAGAAGCCTTTCGCTAAGGCTGTTCTTGTGGAATTGGAAAGGGATATTTGGAAGCCCATAGAGGGCTATGGAGAAAACGCAAATATCATCCGTTCAAAACTGGAAACAAGCTTTCTGAGAAACTGCTCTGTGTTCTGTTAATTCATCTCACAGAGTTACATCTTTCCCTTCAAGAAGCCTTTCGCTAAGGCTGTTCTTGTGGAATTCGCAAAGGGATATTTGGAAGCCCTTAGAGGGCTATGGAGAAAAAGCAAATATCTTCCGTTCAAAACTGGAAAGAAGCTTTCTGAGAAACTGCTCTGTGTTCTGTTAATTCATCTCACAGAGTTACATCTTTCCCTTCAAGAAGCCTTTCGCTAAAGCTGTGCTTGTGTAATTGGCAAAGGGATATTTGGAAGCCCATAGAGGGCTATGGAGAACAACAAAATATCTTCCGTTCAAAACTGGAAAGAAGCTTTCTGAGAAACTGCTCTGTGTTCTGTTAATTCATCTCACAGAGTTACATCTTTCCCTTCAAGAAGCCTTTCGCTAAGGCTGTTCTTGTGGAATTGGCAAAGGGATATTTGGAAGCCCATAGAGGGCTATTTTGAAAAAGGAAATATCTTCCGTTCAAAACTGTAAAGAAGCTTTCTGAGAAACTGCCCTGTGTTCTGTTAATTCATCTCACAGAGTTACATCTTTCCCTTCAAGAAGCCTTTCGCTAAGGCTGTTCTTGTGGAATTGGCAAAGGGATATTTGGAAGCCCATAGAGGGCTATGGGCAAAAAGGAAATATCTTCCGTTCAAAACTGGAAAGAAGCTTTCTGAGAAACTGCTCTGTGTTCTGTTAATTCATCTCACAGAGTTACATCTTTCCCTTCAAGAAGCCTTTCGCTAAGGCTGTTCTTGTGGAATTGGCAAAGGGATATTTGGAAGCCCATAGAGGGCTATGGTGAAAAAGGAAATATCTTCCGTTCAAAACTAGAAAGAAGCTTTCAGAGAAACTGCTCTGTGTTCTGTTAATTCATCTCACAGAGTTACATCTTTCCCTTCAAGAAGCCTTTCGCTAAGGCTGTTCTTGTGGAATTGGCAAAGGGATATTTGGAAGCCCATAGAGGGCTATGGAGAAAACGCAAATATCTTCCGTTCAAAACTGGAAAGAAGCTTTGTGAGAAACTGCTCTGTGTTCTGTTAATTCATCTCACAGAGTTACATCTTTCCCTTCAAGAAGCCTTTCGCTAAGGCTGTTCTTGTGGAATTCGCAAAGGGATATTTGGAAGCCCTTAGAGGGCTATGGAGAAAAAGAAAATATCTTCCGTTCAAAACTGGAAAGAAGCTTTCTGAGAAACTGCTCTGTGTTCTGTTAATTCATCTCCCAGAGTTACATCTTTCCCTTCAAGAAGCCTTTCGCTAAGGCTGTTCTTGTGGAATTGGCAAAGGGATATTTGGAAGCCCATAGAGGGCTATTTTGAAAAAGGAAATATCTTCCGTTCAAAACTGGAAAGAAGCTTTCTGAGAAACTTCTCTGTGTTCTGTTAATTCATCTCACAGAGTTGCATCTTTCCCTTCAAGAAGCCTTTCGCTAAGGCTGTTCTTGTGGAATTGGCAAAGGGATATTTGGAAGCCCATAGAGGGCTATGGTGAAAAAGGAAATATATTCCGTTCAAAACTGGAAAGAAGCTTTCTGAGAAACTGCTCTGTGTTCTGTTAATTCATCTCACAGAGTTACATCTTTCCCTTCAAGTAGCCTTTCTCTAAGGCTGTTCTTGTGGAATTGGCAAAAGGATATTTGGAAGCCCATAGAGGGCTATGGAGAAAAAGCAAATATCTTCCGTTCAAAACTGGAAAGAAGCTTTCTGAGAAACTGCTCTGTGTTCTGTTAATTCATCTCACAGAGTTACATCTTTCCCTTCAAGTAGCCTTTCTCTAAGGCTGTTCTTGTGGAATTGGCAAAGGGATATTTGGAAGCCCTTAGAGGGCTATGGAGAAAAAGCAAATATCTTCCGTTCAAAACTGGAAAGAAGCTTTCTGAGAAACTGCTCTGTGTTCTGTTAATTCATCTCACAGAGTTACATCGTTCCCTTCAAGAAGCCTTTGGCAAAAGCTGTGCTTGTGGAATTGGCAAAGGGATATTAGGACGCCCATAGAGGGCTATGGAGAAAAAGAAAATATCTTCCGTTCAAAACTGGAAAGAAGCTTTCTGAGAAACTGCTCTGTGTTCTGTTAATTCATCTCACAGAGTTACGTCTTTCCCTTCAAGAAGCCTTTCGCTAAGGCTGTTCTTGTGGAATTGGCAAAGGGATATTTGGAAGCCCTTAGAGGGCTAAGGAGAAAAAGCAAATATCTTCCGTTCAAAACTGGAAGGAAGCTTTCTGAGAAACTGCTCTGTGTTCTGTTAATTCATCTCACAGGGTTACATCTTTCCCTTCAAGAAGCCTTTCGCTAAAGCTGTGCTTGTGGAATTGGCAAAGGGATATTTGGAAGCCCATAGAGGGCTATGGAGAAAAAGCAAATATCTTCCGTTCAAAACTGGAAAGAAGCTTTCTGAGAAACTGCTCTGTGTTCTGTTAATTCATCTCACAGAGTTACATCGTTCCCTTCAAGAAGCCTTTGGCAAAACCTGTGCTTGTGGAATTGGCAAAGTGATATTTGGAAGCCCATAGAGGGCTGTGGAGAAAAAGAAAATAACTTCCGTTCACAACTGGAAAGAAGCTTTCTGAGAAACTGCTCTGTGTTCTGTTAATTCATCTCACAGAGTTACATCTTTCCCTTCAAGAAGCCTTTCGCTAAGGCTGTTCTTGTGGAATTGGCAAAGGGATATTTGGAAGCCCATAGAGGGCTATGATGAAAAAGGAAATATCTTCCGTTCAATCCTGGAAAGAAGCTTTCTGAGAAACTGCTCTGTGTTCTGTTAATTCATCTCACAGAGTTACATCTTTCCCTTCAAGAAGCCTTTCGCTAAGGCTGTTCTTGTGGAATTGGCAAAGGGATATTTGGAAGCCCGTAGAGGGCTATGGGCAAAAATGAAATATGTTCCGTTCAAAACTGGAAAGAAGCTTTCTGAGAAACTGCTCTGTGTTCTGTTAATTCATCTCCCAGAGTTACATCTTTCCCTTCAAGAAGCCTTTCGCTAAGGCTGTTCTTGTGGAATTGGCAAAGGGATATTTGGAAGCCCATAGAGGGCTATTTTGAAAAAGGAAATATCTTCCGTTCAAAACTGGAAAGAAGATTTCTGAGAAACTGCTGTGTGTTCTGTTAATTCCTCTCACAGAGTTACATCTTTCCCTTCAAGAAGCCTTTCACTAAGGCTGTTCTTGTGGAATTGGCAAAGGGATATTTGGAAGCCCATAGAGGGCTATGGAGAACAAGAAATTATCTTCCGTTCAAAACTGGAAAGAAGCTTTCTGAGAAACTGGTCTGTTTTCTGTTAATTCATCTCACAGAGTTACATCTTTCCCTTCAAGAAGCGTTTCGCTAAGGCTGTTCTTGTGGAATTGGCAAAGGGATATTTGGAAGCCCATAGAGGGCTATGGTGAAAAAGGAAATATCTTCCGTTCAATCCTGGAAAGAAGCTTTCTGAGAAACTGCTCTGTGTTCTGTTAATTCATCTCACAGAGTTACATCTTTCCCTTCAAGAAGCCTTTCGCTAAGGCTGTTCTTGTGGAATTGGCAAAGGGATATTTGGAAGCCCATAGAGGGCTATGGAGAAAAAGCAAATATCTTCCGTTCAAAACTGGAAAGAAGCTTTCTGAGAAACTGCTCTGTGCTCTGTTAATTCATCTCACAGAGTTACATCTTTCCCTTCAAGAAGCCTTTCGCTAAGGCTGTTCTTGTGGAATTGGCAAAGGGATATTTGGAAGCCCATAGAGGGCTATGGTGAAAAAGGAAATATCTTCCGTTCAAAACTCGAAAGAAGCTTTCTTAAAAACTGCTCTGTGTTCTGTTAATTCATTTCACAGAGTTACATCTTTCCCTTCAAGAAGCCTTTCGCTAAGGCTGTTCTTGTGGAATTGGCAAAGGTATATTTGGAAGCCCATAGAGGGCTATGGAGAAAACGCAAATATCTTCCGTTCAAAACTGGAAAGAAGCTTTCTGAGAAACTGCTCTGTGTTCTGTTAATTCATCTCACAGAGTTACATCTTTCCCTTCAAGAAGCCTTTCGCTAAGGCTGTTCTTGTGGAATTCGCAAAGGGATATTTGGAAGCCCTTAGAGGGCTATGGAGAAAAAGCAAATATCTTCCGTTCAAAACTGGAAAGAAGCTTTCTGAGAAACTGCTCTGTGTTCTGTTAATTCATCTCACAGAGTTACATCTTTCCCTTCATGAAGCCTTTCGCTAAAGCTGTTCTTGTGGAATTGGCAAAGGGATATTTGGAAGCCCATAGAGGGCTATGGAGTACAAGAAAATATCTTCCGTTCAAAACTGGAAAGAAGCTTTCTGAGAAACTGCTCTGTGTTCTGTTAATTCATCTCACAGAGTTGCATCTTTCCCTTCAAGAAGCCTTTCGCTAAGGCTGTTCTTGTGGAATTGGCAAAGGGATATTTGGAAGCCCATAGAGGGCTATGGTGAAAAAGGAAATATATTCCGTTCAAAACTGGAAAGAAGCTTTCTGAGAAACTGCTCTGTGTTCTGTTAATTCATCTCACAGAGTTACATCTTTCAATTCAAGAAGCCTTTCGCTAAGGCTGTTCTTGTGGAATTGGCAAAGGGATATTTGGAAGCCCATAGAGGGCTATGGGCAAAAAGGAAATATCTTCCGTTCAAAACTGGAAAGAAGCTTTCTGAGAAACTGCTCTGTGTTCTGTTAATTCATCTCCCAGAGTTACATCTTTCCCTTCAAGAAGCCTTTCGCTAAGGCTGTTCTTGTGGAATTGGCAAAAGGATATTTGGAACCCATAGAGGGCTATGGAGAAAAAGCAAATATCTTCCGTTCAAAACTGGAAAGAAGCTTTCTGAGAAACTGCTCTGTGTTCTGTTAATTCATCTCACAGAGTTACATGTTTCCCTTCAAGAAGCCTTTCGCTAAAGCTGTGCTTGTGGAATTGGCAGAGGGATATTTGGAAGCCAATAGAGGGCTATGGAGAACAAGAAATTATCTTCCGTTCAAAACTGGAAAGAAGCTTTCTGAGAAACTGGTCTGTGTTCTGTTAATTCATCTCACAGAGTTACATCTTTCCCTTCAAGAAGCCTTTCGCTAAGGCTGTTCTTGTGGAATTGGCAAAGGGATATTTGGAAGCCCATAGAGGGCTATGGTGAAAAAGGAAATATCTTCCGTTCAATCCTGGAAAGAAGCTTTCTGAGAAACTGCTCTGTGTTCTGTTAATTCATCTCACAGAGTTACATCTTTCCCTTCAAGAAGCCTTTCGCTAAGGCTGTTCTTGTGGAATTGGCAAAGGGATATTTGGAAGCCCATAGAGGGCTATGGGCAAAAATGAAATATCTTCCGTTCAAAACTGGAGAGAAGCTTTCTGAGAAACTGTTTTGTGTTCTGTTAATTCATCTCCCAGAGTTACATCTTTCCCTTCAAGAAGCCTTTCGCTAAGGCTGTTCTTGTGGAATTGGCAAAGGGATATTTGGAAGCCCATAGAGGGCTATTTTGAAAAAGGAAATATCTTCCGTTCAAAACTGGAAAGAAGATTTCTGAGAAACTGCTCTGTGTTCTGTTAATTCATCTCACAGAGTTACATCTTTCCCTTCAAGAAGCCTTTCGCTAAGGCTGTTCTTGTGGAATTGGCAAAGGGATATTTGGAAGCCCATAGAGGGCTATGGAGAAAAAGCAAATATCTTCCGTTCAAAACTGGAAAGAAGCTTTCTGAGAAACTGCTCCGTGCTCTGTTAATTCATCTCACAGAGTTACATCTTTCCCTTCAAGAAGCCTTTCGCTAAGGCTGTTCTTGTGGAATTGGCAAAGGGATATTTGGAAGCCCATAGAGGGCTATGGTGAAAAAGGAAATATCTTCCGTTCATAACTCAAAAGAAGCTTTCTTAAAAACTGCTCTGTGTTCTGTTAATTCATCTCACAGAGTTACATCTTTCCCTTCAAGAAGCCTTTCACTAAGGCTGTTCTTGTGGAATTGGAAAGGGATATTTGGAAGCCCATAGAGGGCTATGGAGAAAACGCAAATATCTTCCGTTCAAAACTGGAAACAAGCTTTCTGAGAAACTGCTCTGTGTTCTGTTAATTCATCTCACAGAGTTACATCTTTCCCTTCAAGAAGCCTTTCGCTAAGGCTGTTCTTGTGGAATTCGCAAAGGGATATTTGGAAGCCCTTAGAGGGCTATGGAGAAAAAGCAAATATCTTCCGTTCAAAACTGGAAAGAAGCTTTCTGAGAAACTGCTCTGTGTTCTGTTAATTCATCTCACAGAGTTACATCTTTCCCTTCAAGAAGCCTTTCGCTAAAGCTGTGCTTGTGTAATTGGCAAAGGGATATTTGGAAGCCCATAGAGGGCTATGGAGAACAACAAAATATCTTCCGTTCAAAACTGGAAAGAAGCTTTCTGAGAAACTGCTCTGTGTTCTGTTAATTCATCTCACAGAGTTACATCTTTCCCTTCAAGAAGCCTTTCGCTAAGGCTGTTCTTGTGGAATTGGCAAAGGGATATTTGGAAGCCCATAGAGGGCTATTTTGAAAAAGGAAATATCTTCCGTTCAAAACTGGAAAGAAGCTTTCTGAGAAACTGCCCTGTGTTCTGTTAATTCATCTCACAGAGTTACATCTTTCCCTTCAAGAAGCCTTTCGCTAAGGCTGTTCTTGTGGAATTGGCAAAGGGATATTTGGAAGCCCATAGAGGGCTATGGGCAAAAAGGAAATATCTTCCGTTCAAAACGGGAAAGAAGCTTTCTGAGAAACTGCTCTGTGTTCTGTTAATTCATCTCACAGAGTTACATCTTTCCCTTCAAGAAGCCTTTCGCTAAGGCTGTTCTTGTGGAATTGGCAAAGGGATATTTGGAAGCCCATAGAAGGCTATTTTGAAAAAGGAAATATCTTCCGTTCAAAACTGGAAAGAATATTTCTGAGAAACTGCTCTGTGTTCTGTTAATTCATCTCACAGAGTTACATCTTTCCCTTCAAGAAGCCTTTCGCTAAGGCTGTTCTTGTGGAATTGGCAAAGGGATATTTGGAAGCCCATAGAGGGCTATGGAGAAAAAGCAAATATCTTCCGTTCAAAACTGGAAAGAAGCTTTCTGAGAAACTGCTCCGTGCTCTGTTAATTCATCTCAAAGAGTTACATCTTTCCCTTCAAGAAGCCTTTCGCTAAGGCTGTTCTTGTGGAATTGGCAAAGGGATATTTGGAAGCCCATAGAGGGCTATGGTGAAAAAGGAAATATCTTCCGTTCAAAACTGGAAAGAAGCTTTCTGAGAAACTGCTCTGTGTTCTGTTAATTCATCTCACAGAGTTACATCTTTCCCTTCAAGAAGCCTTTCGCTAAGGCTGTTCTTGTGGAATTGGCAAAGGGATATTTGGAAGCCCATAGAGGGCTATTTTGAAAAAGGAAATATCTTCCGTTCAAAACTGGAAAGAAGCTTTCTGAGAAACTGCCCTGTGTTCTGTTAATTCATCTCACAGAGTTACATCTTTCCCTTCAAGAAGCCTTTCGCTAAGGCTGTTCTTGTGGAATTGGCAAAGGGATATTTGGAAGCCCATAGAGGGCTATGGGCAAAAAGGAAATATCTTCCGTTCAAAACGGGAAAGAAGCTTTCTGAGAAACTGCTCTGTGTTCTGTTAATTCATCTCACAGAGTTACATCTTTCCCTTCAAGAAGCCTTTCGCTAAGGCTGTTCTTGTGGAATTGGCAAAGGGATATTTGGAAGCCCATAGAGGGCTATGGTGAAAAAGGAAATATCTTCCGTTCAAAACTAGAAAGAAGCTTTCAGAGAAACTGCTCTGTGTTCTGTTAATTCATCTCACAGAGTTACATCTTTCCCTTCAAGAAGCCTTTCGCTAAGGCTGTTCTTGTGGAATTGGCAAAGGGATATTTGGAAGCCCATAGAGGGCTATGGAGAAAACGCAAATATCTTCCGTTCAAAACTGGAAAGAAGCTTTCTGAGAAACTGCTCTGTGTTCTGTTAATTCATCTCACAGAGTTACATCTTTCCCTTCAAGAAGCCTTTCGCTAAGGCTGTTCTTGTGGAATTCGCAAAGGGATATTTGGAAGCCCTTAGAGGGCTATGGAGAAAAAGAAAATATCTTCCGTTCAAAACTGGAAAGAAGCTTTCTGAGAAACTGCTCTGTGTTCTGTTAATTCATCTCCCAGAGTTACATCTTTCCCTTCAAGAAGCCTTTCGCTAAGGCTGTTCTTGTGGAATTGGCAAAGGGATATTTGGAAGCCCATAGAGGGCTATTTTGAAAAAGGAAATATCTTCCGTTCAAAACTGGAAAGAAGCTTTCTGAGAAACTTCTCTGTGTTCTGTTAATTCATCTCACAGAGTTGCATCTTTCCCTTCAAGAAGCCTTTCGCTAAGGCTGTTCTTGTGGAATTGGCAAAGGGATATTTGGAAGCCCATAGAGGGCTATGGTGAAAAAGGAAATATATTCCGTTCAAAACTGGAAAGAAGCTTTCTGAGAAACTGCTCTGTGTTCTGTTAATTCATCTCACAGAGTTACATCTTTCCCTTCAAGTAGCCTTTCTCTAAGGCTGTTCTTGTGGAATTGGCAAAAGGATATTTGGAAGCCCATAGAGGGCTATGGAGAAAAAGCAAATATCTTCCGTTCAAAACTGGAAAGAAGCTTTCTGAGAAACTGCTCTGTGTTCTGTTAATTCATCTCACAGAGTTACATCTTTCCCTTCAAGTAGCCTTTCTCTAAGGCTGTTCTTGTGGAATTGGCAAAGGGATATTTGGAAGCCCTTAGAGGGCTATGGAGAAAAAGCAAATATCTTCCGTTCAAAACTGGAAAGAAGCTTTCTGAGAAACTGCTCTGTGTTCTGTTAATTCATCTCACAGAGTTACATCGTTCCCTTCAAGAAGCCTTTGGCAAAAGCTGTGCTTGTGGAATTGGCAAAGGGATATTAGGACGCCCATAGAGGGCTATGGAGAAAAAGAAAATATCTTCCGTTCAAAACTGGAAAGAAGCTTTCTGAGAAACTGCTCTGTGTTCTGTTAATTCATCTCACAGAGTTACGTCTTTCCCTTCAAGAAGCCTTTCGCTAAGGCTGTTCTTGTGGAATTGGCAAAGGGATATTTGGAAGCCCTTAGAGGGCTAAGGAGAAAAAGCAAATATCTTCCGTTCAAAACTGGAAGGAAGCTTTCTGAGAAACTGCTCTGTGTTCTGTTAATTCATCTCACAGGGTTACATCTTTCCCTTCAAGAAGCCTTTCGCTAAAGCTGTGCTTGTGGAATTGGCAAAGGGATATTTGGAAGCCCATAGAGGGCTATGGAGAAAAAGCAAATATCTTCCGTACAAAACTGGAAAGAAGCTTTCTGAGAAACTGCTCTGTGTTCTGTTAATTCATCTCACAGAGTTACATCGTTCCCTTCAAGAAGCCTTTGGCAAAACCTGTGCTTGTGGAATTGGCAAAGTGATATTTGGAAGCCCATAGAGGGCTGTGGAGAAAAAGAAAATAACTTCCGTTCACAACTGGAAAGAAGCTTTCTGAGAAACTGCTCTGTGTTCTGTTAATTCATCTCACAGAGTTACATCTTTCCCTTCAAGAAGCCTTTCGCTAAGGCTGTTCTTGTGGAATTGGCAAAGGGATATTTGGAAGCCCATAGAGGGCTATGATGAAAAAGGAAATATCTTCCGTTCAATCCTGGAAAGAAGCTTTCTGAGAAACTGCTCTGTGTTCTGTTAATTCATCTCACAGAGTTACATCTTTCCCTTCAAGAAGCCTTTCGCTAAGGCTGTTCTTGTGGAATTGGCAAAGGGATATTTGGAAGCCCGTAGAGGGCTATGGGCAAAAATGAAATATGTTCCGTTCAAAACTGGAAAGAAGCTTTCTGAGAAACTGCTCTGTGTTCTGTTAATTCATCTCCCAGAGTTACATCTTTCCCTTCAAGAAGCCTTTCGATAAGGCTGTTCTTGTGGAATTGGCAAAGGGATATTTGGAAGCCCATAGAGGGCTATTTTGAAAAAGGAAATATCTTCCGTTCAAAACTGGAAAGAAGATTTCTGAGAAACTGCTCTGTGTTCTGTTAATTCCTCTCACAGAGTTACATCTTTCCCTTCAAGAAGCCTTTCACTAAGGCTGTTCTTGTGGAATTGGCAAAGGGATATTTGGAAGCCCATAGAGGGCTATGGTGAAAAAGGAAATATCTTCCGTTCAAAGCTGGAAAGAAGCTTTCTGAGAAACTGCTCTGTGTTCTGTTAATTCATCTCACAGAGTTACATCTTTCCCTTCAAGTAGCCTTTCGCTAAGGCTGTTCTTCTGGAATTGTCAAAGGAATATTTGGAAGGCCATAGAGGGCTATGGAGAAAAAGCAAATATCTTCCGTTCAAAACTGGAAAGAACCTTTCGGAGAAACTGCTCTGTGTTCTGTTAATTCATCTCACAGAGTTACATCTTTCCCTTCAAGAAGCCTTTCGCTAAGGCTGTTCTTGTGGAATTGGCAAAGGGATATTTGGAAGCCCATAGAGGGCTATGGAGAAAAAGCAAATATCTTCCGTTCAAAACTGGAAAGAAGCTTTCTGAGAAACTGCTCTGTGTTCTGTTAATTCATGTCACAGAGTTACATCTTTCCCTCCAAGAAGCCTTTCGCTAAGGCTGTTCTTGTGGAATTGGCAAAGGGATATTTGGAAGCCCATAGAGGGCTATGGTGAAAAAGGAAATATCTTCCGTTCAAAACTCGAAAGAAGCTTTCTTAAAAACTGCTCTGTGTTCTGTTAATTCATCTCACAGAGTTACATCTTTCCCTTCAAGAAGCCTTTCGCTAAGGCTGTTCTTGTGGAATTGGCAAAGGGATATTTGGAAGCCCATAGAGGGCTATGGAGAAAACGCAAATATCTTCCGGTCAAAACTGGAAAGAAGCTTTCTGAGAAACTGCTCTGTGTTCTGTTAATTCATCTCCCAGAGTTACATCTTTCCCTTCAAGAAGCCTTTCCCTAAGGCTGTTCTTGTGGAATTGGCAAAGGGATATTTGGAAGCCCTTAGAGGGCTATTTTGAAAAAGGAAATATCTTCCGTTCAAAACTGGAAAGAAACTTTCTGAAAAACTGCTCTGTGTTCTGTTAATTCATCTCACAGAAATGCATCTTTCCCTTCATGAAGCGTTTCGCTAAGGCTGTTCTTGTGGAATTGGCAAAGGGATATTTCTAAGCCCATAGAGGGCTATGGAGAAAAAGCAAATATCTTCCGTTCAAAACTGGAAACAAGCGTTCTGAGAAACTGCTCTGTGTTCGGTTAATTCATCTCACAGAGTTACATCTTTCCCTTCAAGAAGCCTTTCGCTAAGGCTGTTCTTGTGGAATTGGCAAAGGGATATTTGGAAGCCCATAGAGGGCTATGGAGAAAAAGCAAATATCTTCCGTTCAAAACTGGAAAGAAGCTTTCTGAGAAACTGCTCTGTGTTCTGTTAATTCATCTCACAGAGTTACATCTTTCCCTTCAAGAAGCCTTTCGCTAAGGCTGTTCTTGTGGAATTGGCAAAGGGATATTTGGAAGCCCATAGTGGGCTATGGTGAAAAAGGAAATATCTTCCGTTCAAAACTCGAAAGAAACTTTCTTAAAAACTGCTCTGTGTTCTGTTAATTCATCTCACAGAGTTACATCTTTCCCTTCAAGAAGCCTTTCGCTAAGCCTGTTCTTGTGGAATTGGCAAATGGATATTTGGAAGCACATAGAGGGCTATGGGCAAAAAGGAAATATCTTCCGTTCAAAACTGGAAAGAAGCTTTCTGAGAAACTGCTCTGTGTTCTGTTAATTCATCTCCCAGAGTTACATCTTTCCCTTCAAGAAGCCTTTCGCTTAGGCTGTTCTTGTGGAATTTGCAAAGGGATATTTCGAAGCCCATAGAGGGCTATTTTGAAAAAGGAATTAGCTTCCGTTCAAAACTGGAAAGAAGCTTTCTGAGAAACTGCTCTGTGTTCTGTTAATTCATCTCAGAGAGTTGCATCTCCCACTTCAAGAAGCCTTTCGCTAAGGCTGTTCTTGTGGAATTGGCAAAGGGATATTTGGAAGCCCATAGAGGGCTATGGTGAAAAAGGAAATATCTTCCGTTCAAAACTCGAAAGAAGCTTTCTGAGAAACTGCTCTGTGTTCTGTTAATTCATCCCACAGAGTTACATCTTTCCCTTCAAGAAGCCTTTCGCTAAGGCTGTTCTTGTGGAATTGGCAAAGGGATATTTGGAAGCCCATAGAGGGCTATGGTGAAAAAGGAAATATCTTCCGTTCAAAACTGGAAAGAAGCTTTCTGAGAAACTGCTCTGTGTTCGGTTAATTCATCTCAAAGAGTTACATCTTTCCCTTCATGAAGCCTTTCGCTAAGGCTGTTCTTGTGGAATTGGCAAAGGGATATTTGGAAGCCCTTAGAGGGCTATGGAGAAAAAGCAAATATCTTCCGTTCAAAACTGGAAAGAAGCTTTCTGAGAAACTGCTCTGTGTTCTGTTAATTCATCTCACAGAGTTACATCTTTCCCTTCAAGAAGCCTTTCGCTAAGGCTGTTTTTGTGGAATTGGCAAAGGGATATTTGGAAGCACATAGAGTGCTATGGGCAAAGGAAATATCTTCCGTTCAAAACTCGAAAGAAGCTTTCTTAAAAACTGCTCTGTGTTCTGTTAATTCATCTCACAGAGTTACATCTTTCCCTTCAAGAAGCCTTTCGCTAAGGCTGTTCTTGTGGAATTGGCAAAGGGATATTTGGAAGCCCATAGAGGGCTATGGAGAAAACGCAAATATCTTCCGTTCAAAACTGGAAAGAATCTTTCTGAGAAACTGCTCTGTGTTCTGTTAATTCATCTCACAGAGTTACATCTTTCCCTTCAAGAAGCCTTTCGCTAAGGCTGTTCTTGTGGAATTGGCAAAGGGATATTTGGAAGCCCTTAGAGGGCTATGGAGAAAAAGCAAATATCTTCCGTTCAAAACTGGAAAGAAGCTTTCTGAGAAACCGCTCTGTGTTCTGTTAATTCATCTCACAGAGTGACATCTTTCCCTTCAAGAAGCCTTTCGCTAAAGCTGTGCTTGTGGAATTGGCAAAGGGATATTTGGAAGCCCAAAGAGGGCTATGGAGAACAAGAAAATATCTTCCGTTCAAAACTGGAAAGAAGCTTTCTGAGAAACTGCTCTGTGTTCTGTTAATTCACCTCACAGAGTTACATCTTTCCCTTCAAGAAGCCTTTCGCTAAGGCTGTTCTTCTGGAATTGGCAAAGGGATATTTGGAAGCCCAGAGAGGGCTATGGTGAAAAAGGAAATATCTTCCGTTCAAAACTGGAAAGAAGCTTTCTGAGAAACTGCTCTGTGTTCTGTTAATTCATCTCACAGAGTTACATCTTTCCCTTCAAGAAGCCTTTCTCTAAGGCTGTTCTTGTGGAATTGGCAAAAGGATATTTGGAAGCCCATAGAGGGCTATGGAGAAAAAGCAAATATCTTCCGTTCAAAACTGGAAAGAAGCTTTCTGAGAAACTGCTCTGTGTTCTGTTAATTCATCTCACAGAGTTACATCTTTCCCTTCAAGTAGCCTTTCTCTAAGGCTGTTCTTGTGGAATTGGCAAAGGGATATTTGGAAGCCCTTAGAGTGCTAGGGAGAAAAAGCAAATATCTTCCGTTCAAAACTGGAAAGAAGCTTTCTGAGAAACTGCTCTGTGTTCTGTTAATTCATCTCACAGAGTTACATCTTTCCCTTCAAGAAGCCTTTCGCTAAGGCTGTTCTTGTGGAATTGGCAAAGGGATATTTGGAAGCCCATAGAGGGCTATTTTGAAAAAGGAAATATCTTCCGTTCAAAACTGGAAAGAAGCATTCTGAGAAACTGCTCTGTGTTCTGTTAATTCATCTCACAGAGTTGCATCTTTCCCTTCAAGAAGCCTTTCGCTAAGGCTGTTCTTGTGGAATTGGCAAAGGGATATTTGGAAGCCCATAGAGGGCTATGGTGAAAAAGGAAATATCTTCCGTTCAAAACTCGAAAGAAGCTTTCTGAGAAACTGCTCTGTGTTCTGTTAATTCATCTCACAGAGTTACATCTTTCCCTTCAAGAAGCCTTTCGCTAAGGCTGTTCTTGTGGAATTGGCAAAGGGATATTTGGAAGCCCATAGAGGGCTATGGAGAAAACGCAAATATCTTCCGTTCAAAACTGGAATCAAGCTTTCTGAGAAACTGCTCTGTGTTCTGTTAATTCATCTCACAGAGTTACATCTTTCGCTTCAAGGAGCCTTTCGCTAAAGCTGTGCTTGTGGAATTGGCAATGGGATATTTGGAATCCCATAGAGGGCTATGGAGAACAAGCAAATATCTTCCGTTCAAAACTGGAAAGAAACTTTCTGAGAATCTGCTCTGTGTTCTGTTAATTCATCTCACTGAGTTACATCTTTCCCTTCAAGAAGCCTTTCGCTAAGGCTGTTCTTGTGGAATTGGCAAAGGGATATTTGGAAGCCCATAGAGGGCTATGGGCAATAAGGAAATATCTTCCGTTCAAAACAGGAAAGAAGCTTTCTGAGAAACTGCTCTGTGTTCTGTTAATTCATCTCCCAGAGTTACATCTTTCCCTTCAAGAAGCCTTTCGCTAAGGCTGTTCTTGTGGAATTGGCAAAGGGATCTTTGGAAGCCCATAGAGGGCTATTTTGAAAAAGGAAATATCTTCCGTTCAAAACTGGAAAGAAGCTTTCTGAGAAACTGCTCTGTGTTCTGTTAATTCATCTCACAGAGTTACGTCTTTCCCTTCAAGAAGCCTTTCGCTAAGGCTGTTCTTGTGGAATTGGCAAAGGGATATTTGGAAGCCCTTAGAGGGCTAAGGAGAAAAAGCAAATATCTTCCGTTCAAAACTGGAAGGAATCTTTCTGAGAAACTGCTCTGTGTTCTGTTAATTCATCTCACAGGGTTACATCTTTCCCTTCAAGAAGCCTTTCGCTAAAGCTGTGCTTGTGGAATTGGCAAAGGGATATTTGGAAGCCCATAGAGGGCTATGGAGAAAAAGCAAATATCTTCCGTTCAAAACTGGAAAGAAGCTTTCTGAGAAACTGCTCTGTGTTCTGTTAATTCATCTCACAGAGTTACATCGTTCCCTTCAAGAAGCCTTTGGCAAAACCTGTGCTTGTGGAATTGGCAAAGTGATATTTGGAAGCCCATAGAGGGCTGTGGAGAAAAAGAAAATAACTTCCGTTCACAACTGGAAAGAAGCTTTCTGAGAAACTGCTCTGTGTTCTGTTAATTCATCTCACAGAGTTACATCTTTCCCTTCAAGAAGCCTTTCGCTAAGGCTGTTCTTGTGGAATTGGCAAAGGGATATTTGGAAGCCCATAGAGGGCTATGATGAAAAAGGAAATATCTTCCGTTCAATCCTGGAAAGAAGCTTTCTGAGAAACTGCTCTGTGTTCTGTTAATTCATCTCACAGAGTTACATCTTTCCCTTCAAGAAGCCTTTCGCTAAGGCTGTTCTTGTGGAATTGGCAAAGGGATATTTGGAAGCCCGTAGAGGGCTATGGGCAAAAATGAAATATGTTCCGTTCAAAACTGGAAAGAAGCTTTCTGAGAAACTGCTCTGTGTTCTGTTAATTCATCTCCCAGAGTTACATCTTTCCCTTCAAGAAGCCTTTCGCTAAGGCTGTTCTTGTGGAATTGGCAAAGGGATATTTGGAAGCCCATAGAGGGCTATTTTGAAAAAGGAAATATCTTCCGTTCAAAACTGGAAAGAAGATTTCTGAGAAACTGCTCTGTGTTCTGTTAATTCCTCTCACAGAGTTACATCTTTCCCTTCAAGAAGCCTTTCACTAAGGCTGTTCTTGTGGAATTGGCAAAGGGATATTTGGAAGCCCATAGAGGGCTATGGTGAAAAAGGAAATATCTTCCGTTCAAAGCTGGAAAGAAGCTTTCTGAGAAACTGCTCTGTGTTCTGTTAATTCATCTCACAGAGTTACATCTTTCCCTTCAAGTAGCCTTTCGCTAAGGCTGTTCTTCTGGAATTGTCAAAGGAATATTTGGAAGGCCATAGAGGGCTATGGAGAAAAAGCAAATATCTTCCGTTCAAAACTGGAAAGAAGCTTTCTGAGAAACTGCTCTGTGTTCTGTTAATTCATCTCACAGAGTTACATCTTTCCCTTCAAGAAGCCTTTCGCTAAGGCTGTTCTTGTGGAATTGGCAAAGGGATATTTGGAAGCCCATAGAGGGCTATGGAGAAAAAGCAAATATCTTCCGTTCAAAACTGGAAAGAAGCTTTCTGAGAAACTGCTCTGTGTTCTGTTAATTCATGTCACAGAGTTACATCTTTCCCTCCAAGAAGCCTTTCGCTAAGGCTGTTCTTGTGGAATTGGCAAAGGGATATTTGGAAGCCCATAGAGGGCTATGGTGAAAAAGGAAATATCTTCCGTTCAAAACTCGAAAGAAGGTTTCTTAAAAACTGCTCTGTGTTCTGTTAATTCATCTCACAGAGTTACATCTTTCCCTTCAAGAAGCCTTTCGCTAAGGCTGTTCTTGTGGAATTGGCAAAGGGATATTTGGAAGCCCATAGAGGGCTATGGAGAAAACGCAAATATCTTCCGGTCAAAACTGGAAAGAAGCTTTCTGAGAAACTGCTCTGTGTTCTGTTAATTCATCTCCCAGAGTTACATCTTTCCCTTCAAGAAGCCTTTCCCTAAGGCTGTTCTTGTGGAATTGGCAAAGGGATATTTGGAAGCCCTTAGAGGGCTATTTTGAAAAAGGAAATATCTTCCGTTCAAAACTGGAAAGAAGCTTTCTGAAAAACTGCTCTGTGTTCTGTTAATTCATCTCACAGAAATGCATCTTTCCCTTCATGAAGCGTTTCGCTAAGGCTGTTCTTGTGGAATTGGCAAAGGGATATTTCTAAGCCCATAGAGGGCTATGGAGAAAAAGCAAATATCTTCCGTTCAAAACTGGAAACAAGCGTTCTGAGAAACTGCTCTGTGTTCGGTTAATTCATCTCACAGAGTTACATCTTTCCCTTCAAGAAGCCTTTCGCTAAGGCTGTTCTTGTGGAATTGGCAAAGGGATATTTGGAAGCCCATAGAGGGCTATGGAGAAAAAGCAAATATCTTCCGTTCAAAACTGGAAAGAAGCTTTCTGAGAAACTGCTCTGTGTTCTGTTAATTCATCTCACAGAGTTACATCTTTCCCTTCAAGAAGCCTTTCGCTAAGGCTGTTCTTGTGGAATTGGCAAAGGGATATTTGGAAGCCCATAGTGGGCTATGGTGAAAAAGGAAATATCTTCCGTTCAAAACTCGAAAGAAACTTTCTTAAAAACTGCTCTGTGTTCTGTTAATTCATCTCACAGAGTTACATCTTTCCCTTCAAGAAGCCTTTCGCTAAGCCTGTTCTTGTGGAATTGGCAAATGGATATTTGGAAGCACATAGAGGGCTATGGGCAAAAAGGAAATATCTTCCGTTCAAAACTGGAAAGAAGCTTTCTGAGAAACTGCTCTGTGTTCTGTTAATTCATCTCCCAGAGTTACATCTTTCCCTTCAAGAAGCCTTTCGCTTAGGCTGTTCTTGTGGAATTTGCAAAGGGATATTTCGAAGCCCATAGAGGGCTATTTTGAAAAAGGAATTAGCTTCCGTTCAAAACTGGAAAGAAGCTTTCTGAGAAACTGCTCTGTGTTCTGTTAATTCATCTCAGAGAGTTGCATCTCCCACTTCAAGAAGCCTTTCGCTAAGGCTGTTCTTGTGGAATTGGCAAAGGGATATTTGGAAGCCCATAGAGGGCTATGGTGAAAAAGGAAATATCTTCCGTTCAAAACTCGAAAGAAGCTTTCTGAGAAACTGCTCTGTGTTCTGTTAATTCATCCCACAGAGTTACATCTTTCCCTTCAAGAAGCCTTTCGCTAAGGCTGTTCTTGTGGAATTGGCAAAGGGATATTTGGAAGCCCATAGAGGGCTATGGTGAAAAAGGAAATATCTTCCGTTCAAAACTGGAAAGAAGCTTTCTGAGAAACTGCTCTGTGTTCGGTTAATTCATCTCAAAGAGTTACATCTTTCCCTTCATGAAGCCTTTCGCTAAGGCTGTTCTTGTGGAATTGGCAAAGGGATATTTGGAAGCCCTTAGAGGGCTATGGAGAAAAAGCAAATATCTTCCGTTCAAAACTGGAAAGAAGCTTTCTGAGAAACTGCTCTGTGTTCTGTTAATTCATCTCACAGAGTTACATCTTTCCCTTCAAGAAGCCTTTCGCTAAGGCTGTTTTTGTGGAATTGGCAAAGGGATATTTGGAAGCACATAGAGTGCTATGGGCAAAGGAAATATCTTCCGTTCAAAACTCGAAAGAAGCTTTCTTAAAAACTGCTCTGTGTTCTGTTAATTCATCTCACAGAGTTACATCTTTCCCTTCAAGAAGCCTTTCGCTAAGGCTGTTCTTGTGGAATTGGCAAAGGGATATTTGGAAGCCCATAGAGGGCTATGGAGAAAATGCAAATATCTTCCGTTCAAAACTGGAAAGAATCTTTCTGAGAAACTGCTCTGTGTTCTGTTAATTCATCTCACAGAGTTACATCTTTCCCTTCAAGAAGCCTTTCGCTAAGGCTGTTCTTGTGGAATTGGCAAAGGGATATTTGGAAGCCCTTAGAGGGCTATGGAGAAAAAGCAAATATCTTCCGTTCAAAACTGGAAAGAAGCTTTCTGAGAAACCGCTCTGTGTTCTGTTAATTCATCTCACAGAGTGACATCTTTCCCTTCAAGAAGCCTTTCGCTAAAGCTGTGCTTGTGGAATTGGCAAAGGGATATTTGGAAGCCCAAAGAGGGCTATGGAGAAAACGCAAATATCTTCCGTTCAAAACTGGAATCAAGCTTTCTGAGAAACTGCTCTGTGTTCTGTTAATTCATCTCACAGAGTTGCATCTTTCCCTTCAAGAAGCCTTTCGCTAAGGCTGTTCTTGTGGAATTGGCAAAGGGATATTTGGAAGCCCATAGAGGGCTATGGTGAAAAAGGAAATATATTCCGTTCAAAACTGGAAAGAAGCTTTCTGAGAAACTGCTCTGTGTTCTGTTAATTCATCTCACATAGTTACATCTTTCCCTTCAAGAAGCCTTTCGCTAAGGCTGTTCTTGTGGAATTGGCAAAGGGATATTTGGAAGCCCATAGAGGGCTATGGGCAAAAAGGAAATATCTTCCGTTCAAAACTGGAAAGAAGCTTTCTGAGAAACTGCTCTGTGTTCTGTTAATTCATCTCCCAGAGTTACATCTTTCCTTTCAAGAAGCCTTTCGCTAAGGCTGTTCTTGTGGAATTGGCAAAAGGATATTTGGAAGCCCATAGAGGGCTATGGAGAAAAAGCAAATATCTTCCGTTCAAAACTGGAAAGAAGCTTTCTGAGAAACTGCTCTGTGTTCTGTTAATTCATCTCACAGAGTTACATCTTTCCCTTCAAGTAGCCTTTCTCTAAGGCTGTTCTTGTGGAATTGGCAAATTGATATTTGGAAGCCCTTAGAGGGCTATGGAGAAAAAGCAAATATCTTCCGTTCAAAACTGGAAAGTAGCTTTCTGAGAAACTGCTCTGTGTTCTGTTAATTCATCTCACAGAGTTACATCGTTCCCTTCAAGAAGCCTTTGGCAAAAGCTGTGCTTGTGGAATTGGCAAAGGGATATTTGGACGCCCATAGAGGGTTATGGAGAAAAAGAAAATATCTTCCGTTCAAAACTGGAAAGAAGCTTTCTGAGAAACTGCTCTGTGTTCTGTTAATTCATCTCACAGAGTTACGTCTTTCCCTTCAAGAAGCCTTTCGCTAAGGCTGTTCTTGTGGAATTGGCAAAGGGATATTTGGAAGCCCTTAGAGGGCTATGGAGAAAAAGCAAATATCTTCCGTTCAAAACTGGAAAGAAGCTTTCTGAGAAACTGCTCTGTGTTCTGTTAATTCATCTCACAGAGTTACATCTTTCCCTTCAAGAAGCCTTTCGCTAAAGCGGTGCTTGTGGAATTGGCAAAGTTATATTTGGAAGCCAATAGAGGGCTATGGAGAACAAGAAATTATCTTCTGTTCAAAACTGGAAAGAAGCTTTCTGAGAAACTGGTCTGTGTTCTGTTAATTGATCTCACAGAGTTACATCTTTCCCTTCAAGAAGCCTTTCGCTAAGGTTGTTCTTGTGGAATTGGCAAAGGGATATTTGGAAGCCCATAGAGGGCTATGGTGAAAAAGGAAATATCTTCCGTTCAATCCTGGAAAGAAGCTTTCTGAGAAACTGCTCTGTGTTCTGTTCATTCATCTCACAGAGTTACATCTTTCCCTTCAAGAAGCCTTTCGCTAAGGCTGTTCTTGTGGAATTGGCAAAGGGATATTTGGAAGCCCATAGAGGGCTATGGGCAAAAATGAAATATCTTCCGTTCAAAACTGGAGAGAAGCTTTCTGAGAAACTGTTCTGTGTTCTGTTAATTCATCTCCCAGAGTTACATCTTTCCCTTCAAGAAGCCTTTCGCTAAGGCTGTTCTTGTGGAATTGGCAAAGGGATATTTGGAAGCCCATAGAGGGCTATTTTGAAAAAGGAAATATCTTCCGTTCAAAACTGGAAAGAAGATTTCTGAGAAACTGCTCTGTGTTCTGTTAATTCATCTCACAGAGTTACATCTTTCCCTTCAAGAAGCCTTTCGCTAAGGCTGTTCTTGTGGAATTGGCAAAGGGATATTTGGAAGCCCTTAGAGGGCTATGGAGAAAAAGCAAATATCTTCCGTTCAAAACTGGAAAGAAGCTTTCTGAGAAACTGATCCGTGCTCTGTTAATTCATCTCACAGAGTTACATCTTTCCCTTCAAGAAGCCTTTCGCTAAGGCTGTTCTTGTGGAATTGGCAAAGCGATATTTGGAAGCCCATAGAGGGCTATGGTGAAAAAGGAAATATCTTCCGTTCATAACTCAAAAGAAGCTTTCTTAAAAACTGCTCTGTGTTCTGTTAATTCATCTCACAGAGTTACATCTTTCCCTTCAAGAAGCCTTTCGCTAAGGCTGTTCTTGTGGAATTGGAAAGGGATATTTGGAAGCCCATAGAGGGCTATGGAGAAAACGCAAATATCTTCCGTTCAAAACTGGAAAGAAGCTTTCTGAGAAACTGCTCTGTGTTCTGTTAATTCATCTCACAGAGTTACGTCTTTCCCTTCAAGAAGCCTTTCGCTAAGGCTGTTCTTGTGGAATTGGCAAAGGGATATTTGGAAGCCCATAGAGGGCTATGGAGAAAACGCAAATATCTTCCGTTCAAAACTGGAAAGAAGCTTTGTGAGAAACTGCTCTGTGTTCTGTTAATTCATCTCACAGAGTTACATCTTTCCCTTCAAGAAGCCTTTCGCTAAGGCTGTTCTTGTGGAATTGGCAAAGGGATATTTGGAAACCCATAGAGGGCTATGGAGAAAAAGCAAATATCTTCCGTTCAAAACTGGAAAGAAGCTTTCTGAGAAACTGCTCTGTGTTCTGTTAATTCATCTCACAGAGTTACATCTTTCCATTCAAGAAGCCTTTCGCTAAAGCTGTGCTTGTGGAATTGGCAAAGGGATATTTGGAAGCCCATAGAGGGCTATGGAGAACAAGAAAATATCTTCCGTTCAAAACTGGAAGGAAGCTTTCTGAGAAACTGCTCTGTGTTCTGTTAATTCATCTCACAGAGTTACATCTTTCCCTTCAAGAAGCCTTTCGCTAAGGCTGTTCTTGTGGAATTGGCAAAGGGATATTTGGAAACCCATAGAGGGCTATGGTGAAAAAGGAAATATCTTCCGTTCAAAACTGGAAAGAAGCTTTCTGAGAAACTGCTCTGTGTTCTGTTAATTCATCTCCCAGAGTTACATCTTTCCCTTCAAGAAGCCTTTCGCTAAGGCTGTTCTTGTGGAATTGGCAAAAGGATATTTGGAAGCCCATAGAGGGCTATGGAGAAAAAGCAAATATCTTCCGTTCAAAACTGGAAAGAAGCTTTCTGAGAAACTGCTCTGTGTTCTGTTAATTCATCTCACAGAGTTACATCTTTCACTTCAAGTAGCCTTTCTCTAAGGCTGTTCTTGTGGAATTGGCAAAGGGATATTTGGAAGCCCTTAGAGGGCTATGGAGAAAAGGCAAATATCTTCCGTTCAAAACTGGAAAGAAGCTTTCTGAGAAACTGCTCTGTGTTCTGTTAATTCATCTCACAGAGTTACATCGTTCCCTTCAAGAAGCCTTTGGCAAAACCTGTGCTTGTGGAATTGGCAAAGGGATATTTGGAAGCCAATAGAGGGCTGTGGAGAAAAAGAAAATATCTTCCGTTCACAACTGGAAAGAAGCTTTCTGAGAAACTGCTCTGTGTTCTGTTAATTCATCTCCCAGAGTTACATCTTTCCCTTCAGGAAGCCTTTCGCTAAGGCTGTTCTTGTGGAATTGGCAAAGGGATATTTGGAAGCCCATAGAGGGCTATGATGAAAAAGGAAATATCTTCCGTTCAATCCTGGAAAGAAGCTTTCTGAGAAACTGCTCTGTGTTCTGTTAATTCATCTCACAGAGTTACATCTTTCCCTTCAAGAAGCCTTTCGCTAAGGCTGTTCTTGTGGAATTGGCAAAGGGATATTTGGAAGCCCGTAGAGGGCTATGGGCAAAAATGAAATATGTTCCGTTCAAAACTGGAAAGAAGCTTTCTGAGAAACTGCTCTGTGTTCTGTTAATTCATCTCCCAGAGTTACATCTTTCCCTTCAAGAAGCCTTTCGCTAAGGCTGTTCTTGTGGAATTGGCAAAGGGATATTTGGAAGCCCATAGAGGGCTATTTTGAAAAAGGAAATATCTTCCGTTCAAAACTCGAAAGAAGATTTCTGAGAAACTGCTCTGTGTTCTGTTAATTCCTCTCACAGAGTTACATCTTTCCCTTCAAGAAGCCTTTCACTAAGGCTGTTCTTGTGGAATTGGCAAAGGGATATTTGGAAGCCCATAGAGGGCTATGGTGAAAAAGGAAATATCTTCCGTTCAAAGCTGGAAAGAAGCTTTCTGAGAAACTGCTCTGTGTTCTGTTAATTCATCTCAAAGAGTTACATCTTTCCCTTCAAGTAGCCTTTCGCTAAGGCTGTTCTTGTGGAATTGTCAAAGGAATATTTGGAAGCCCATAGAGGGCTATGGAGAAAAAGCAAATATCTTCCGTTCAAAACTGGAAAGAACCTTTCGGAGAAACTGCTCTGTGTTCTGTTAATTCATCTCACAGAGTTACATCTTTCCCTTCAAGAAGCCTTTCGCTAAGGCTGTTCTTGTGGAATTGGCAAAGGGATATTTGGAAGCCCATAGAGGGCTATGGAGAAAAAGCAAATATCTTCCGTTCAAAACTGGTAAGAAGCTTTCTGAGAAACTGCTCTGTGTTCTGTTAATTCATGTCACAGAGTTACATCTTTCCCTCCAAGAAGCCTTTCGCTAAGGCTGTTCTTGTGGAATTGGCAAAGGGATATTTGGAAGCCCATAGAGGGCTATGGTGAAAAAGGAAATATCTTCCGTTCAAAACACGAAAGAAGCTTTCTTAAAAACTGCTCTGTGTTCTGTTAATTCATCTCACAGAGTTACATCTTTCCCTTCAAGAAGCCTTTCGCTAAGGCTGTTCTTGTGGAATTGGCAAAGGGATATTTGGAAGCCCATAGAGGGCTATGGAGAAAACGCAAATATCTTCCGGTCAAAACTGGAAAGAAGCTTTCTGAGAAACTGCTCTGTGTTCTGTTAATTCATCTCCCAGAGTTACATCTTTCCCTTAAAGAAGCCTTTCCCTAAGGCTGTTCTTGTGTAATTGGCAAAGGGATATTTGGAAGCCCATAGAGGGCTATTTTGAAAAAGGAAATATCTTCCGTTCAAAACTGGAAAGAAGCTTTCTGAAAAACTGCTCTGTGTTCTGTTAATTCATCTCACAGAAATGCATCTTTCCCTTCATGAAGCCTTTCGCTAAGGCTGTTCTTGTGGAATTGGCAAAGGGATATTTCTAAGCCCGTAGATGGCTATGGAGAAAAAGCAAATATCTTCCGTTCAAAATTGGAAACAAGCGTTCTGAGAAACTGCTCTGTGTTCGGTTAATTCATCTCACAGAGTTACATCTTTCCCTTCAAGAAGCCTTTCGCTAAGGCTGTTCTTGTGGAATTGGCAAAGGGATATTTGGAAGCCCATAGAGGGCTATGGAGAAAAAGCAAATATCTTCCGTTCAAAACGGGAAAAAAGCTTTCTGAGAAACTGCTCTGTGTTCTGTTAATTCATCTCACAGAGTTACATCTTTCCCTTGAAGAAGCCTTTCGCTAAGGCTGTTCTTGTGGAATTGGCAAAGGGATATTTGGAAGCCCATAGTGGGCTATGGTGAAAAAGGAAATATCTTCCGTTCAAAACTCGAAAGAAACTTTCTTAAAAACTGCTCTGTGTTCTGTTAATTCATCTCACAGAGTTACATCTTTCCCTTCAAGAAGCCTTTCGCTAAGCCTGTTCTTGTGGAATTGGCAAAGGGATATTTGGAAGCACATAGAGGGCTATGGGCAAAAAGGAAATATCTTCCGTTCAAAACTGGAAAGAAGCTTTCTGAGAAACTGCTCTGTGTTCTGCTAATTCATCTCCCAGAGTTACATCTTTCCCTTCAAGAAGCCTTTCGCTAAGGCTGTTCTTGTGGAATTGGCAAAAGGATATTTGGAAGCCCATAGAGGGCTATGGAGAAAAGGAAAATATCTTCCGTTTTCAACTGGAAAGAAGCTTTCTGAGAAACTGCTCTGTGTTCTGTTAATTCATCTCACAGAGTTACATCTTTCCCTTCAAGAAGCCTTTCGCTTAGGCTGTTCTTGTGGAATTTGCAAAGGGATATTTCGAAGTCCATAGAGGGCTATTTTGAAAAAGGAATTAGCTTCCGTTCAAAACTGGAAAGAAGCTTTCTGAGAAACTGCTCTGTGTTCTGTTAATTCATCTCACAGAGTTGCATCTCCCACTTCAAGAAGCCTTTCGCTAAGGCTGTTCTTGTGGAATTGGCAAAGGGATATTTGGAAGCCCATAGAGGGCTATGGTGAAAAAGGAAATATCTTCCGTTCAAAACTCGAAAGAAGCTTTCTGAGAAACTGCTCTGTGTTCTGTTAATTCATCCCACAGAGTTACATCTTTCCCTTCAAGAAGCCTTTCGCTAAGGCTGTTCTTGTGGAATTGGCAAAGGGATATTTGGAAGCCCATAGAGGGCTATGGTGAAAAAGGAAATATCTTCCGTTCAAAACTGGAAAGAAGCTTTCTGAGAAACTGCTCTGTGTTCTGTTAATTCATCTCACAGAGTTACATCTTTCCCTTCAAGTAGCCTTTCGCTAAGGCTGTTCTTGTGGAATTGTCAAAGGGATATTTGGAAGCCCATAGAGGGCTATGGAGAAAAAGCAAATATCTTCCGTTCAAAACTGGAAACAAGCTTTCTGAGAAACTGCTCTGTGTTCGGTTAATTCATCTCAAAGAGTTACATCTTTCCCTTCAAGAAGCCTTTCGCTAAGGCTGTTCTTGTGGAATTGGCAAAGGGATATTTGGAAGCCCTTAGAGGGCTATGGAGAAAAAGCAAATATCTTCCGTTCAAAACTGGAAAGAAGCTTTCTGAGAAACTGCTCTGTGTTCTGTTAATTCATCTCACAGAGTTACATCTTTCCCTTCAAGAAGCCTTTCGCTAAGGCTGTTCTTGTGGAATTGGCAAAGGGATATGTGGAAGCCCATAGAGGGCTATGGAGAAAACGCAAATATCTTCCGTTCAAAACTGGAAAGAAGCTTTCTGAGAAACTGCTCTGTGTTCTGTTAATTCATCTCACAGAGTTACATCTTTCCCTTCAAGAAGCCTTTCGCTAAGGCTGTTCTTGTGGAATTGGCAAAGGGATATTTGGAAGCCCTTAGAGGGCTATGGAGAAAAAGCAAATATCTTCCGTTCAAAACTGGAAAGAAGCTTTCTGAGAAACCGCTCTGTGTTCTGTTAATTCATCTCACAGAGTGACATCTTTCTCTTCAAGAAGCCTTTCGCTAAAGCTGTGCTTGTGGAATTGGCAAAGGGATATTTGGAAGCCCATAGAGGGCTATGGAGAACAAGAAAATATCTTCCGTTCAAAACTGGAAAGAAGCTTTCTGAGAAACTGCTCTGTGTTCTGTTAATTCATCTCACAGAGTTACATCTTTCCCTTCAAGAAGCCTTTCGCTAAGGCTGTTCTTCTGGAATTGGCAAAGGGATATTTGGAAGCCCAGAGAGGGCTATGGTGAAAAAGGAAATATCTTCCGTTCAAAACTGGAAAGAAGCTTTCTGAGAAACTGCTCTGTGTTCTGTTAATTCATCTCACAGAGTTACATCTTTCCCTTCAAGAAGCCTTTCTCTAAGGCTGTTCTTGTGGAATTGGCAAAAGGATATTTGGAAGCCCATAGAGGGCTATGGAGAAAAAGCAAATATCTTCCGTTCAAAACTGGAAAGAAGCTTTCTGAGAAACTGCTCTGTGTTCTGTTAATTCATCTCACAGAGCTACATCTTTCCCTTCAAGTAGCCTTTCTCTAAGGCTGTTCTTGTAGAATTGGCAAAGGGATATTTGGAAGCCCTTAGAGTGCTAGGGAGAAAAAGCAGATATCTTCCGTTCAAAACTGGAAAGAAGCTTTCTGAGAAACTGCTCTGTGTTCTGTTAATTCATCTCACAGAGTTACATCATTCCCTTCAAGAAGCCTTTGGCAAAACCTGGGCTTGTGGAATTGGCAAAGGGATATTTGGAAGCCCATAGAGGGCTATGGAGAAAAGGAAAATATCTTCCGTTTTCAACTGGAAAGAAGCTTTCTGAGAAACTGCTCTGTGTTCTGTTAATTCATCTCACTGAGTTACATCTTTCCCTACAAGAAGCCTTATGCTAAGGCTGTTCTTTTGGAATTGGCAAAGGGATATTTGGAAGCCCATAGAGGGCTATGGTGAAAAAGGAAATATCTTCCGTTCAAAACTGGAAAGAAGCTTTCTGAGAAACTGCTCTGTGTTCTGTTAATTCATCTCACAGAGTTACATCTTTCCCTTCAAGAAGCCTTTCGCTAAGGCTGTTCTTGTGGAATTGGCAAAGGGATATTTGGAAGCCCATAGAGGGCTATGGGCAAAAAGGAAATATCTTCCGTTCAAAACTGGAAAGAAGCTTTCTGAGAAACTGCTCTGTGTTCTGTTAATTCATCTCCCAGAGTTACATCTTTCCCTTCAAGAAGCCTTTCGCTAAGGCTGTTCTTGTGGAATTGGCAAAGGGATATTTGGAAGCCCATAGAGGGCTATTTTGAAAAAGGAAATATCTTCCGTTCAAAACTGGAAAGAAGCATTCTGAGAAACTGCTCTGTGTTCTGTTAATTCATCTCACAGAGTTGCATCTTTCCCTTCAAGAAGCCTTTCGCTAAGGCTGTTCTTGTGGAATTGGCAAAGGGATATTTGGAAGCCCTTAGAGGGCTATGGTGAAAAAGGAAATATCTTCCGTTCAAAACTCGAAAGAAGCTTTCTGAGAAACTGCTCTGTGTTCTGTTAATTCATCTCACAGAGTTACATCTTTCCCTTCAAGAAGCCTTTCGCTAAGGCTGTTCTTGTGGAATTGGCAAAGGGATATTTGGAAGCCCATAGAGGGCTATGGAGAAAACGCAAATATCTTCCGTTCAAAACTGGAATCAAGCTTTCTGAGAAACTGCTCTGTGTTCTGTTAATTCATCTCACAGAGTTACATCTTTCGCTTCAAGGAGCCTTTCGCTAAAGCTGTGCTTGTGGAATTGGCAAAGGGATATTTGGAAGCCCATAGAGGGCTATGGAGAACAAGCAAATATCTTCCGTTCAAAACTGGAAAGAAACTTTCTGAGAAACTGCTCTGTGTTCTGTTAATTCATCTCACTGAGTTACATCTTTCCCTTCAAGAAGCCTTTCGCTAAGGCTGTTCTTGTGGAATTGGCAAAGGGATATTTGGAAGCCCATAGAGGGCTATGGGCAAAAAGGAAATATCTTCCGTTCAAAACAGGAAAGAAGCTTTCTGAGAAACTGCTCTGTGTTCTGTTAATTCATCTCCCAGAGTTACATCTTTCCCTTCAAGAAGCCTTTCGCTAAGGCTGTTCTTGTGGAATTGGCAAAGGGATATTTGGAAGCCCGTAGAGGGCTATGGTGAAAAAGGAAATAACTTCCGTTCAAAACTGGAAAGAAGCTTTCTGAGAAACTACTCGGTGTTCTGTTAATTCATCTCACAGAGTTACATCTTTCCCTTCAAGAAGCCTTTCGCTAAGGCTGTTCTTGTGGAATTGGCAAAGGGATATTTGGAAGCCCATAGAGGGCTATGGTGAAAAAGGAAATATCTTCCGTTCAAAACTGGAAAGAAACTTTCTCAGAAACTGCTCTGTGTTCTGTTAATTCATCTCACAGAGTTACATCTTTCGCTTCAAGAAGCCTTTCGCTAAAGCTGTGCTTGTGGAATTGGCAATGGGATATTTGGAAGCCCATAGAGGGCTATGGAGAACAAGCAAATATCTTCCGTTCAAAACTGGAAAGAAGCTTTCTGAGAAACTGCTCTGTGTTCTGTTAATTCATCTCACTGAGTTACATCTTTCCCTTCAAGAAGCCTTTCGCTAAGGCTGTTCTTGTGGAATTGGCAAAGGGATATTTGGAAGCCCATAGAGGTCTATGGGCAAAAAGGAAATATGTTCCGTTCAAAACTGGAAAGAAGCTTTCTGAGAAACTGCTCTGTGTTCTGTTAATTCATCTCCCAGAGTTACATCTTTCCCTTCAAGTAGCCTTTCGCTAAGGCTGTTCTTGTGGAATTGGCAAAGGGATATTTGGAAGCCCATAGAGTGCTATGGTGAAAAAGGAAATATCTTCCGTTCAAAACTCGAAAGAAGCTTTCTGAGAAACTGCTCTGTGTTCTGTTAATTCATCTCCCAGAGTTACATCTTTCCCTTCAAGAAGCCTTTCGCTAAGGCTGTTCTTGTGGAATTGGCAAAGGGATATTTGGAAGCCCATAGAGGGCTATGGAGAAAACGCAAATATCTTCCGTTCAAAACTGGAAAGAAGCTTTCTGAGAAACTGCTCTGTGTTCTGTTAATTCATCTCACAGAGTTACATCTTTCCCTTCAAGAAGCCTTTCGCTAAGGCTGTTCTTGTGGAATTGGCAAAGGGATATTTGGAAGCCCTTAGAGGGCTATGGAGAAAAAGCAAATATCTTCCGTTCAAAACTGGAAAGAAGCTTTCTGAGAAACCGCTCTGTGTTCTGTTAATTCATCTCACAGAGTGACATCTTTCTCTTCAAGAAGCCTTTCGCTAAAGCTGTGCTTGTGGAATTGGCAAAGGGATATTTGGAAGCCCATAGAGGGCTATGGAGAACAAGAAAATATCTTCCGTTCAAAACTGGAAAGAAGCTTTCTGAGAAACTGCTCTGTGTTCTGTTAATTCATCTCACAGAGTTACATCTTTCCCTTCAAGAAGCCTTTCGCTAAGGCTGTTCTTCTGGAATTGGCAAAGGGATATTTGGAAGCCCAGAGAGGGCTATGGTGAAAAAGGAAATATCTTCCGTTCAAAACTGGAAAGAAGCTTTCTGAGAAACTGCTCTGTGTTCTGTTAATTCATCTCACAGAGTTACATCTTTCCCTTCAAGAAGCCTTTCTCTAAGGCTGTTCTTGTGGAATTGGCAAAAGGATATTTGGAAGCCCATAGAGGGCTATGGAGAAAAAGCAAATATCTTCCGTTCAAAACTGGAAAGAAGCTTTCTGAGAAACTGCTCTGTGTTCTGTTAATTCATCTCACAGAGCTACATCTTTCCCTTCAAGTAGCCTTTCTCTAAGGCTGTTCTTGTGGAATTGGCAAAGGGATATTTGGAAGCCCTTAGAGTGCTAGGGAGAAAAAGCAGATATCTTCCGTTCAAAACTGGAAAGAAGCTTTCTGAGAAACTGCTTTGTGTTCTGTTAATTCATCTCACAGAGTTACATCATTCCCTTCAAGAAGCCTTTGGCAAAACCTGGGCTTGTGGAATTGGCAAAGGGATATTTGGAAGCCCATAGAGGGCTATGGAGAAAAGGAAAATATCTTCCGTTTTCAACTGGAAAGAAGCTTTCTGAGAAACTGCTCTGTGTTCTGTTAATTCATCTCACTGAGTTACATCTTTCCCTTCAAGAAGCCTTATGCTAAGGCTGTTCTTTTGGAATTGGCAAAGGGATATTTGGAAGCCCATAGAGGGCTATGGTGAAAAAGGAAATATCTTCCGTTCAAAACTGGAAAGAAGCTTTCTGAGAAACTGCTCTGTGTTCTGTTAATTCATCTCACAGAGTTACATCTTTCCCTTCAAGAAGCCTTTCGCTAAGGCTGTTCTTGTGGAATTGGCAAAGGGATATTTGGAAGCCCATAGAGGGCTATGGGCAAAAAGGAAATATCTTCCGTTCAAAACTGGAAAGAAGCTTTCTGAGAAACTGCTCTGTGTTCTGTTAATTCATCTCCCAGAGTTACATCTTTCCCTTCAAGAAGCCTTTCGCTAAGGCTGTTCTTGTGGAATTGGCAAAGGGATATTTGGAAGCCCATAGAGGGCTATTTTGAAAAAGGAAATATCTTCCGTTCAAAACTGGAAAGAAGCATTCTGAGAAACTGCTCTGTGTTCTGTTAATTCATCTCACAGAGTTGCATCTTTCCCTTCAAGAAGCCTTTCGCTAAGGCTGTTCTTGTGGAATTGGCAAAGGGATATTTGGAAGCCCTTAGAGGGCTATGGTGAAAAAGGAAATATCTTCCGTTCAAAACTCGAAAGAAGCTTTCTGAGAAACTGCTCTGTGTTCTGTTAATTCATCTCACAGAGTTACATCTTTCCCTTCAAGAAGCCTTTCGCTAAGGCTGTTCTTGTGGAATTGGCAAAGGGATATTTGGAAGCCCATAGAGGGCTATGGAGAAAACGCAAATATCTTCCGTTCAAAACTGGAATCAAGCTTTCTGAGAAACTGCTCTGTGTTCTGTTAATTCATCTCACAGAGTTACATCTTTCGCTTCAAGGAGCCTTTCGCTAAAGCTGTGCTTGTGGAATTGGCAAAGGGATATTTGGAAGCCCATAGAGGGCTATGGAGAACAAGCAAATATCTTCCGTTCAAAACTGGAAAGAAACTTTCTGAGAAACTGCTCTGTGTTCTGTTAATTCATCTCACTGAGTTACATCTTTCCCTTCAAGAAGCCTTTCGCTAAGGCTGTTCTTGTGGAATTGGCAAAGGGATATTTGGAAGCCCATAGAGGGCTATGGGCAAAAAGGAAATATCTTCCGTTCAAAACAGGAAAGAAGCTTTCTGAGAAACTGCTCTGTGTTCTGTTAATTCATCTCCCAGAGTTACATCTTTCCCTTCAAGAAGCCTTTCGCTAAGGCTGTTCTTGTGGAATTGGCAAAGGGATATTTGGAAGTCCGTAGAGGGCTATGGTGAAAAAGGAAATAACTTCCGTTCAAAACTGGAAAGAAGCTTTCTGAGAAACTACTCGGTGTTCTGTTAATTCATCTCACAGAGTTACATCTTTCCCTTCAAGAAGCCTTTCGCTAAGGCTGTTCTTGTGGAATTGGCAAAGGGATATTTGGAAGCCCATAGAGGGCTATGGTGAAAAAGGAAATATCTTCCGTTCAAAACTGGAAAGAAACTTTCTCAGAAACTGCTCTGTGTTCTGTTAATTCATCTCACAGAGTTACATCTTTCGCTTCAAGAAGCCTTTCGCTAAAGCTGTGCTTGTGGAATTGGCAATGGGATATTTGGAAGCCCATAGAGGGCTATGGAGAACAAGCAAATATCTTCCGTTCAAAACTGGAAAGAAGCTTTCTGAGAAACTGCTCTGTGTTCTGTTAATTCATCTCACAGAGTTACATCTTTCCCTTCAAGAAGCCTTTCGCTAAGGCTGTTCTTGTGGAATTGGCAAAGGGATATTTGGAAGCCCATAGAGGTCTATGGGCAAAAAGGAAATATGTTCCGTTCAAAACTGGAAAGAAGCTTTCTGAGAAACTGCTCTGTGTTCTGTTAATTCATCTCCCAGAGTTACATCTTTCCCTTCAAGAAGCCTTTCGCTAAGGCTGTTCTTGTGGAATTGGCAAAGGGATATTTGGAAGCCCATAGAGTGCTATGGTGAAAAAGGAAATATCTTCCGTTCAAAACTCGAAAGAAGCTTTCTGAGAAACTGCTCTGTGTTCTGTTAATTCATCTCCCAGAGTTACATCTTTCCCTTCAAGAAGCCTTTCGCTAAGGCTGTTCTTGTGGAATTGGCAAAGGGATATTTGGAAGCCCATAGAGGGCTATGGAGAAAAAGCAAATATCTTCCGTTCAAAACTGGAAAGAAGCTTTCTGAGAAACTGCTCTGTGTTCTGTTAATTCATCTCCCAGAGTTACATCTTTCCCTTCAAGAAGCCTTTCGCTAAGGCTGTTCTTGTGGAATTGGCAAAGGGATATTTGGAAGCCCGTAGAGGGCTATGGTGAAAAAGGAAATAACTTCCGTTCAAAACTGGAAAGAAGCTTTCTGAGAAACTACTCGGTGTTCTGTTAATTCATCTCACAGAGTTACATCTTTCCCTTCAAGAAGCCTTTCGCTAAGGCTGTTCTTGTGGAATTGGCAAAGGGATATTTGGAAGCCCATAGAGGGCTATGGTGAAAAAGGAAATATCTTCCGTTCAAAACTGGAAAGAAACTTTCTCAGAAACTGCTCTGTGTTCTGTTAATTCATCTCACAGAGTTACATCTTTCGCTTCAAGAAGCCTTTCGCTAAAGCTGTGCTTGTGGAATTGGCAATGGGATATTTGGAAGCCCATAGAGGGCTATGGAGAACAAGCAAATATCTTCCGTTCAAAACTGGAAAGAAGCTTTCTGAGAAACTGCTCTGTGTTCTGTTAATTCATCTCACTGAGTTACATCTTTCCCTTCAAGAAGCCTTTCGCTAAGGCTGTTCTTGTGGAATTGGCAAAGGGATATTTGGAAGCCCATAGAGGTCTATGGGCAAAAAGGAAATATGTTCCGTTCAAAACTGGAAAGAAGCTTTCTGAGAAACTGCTCTGTGTTCTGTTAATTCATCTCCCAGAGTTACATCTTTCCCTTCAAGAAGCCTTTCGCTAAGGCTGTTCTTGTGGAATTGGCAAAGGGATATTTGGAAGCCCATAGAGTGCTATGGTGAAAAAGGAAATATCTTCCGTTCAAAACTCGAAAGAAGCTTTCTGAGAAACTGCTCTGTGTTCTGTTAATTCATCTCCCAGAGTTACATCTTTCCCTTCAAGAAGCCTTTCGCTAAGGCTGTTCTTGTGGAATTGGCAAAGGGATATTTGGAAGCCCATAGAGGGCTATGGAGAAAAAGCAAATATCTTCCGTTCAAAACTGGAAAGAAGCTTTCTGAGAAACTGCTCTGTGTTCTGTTAATTCATCTCCCAGAGTTACATCTTTCCCTTCAAGAAGCCTTTCGCTAAGGCTGTTCTTGTGGGATTGGCAAAGGGATATTTGGAAGCCCATAGAGGGCTATGGTGAAAAAGGAAATATCTTCCGTTCAAAACTGGAAAGAAGCTTTCTGAGAAACTACTCTGTGTTCTGTAAATTCATCTCACAGAGTTACATCTTTCCCTTCAAGAAGCCTTTCGCTAAGGCTGTTCTTGTTGAATTGGCAAAGGGATATTTGGAAGCCCATAGAGGGCTATGGAGAAAAAGCAAATATCTTCCGTTCAAAACTGGAAAGAAGCTTTCTGGGAAACTGCTCTGTGTTCTGTTAATTCATCTCACAGAGTTACATCTTTCCCTTCAAGAAGCCTTTCACTAAGGCTGTTCTTGTGGAATTGGCAAAGGGATATTTGGAAGCCCATAGAGGGCTATGGTGAAAAAGGAAATATCTTCCGTTCAAAACTGGAAAGAAGATTTCTGAGAAACTACTCTGTGTTCTGTTAATTCATCTCACAGAGTTACATCTTTCCCTTCAAGAAGCCTTTCGCTAAGGCTGTTCTTGTGGAATTGGCAAAGGGATATTTGGAAGCCCATAGAGGGCTACGGTGAAAAAGGAAATATCTTCCGTTCAAAACTGGAAACAAGCTTTCTGAGAAACTGCTCTGTGTTCTGTTAATTCATCTCACAGAGTTACATCTTTCCCTTCAAGTAGCCTTTCGCTAAGGCTGTTCTTGTGGAATTGGCAAAGAGATATTTGGAAGCCCATAGAGGGCTATGGAGAAAAAGCAAATATCTTCCGTTCAAAACTGGAAAGAAGCTTTCTGAGAAACTGATCTGTGTTCTGTTAATTCATGTCACAGAGTTACATCTTTCCCTTCAAGAAGCCTTTCGCTAAGGCTGTTCTTGTGGAATTGGCAAAGGGATATTTGGAAGCCCATAGAGGGCTATGGTGAAAAAGGAAATATCTTCCGTTCAAAACTGGAAACAAGCTTTCTGAGAAACTACTCTGTGTTCTGTTAATTCATCTCACAGAGTTACATCTTTCCCTTCAAGAAACCTTTCGCTAAGGCTGTTCTTGTGGAATTGGCAAAGGGATATTTGGAAGCCCGTAGAGGGCTATGGTGAAAAAGGAAATATCTTCCGTTCAAAACTGGAAAGAAGCTTTCTGAGAAACTGCTCTGTGTTCTGTTAATTCATCTCACAGAGTTACATCTTTCCCTTCAAGAAGCCTTTCGCTAAGGCTGTTCTTGTGGAATTGGCAAAGGGATATTTGGAAGCCCATAGAGGGCTATGGAGAAAAAGCAAATATCTTCCGTTCAAAACTCGAAAGAAGCTTTCTGAGAAACGGCTCTGTGTTCTGTTAATTCATCTCACAGAGTTACATCTTTCCCTTCAAGAAGCCTTTCGCTAAGGCTGTTCTTGTGGAATTGGCAAAGGGATATTTGGAAGCCCATAGAGGGCTATGGTGAAAAAGGAAATATCTTCCGTTCAAAACTGGAAAGAAGCTTTCTGAGAAACTACTCTGTGTTCTGTTAATTCATCTCACAGAGTTACATCTTTCCCTTGAAGGAGCCTTTCGCTAAGGCTGTTCTTGTGGAATTGGCAAAGGGATATTTGGAAGCCCGTAGAGGTCTATGGTGAAAAAGGAAATATCTTCCGTTCAAAACTGGAAAGAAGCTTTCTGAGAAACTGCTCTGTATTCTGTTAATTCATCTCAGAGAGTTACATCTTTCCCTTCAAGAAGCCTTTCGCTAAGGCTGTTCTTGTGGAATTGGCAAAGGGATATTTGGAAGCCCATAGAGGGCTATGGGCAAAAAGGAAATATCTTCCGTTCAAAACTGGAAAGAAGCTTTCTGAGAAACTGCTCTGTGTTCTGTTAATTCATCTCACAGAGTTACATCTTTCCCTTCAAGAAGCCTTTCGCTAAGGCTGTTCTTGTGGAATTGGCAAAGGGATATTTGGAAGCCCATAGAGGGCTATGGGCAAAAAGGAAATATCTTCCGTTCAAAACTGGAAAGAAGCTTTCTGAGAAACTGCTCTGTGTTTTGTTAATTCATCTCCCAGAGTTACATCTTTCCCTTCAAGAAGCCTTTCGCTAAGGCTGTTCTTGTGGAATTGGCAAAGGGATATTTGGAAGCCCATAGAGGGCTATTTTGAAAAAGGAAATATCTTCCGTTCAAAACTGGAAAGAAGCTTTCTGAGAAACTGCTCTGTGTTCTATTAATTCATCTCACAGAGTTACATCTTTCCCTTCAAGAAGCCTTTCGCTATGTCTGTTCTTGTGGAATTGGCAACGGGATATTTGGAAGCCCATAGAGGGCTATGTTGAAAAAGGAAATATCTTCCGTTCAAAACTCGAAAGAAGCTTTCTGAGAAACTGCGCTGTGTTCTGTTAATTCACCTCACAGAGTTACATCTTTCCCTTCAAGTAGCCTTTCGCTAAGGCTGTTCTTGTGGAATTGGCAAAGGGATATTTGGAAGCCCTTAGAGGGCTATGGAGAAAAAGCAAATATCTTCCGTTCAAAACTCGAAAGAAGCTTTCTGAGAAACTGCTCTGTGTTCTGTTAATTCATCTCACAGAGTTACATCTTTCCCTTCAAGAAGCCTTTCGCTAAGGCTGTTCTTGTGGAATTGGCAAAGGTATATTTGGAAGCCCATAGAGGGCTACGGTGAAAAAGGAAATATCTTCCGTTCAAAACTCGAAAGAAGCTTTCTGAGAAACTGCTCTGTGTTCTATTAATTCATCTCACAGAGTTACATCTTTCCCTTCAAGAAGCCTTTCGCTAAGGCTGTTCTTGTGGAATTGGCAAAGGGATATTTGGAAGCCCATATAGGGCTATGGTGAAAAAGGAAATATCTTCCGTTCAAAACTGGAAAGAAGCTTTCTGAGAAACTACTCTGTGTTCTGTTAATTCATCTCACAGAGTTACATCTTTCCCTTCAAGAAGCCTTTCGCTAAGGCTGTTCTTGTGGAATTGGCAAAGGGATATTTGGAAGCCCGTAGAGGGCTATGGTGAAATAGGAAATATCTTCCGTTCAAAACTGGAAAGAAGCTTTCTGAGAAACTGCTCTGTGTTCTGTTAATTCATCTCCCAGAGTTACATCTTTCAATTCAAGAAGCCTTTCGCTAAGGCTGTTCTTGTGGAATTGGCAAAGGGATATTTGGAAGCCCATAGAGGGCTATGGGCAAAAAGGAAATATCTTCCGTTCAAAAGTGGAAAGAAGCTTTCTGAGAAACTGCTCTGTGTTTTGTTAATTCATCTCCCAGAGTTACATCTTTCCCTTCAAGAAGCCTTTCGCTAAGGCTGTTCTTGTGGAATTGGCAAAGGGATATTTGGAAGCCCATAGAGGGCTATGGAGAAAAAGCAAATATCTTCCGTTCAAAACTCGAAAGAAGCTTTATGAGAAACTGCTCTGTGTTCTGTTAATTCATCTCACAGAGTTACATCCTTCCCTTCAAGAAGCCTTTCGCTAAGGCTGTTCTTGTGGAATTGGCAAAGGGATATTTGGAAGCCCATAGAGGGCTATGGTGAAAAAGGAAATATCTTCCGTTCAAAACTGGAAAGAAGCTTTCTGAGAAACTACTCTGTGTTCTGTTAATTCATCTCCCAGAGTTACATCTTTCCCTTCAAGAAGCCTTTCGCTAAGGCTGTTCTTGTGGAATTGGCAAAGGGATATTTGGAAGCCCATAGAGGGCTATGGAGAAAAAGCAAATATCTTCCGTTCAAAACAGGAAAGAAGCTTTCTGAGAAACTGCTCTGTGTTCTGTTAATTCATCTCCCAGAGTTACACCTTTCCCTTCAAGAAGCCTTTCGCTAAGGCTGTTCTTGTGGAATTGGCAAAGGGATATTTGGAAGCCCATAGAGGGCTATGGAGAAAAAGCAAATATCTTCCGTTCAAAACTGGAAACAAGCTTTCTGAGAAACTGCTCTGTGTTCTGTTAATTCATCTCACAGAGTTACATCTTTCCCTTCAAGAAGCCTTTCGCTAAAGCTGTGCTTGTGGAATTGGCAAAGTGATATTTGGAAGCCCATAGAGGGCTATGGAGAAAAAGAAAATATCTTCCGTTCAAAACTGGAAAGAAGCTTTCTGAGAAACTGCTCTGTGTTCTCTTAATTCATCTCACAGAGTTACATCTTTCCCTTCAAGAAGCCTTTCGCTAAGGCTGTTCTTGTGTAATTGGCAAAGGGATATTTGGAAGCCCATAGAGGGCTATGGTGAAAAAGGAAATATCTTCCGTTCAAAACTGGAAAGAAGCTTTCTGAGAAACTGCTCTGTGTTCTGTTAATTCATCTCACAGAGTTACATCTTTCCCTTCAAGAAGCCTTTCGCTAAGGCTGTTCTTGTGGAATTGGCAAAGGGATATTTGGAAGCCCATAGAGGGCTATTTTGAAAAAGGAAATATCTTCCGTTCAAAACTGGAAAGAAGCTTTCTGAGAAACTGCTCTGTGTTCTGTTAATTCATCTCACAGAGTTACATCTTTCCCTTCAAGAAGCCTTTCGCTAAGGCTGTTCTTGTGGAATTGGCAAAGGGATATTTGGAAGCCCATAGAGGGCTATGGTGAAAAAGGAAATATCTTCCGTTCAAAACTGGCAAGAAGCTTTCTGAGAAACTACTCTGTGTTCTGTTAATTCATCTCACAGAGTTACATCTTTCCCTTCAAGAAGCCTTTCGCTAAGGCTGTTCTTGTGGAATTGGCAAAGGGATGTTTGGAAGCCCGTAGAGGGCTATGGTGAAAAAGGAAATATCTTCCGTTCAAAACTGGAAAGAAGCTTTCTGAGAAACTGCTCTGTGTTCTGTTAATTCATCTCACAGAGTTACATCTCTCCCTTCAAGAAGCCTTTCGCTAAGGCTGTTCTTGTGGAATTGGCAAAGGGATATTTGGAAGCCCATAGAGGGCTATGGTGAAAAAGGGAATATCTGCCGTTCAAAACTGGAAATAAGCTTTCTGAGAAACTGCTCTGTGTTCCGTTAATTCTTCTCACAGAGTTACATCTTTCCCTTCTAGAAGCCTTTCGCTAAGGCTGTTCTTGTGGAATTGGCAAAGGGATATTTGGAAGCCCATAGAGGGCTATGGTGAAAAAGGAAATATCTTCCGTTCAAAACTGGAAAGAAGCTTTCTGAGAAACTGCTCTGTGTTCTGTTAATTCATCTCACAGAGTTACATCTTTCCCTTCAAGAAGCCTTTCGCTAAGGCTGTTCTTGTGGAATTGGCAAAGGGATATTTGGAAGCCCATAGAGGGCTATGGAGAAAAAGCAAATAACTTTCGTTCAAAACTCGAAAGAAGCTTTCTGAGAAACTGCTCTGTGTTCTGTTAATTCATCTCCCAGAGTTACATCTTTCCCTTCAAGAAGCCTTTCGCTAAGGCTGTTCTTGTGGAATTGGCAAAGGGATATTTGGAAGCCCATAGAGGGCTATTTTGAAAAAGGAAATATCTTCCGTTCAAAACTGGAAAGAAGCTTTCTGAGAAACTGCTCTGTGTTCTATTAATTCATCTCACAGAGTTACATCTTTCCCTTCAAGAAGCCTTTCGCTAAGGCTGTTCTTGTGGAATTGGCAAAGGAATATTTGGAAGCCCATAGAGGGCTATGGTGAAAAAGGAAATATCGTCCGTTCAAAACTCGAAAGAAGCTTTCTGAGAAACTGCTCTGTGTTCTGTAAATTCATCTCACAGAGTTACACCTTTCCCTTCAAGAAGCCTTTCGCTAAGGCTGTTCTTGTGGAATTGGCAAAGGGATATTTGGAAGCCCATAGAGGGCTATGGAGAAAAAGGAAATATCTTCCGTTCAAAACTCGAAAGAAGCTTTCTGAGAAACTGCTCTGTGTTCTGTTAATTCATCTCACAGAGTTACATCTTTCCCTTCAAGAAGCCTTTCGCTAAGGCTGTTCTTGTGGAATTGGCAAAGGGATATTTGGAAGCCCATATAGGGCTATGGTGAAAAAGGAAATATCTTCCGTTCAAAACTGGAAAGAAGCTTTCTGAGAAACTACTCTGTGTTCTGTTAATTCATCTCACAGAGTTACATCTTTCCCTTCAAGAAGCCTTTCGCTAAGGCTGTTCTTGTGGAATTGGCAAAGGGATATTTGGAAGCCCGTAGAGGGCTATGGTGAAATAGGAAATATCTTCCGTTCAAAACTGGAAAGAAGCTTTCTGAGAAACTGCTCTGTGTTCTGTTAATTCATCTCCCAGAGTTACATCTTTCAATTCAAGAAGCCTTTCGCTAAGGCTGTTCTTGTGGAATTGGCAAAGGGATATTTGGAAGCCCATAGAGGGCTATGGGCAAAAAGGAAATATCTTCCGTTCAAAAGTGGAAAGAATCTTTCTGAGAAACTGCTCTGTGTTTTGTTAATTCATCTCCCAGAGTTACATCTTTCCCTTCAAGAAGCCTTTCGCTAAGGCTGTTCTTGTGGAATTGGCAAAGGGATATTTGGAAGCCCATAGAGGGCTATGGAGAAAAAGCAAATATCTTCCGTTCAAAACTCGAAAGAAGCTTTATGAGAAACTGCTCTGTGTTCTGTTAATTCATCTCACAGAGTTACATCCTTCCCTTCAAGAAGCCTTTCGCTAAGGCTGTTCTTGTGGTATTGGCAAAGGGATATTTGGAAGCCCATAGAGGGCTATGGTGAAAAAGGAAATATCTTCCGTTCAAAATTGGAAAGAAGCTTTCTGAGAAACTACTCTGTGTTCTGTTAATTCATCTCCCAGAGTTACATCTTTCCCTTCAAGAAGCCTTTCGCTAAGGCTGTTCTTGTGGAATTGGCAAAGGGATATTTGGAAGCCCATAGAGGGCTATGGAGAAAAAGCAAATATCTTCCGTTCAAAACAGGAAAGAAGCTTTCTGAGAAACTGCTCTGTGTTCTGTTAATTCATCTCCCAGAGTTACACCTTTCCCTTCAAGAAGACTTTCGCTAAGGCTGTTCTTGTGGAATTGGCAAAGGGATATTTGGAAGCCCATAGAGGGCTATGGAGAAAAAGCAAATATCTTCCGTTCAAAACTGGAAACAAGCTTTCTGAGAAACTGCTCTGTGTTCTGTTAATTCATCTCACAGAGTTACATCTTTCCCTTCAGGAAGCCTTTCGCTAAAGCTGTGCTTGTGGAATTGGCAAAGTGATATTTGGAAGCCCATAGAGGGCTATGGAGAAAAAGAAAATATCTTCCGTTCAAAACTGGAAAGAAGCTTTCTGAGAAACTGCTCTGTGTTCTCTTAATTCATCTCACAGAGTTACATCTTTCCCTTCAAGAAGCCTTTCGCTAAGGCTGTTCTTGTGGAATTGGCAAAGGGATATTTGGAAGCCCATAGAGGGCTATGGTGAAAAAGGAAATATCTTCCGTTCAAAACTGGAAAGAAGCTTTCTGAGAAACTGCTCTGTGTTCTGTTAATTCATCTCACAGACTTACATCTTTCCCTTCAAGAAGCCTTTCGCTAAGGCTGTTCTTGTGGAATTGGCAAAGGGATATTTGGAAGCCCATAGAGGGCTATTTTGAAAAAGGAAATATCTTCCGTTCAAAACTGGAAAGAAGCTTTCTGAGAAACTGCTCTGTGTTCTGTTAATTCATCTCACAGAGTTACATCTTTCCCTTCAAGAAGCCTTTCGCTAAGGCTGTTCTTGTGGAATTGGCAAAGGGATATTTGGAAGCCCATAGAGGGCTATGGTGAAAAAGGAAATATCTTCCGTTCAAAACTGGCAAGAAGCTTTCTGAGAAACTACTCTGTGTTCTGTTAATTCATCTCACAGAGTTACATCTTTCCCTTCAAGAAGCCTTTCGCTAAGGCTGTTCTTGTGGAATTGGCAAAGGGATGTTTGGAAGCCCGTAGAGGGCTATGGTGAAAAAGGAAATATCTTCCGTTCAAAACTGGAAAGAAGCTTTCTGAGAAACTGCTCTGTGTTCTGTTAATTCATCTCACAGAGTTACATCTTTCCCTTCAAGAAGCCTTTCGCTAAGGCTGTTCTTGTGGAATTGGCAAAGGGATATTTGGAAGCCCATAGAGGGCTATTTTGAAAAAGGAAATATCTTCCGTTCAAAACTGGAAAGAAGCTTTCTGAGAAACTGCTCTGTGTTCTGTTAATTCATCTCACAGAGTTACATCTTTCCCTTCAAGAAGCCTTTCGCTAAGGCTGTTCTTGTGGAATTGGCAAAGGGATATTTGGAAGCCCATAGAGGGCTATGGTGAAAAAGGAAATATCTTCCGTTCAAAACTGGCAAGAAGCTTTCTGAGAAACTACTCTGTGTTCTGTTAATTCATCTCACAGAGTTACATCTTTCCCTTCAAGAAGCCTTTCGCTAAGGCTGTTCTTGTGGAATTGGCAAAGGGATGTTTGGAAGCCCGTAGAGGGCTATGGTGAAAAAGGAAATATCTTCCGTTCAAAACTGGAAAGAAGCTTTCTGAGAAACTGCTCTGTGTTCTGTTAATTCATCTCACAGAGTTACATCTTTCCCTTCAAGAAGCCTTTCGCTAAGGCTGTTCTTGTGGAATTGGCAAAGGGATATTTGGAAGCCCATAGAGGGATATGGAGGAAAAGCAAATATCTTCCGTTCAAAACTGGAAAGAAGCTTTCTGAGAAACTGCTCTGTGTTCTGTTAATTCATCTCCCAGAGTTACATCTTTCCCTTCAAGAAGCCTTTCGCTAAGGCTGTTCTTGTGGAATTGGCAAAGGGATATTTGGAAGCCCATAGAGGGCTATGGAGAAAAAGCAAATAACTTCCGTTCAAAACTCGAAAGAAGCTTTCTGTGAAACTGCTCTGTGTTCTGTTAATTCATCTCCCAGAGTTACATCTTTCCCTTCAAGAAGCCTTTCGCTAAGGCTGTTCTTGTGGAATTGGCAAAGGGATATTTGGAAGCCCATAGAGGGCTATGGGCAAAAAGGAAATATCTTCCGTTCAAAACTGGAAAGAAGCTTTCTGAGAAACTGCTCTGTGTTCTATTAATTCATCTCACAGAGTTACATCTTTCCCTTCAAGAAGCCTTTCGCTAAGGCTGTTCTTGTGGAATTGGCAAAGGAATATTTGGAAGCCCATAGAGGGCTATGGTGAAAAAGGGAATATCGTCAGTTCAAAACTCGAAAGAAGCTTTCTGAGAAACTGCTCTGTGTTCTGTAAATTCATCTCACAGAGTTACACCTTTCCCTTCAAGAAGCCTTTCGCTAAGGCTGTTCTTGTGGAATTGGCAAAGGGATATTTGGAAGCCCATAGAGGGCTATGGAGAAAAAGCAAATATCTTCCGTTCAAAACTGGAAACAAGCTTTCTGAGAAACTGCTCTGTGTTCTGTTAATTCATCTCACAGAGTTACATCTTTCCCTTCAAGAAGCCTTTCGCTAAAGCTGTTCTTGTGGAATTGGCAAAGGGATATTTGGAAGCCCATAGAGGGCTATGGAGAAAAAGCAAATATCTTCCGTTCAAAACTGGAAAGAAGCTTTCTGAGAAACTGCTCTGTGTTCTGTTAATTCATCTCACAGAGTTACATCCTTCCCTTCAAGAAGCCTTTCGCTAAGGCTGCTCTTGTGGAATTGGCAAAGGGATATTTGGAAGCCCATAGAGGGCTATGGTGAAAAAGGAAATATCTTCCGTTCAAAACTGGAAAGAAGCTTTCTGAGAAACTACTCTGTGTTCTGTTAATTCATCTCACAGAGTTACATCTTTCCCTTCAAGAAGCCTTTCGCTAAGGCTGTTCTTGTGGAATTGGCAAAGGGATATTTGGAAGCCCGTAGAGGGCTATGGTGAAAAAGGAAATATCTTCCGTTCAAAACTGGAAAGAAGCTTTCTGAGAAACTGCTCTGTGTTCTGTTAATTCATCTCACAAAGTTACATCTTTCCCTTCAAGAAGCCTTTCGCTAAGGCTGTTCTTGTGGAATTGGCAAAGGGATATTTGGAAGCCCATAGAGGGCTATGGGCAAAAAGGAAATATCTTCCGTTCAAAACTGGAAAGAAGCTTTCTGAGAAACTGCTCTGTGTTTTGTTAATTCATCTCCCAGAGTTACATCTTTCCGTTCAAGAAGCCTTTCGCTAAGGCTGTTCTTGTGGAATTCGCAAGGGATATTTGGAATCCCATAGAGGGCTATTTTGAAAAAGGAAATATCTTCCGTTAAAAACTGGAAAGAAGCTTTGTGAGAAACTGCTCTGTGTTCTATTAATTCATCTCACAGAGTTACATCTTTCCCTTCAAGAAGCCTTTCGCTAAGGCTGTTCTTGTGGAATTGGCAAAGGGATATTTAGAAGCCCATAGAGGGCTATGGTGAAAAAGGAAATATCGTCCGTTCAAAACTCGAAAGAAGCTTTCTGAGAAACTGCTCTATGTTCTGTTAATTCATCTCACAGAGTTACATCTTTCCCTTCAAGAAGCCTTTCGCTAAGGCTGTTCTTCTGGAATTGGCAAAGGGATATTTGGAAGCCCATAGAGGGCTATGGAGAAAAAGCAAATATCTTCCCTTCAAAACTGGAAACAAGCTTTCTGAGAAACTGCTCTGTGTTCTGTTAATTCATCTCACCGAGTTACATCTTTCCCTTCAAGTAGCCTTTCGCTAAGGCTGCTCTTGTGGAATTGGCAAAGGGAAATTTGGAAGCCCATAGAGGGCTATGGTGAAAAAGGAAATATCTTCCGTTCAAAACTGGAAAGAAGCTTTCTGAGAAACTGCTCTGTGTCTGTTAATTCATCTCACAGAGTTACATCTTTCCCTTCAAGAAGCCTTTCGCTAAGGCTGTTCTTGTGGAATTGGCAAAGGGATATTTGGAAGCCCATAGAGGGCTATGGAGAAAAAGCAAATAACTTTCGTTCAAAACTCGAAAGAAGCTTTCTGAGAAACTGCTCTGTGTTCTGTTAATTCATCTCCCAGAGTTACATCTTTCCCTTCAAGAAGCCTTTCGCTAAGGCTGTTCTTGTGGAATTGGCAAAGGGATATTTGGAAGCCCATAGAGGGCTATTTTGAAAAAGGAAATATCTTCCGTTCAAAACTGGAAAGAAGCTTTCTGAGAAACTGCTCTGTGTTCTATTAATTCATCTCACAGAGTTACATCTTTCCCTTCAAGAAGCCTTTCGCTAAGGCTGTTCTTGTGGAATTGGCAAAGGAATATTTGGAAGCCCATAGAGGGCTATGGTGAAAAAGGAAATATCGTCCGTTCAAAACTCGAAAGAAGCTTTCTGAGAAACTGCTCTGTGTTCTGTAAATTCATCTCACAGAGTTACACCTTTCCCTTCAAGAAGCCTTTCGCTAAGGCTGTTCTTGTGGAATTGGCAAAGGGATATTTGGAAGCCCATAGAGGGCTATGGAGAAAAAGGAAATATCTTCCGTTCAAAACTCGAAAGAAGCTTTCTGAGAAACTGCTCTGTGTTCTGTTAATTCATCTCACAGAGTTACATCTTTCCCTTCAAGAAGCCTTTCGCTAAGGCTGTTCTTGTGGAATTGGCAAAGGGATATTTGGAAGCCCATATAGGGCTATGGTGAAAAAGGAAATATCTTCCGTTCAAAACTGGAAAGAAGCTTTCTGAGAAACTACTCTGTGTTCTGTTAATTCATCTCACAGAGTTACATCTTTCCCTTCAAGAAGCCTTTCGCTAAGGCTGTTCTTGTGGAATTGGCAAAGGGATATTTGGAAGCCCGTAGAGGGCTATGGTGAAATAGGAAATATCTTCCGTTCAAAACTGGAAAGAAGCTTTCTGAGAAACTGCTCTGTGTTCTGTTAATTCATCTCCCAGAGTTACATCTTTCAATTCAAGAAGCCTTTCGCTAAGGCTGTTCTTGTGGAATTGGCAAAGGGATATTTGGAAGCCCATAGAGGGCTATGGGCAAAAAGGAAATATCTTCCGTTCAAAAGTGGAAAGAAGCTTTCTGAGAAACTGCTCTGTGTTTTGTTAATTCATCTCCCAGAGTTACATCTTTCCCTTCAAGAAGCCTTTCGCTAAGGCTGTTCTTGTGGAATTGGCAAAGGGATATTTGGAAGCCCATAGAGGGCTATGGAGAAAAAGCAAATATCTTCCGTTCAAAACTCGAAAGAAGCTTTATGAGAAACTGCTCTGTGTTCTGTTAATTCATCTCACAGAGTTACATCCTTCCCTTCAAGAAGCCTTTCGCTAAGGCTGTTCTTGTGGAATTGGCAAAGGGATATTTGGAAGCCCATAGAGGGCTATGGTGAAAAAGGAAATATCTTCCGTTCAAAACTGGAAAGAAGCTTTCTGAGAAACTACTCTGTGTTCTGTTAATTCATCTCCCAGAGTTACATCTTTCCCTTCAAGAAGCCTTTCGCTAAGGCTGTTCTTGTGGAATTGGCAAAGGGATATTTGGAAGCCCATAGAGGGCTATGGAGAAAAAGCAAATATCTTCCGTTCAAAACAGGAAAGAAGCTTTCTGAGAAACTGCTCTGTGTTCTGTTAATTCATCTCCCAGAGTTACACCTTTCCCTTCAAGAAGACTTTCGCTAAGGCTGTTCTTGTGGAATTGGCAAAGGGATATTTGGAAGCCCATAGAGGGCTATGGAGAAAAAGCAAATATCTTCCGTTCAAAACTGGAAACAAGCTTTCTGAGAAACTGCTCTGTGTTCTGTTAATTCATCTCACAGAGTTACATCTTTCCCTTCAAGAAGCCTTTCGCTAAAGCTGTGCTTGTGGAATTGGCAAAGTGATATTTGGAAGCCCATAGAGGGCTATGGAGAAAAAGAAAATATCTTCCGTTCAAAACGGGAAAGAAGCTTTCTGAGAAACTGCTCTGTGTTCTCTTAATTCATCTCACAGAGTTACATCTTTCCCTTCAAGAAGCCTTTCGCTAAGGCTGTTCTTGTGTAATTGGCAAAGGGATATTTGGAAGCCCATAGAGGGCTATGGTGAAAAAGGAAATATCTTCCGTTCAAAACTGGAAAGAAGCTTTCTGAGAAACTGCTCTGTGTTCTGTTAATTCATCTCACAGACTTACATCTTTCCCTTCAAGAAGCCTTTCGCTAAGGCTGTTCTTGTGGAATTGGCAAAGGGATATTTGGAAGCCCATAGAGGGCTATTTTGAAAAAGGAAATATCTTCCGTTCAAAACTGGAAAGAAGCTTTCTGAGAAACTGCTCTGTGTTCTGTTAATTCATCTCACAGAGTTACATCTTTCCCTTCAAGAAGCCTTTCGCTAAGGCTGTTCTTGTGGAATTGGCAAAGGGATATTTGGAAGCCCATAGAGGGCTATGGTGAAAAAGGAAATATCTTCCGTTCAAAACTGGCAAGAAGCTTTCTGAGAAACTACTCTGTGTTCTGTTAATTCATCTCACAGAGTTACATCTTTCCCTTCAAGAAGCCTTTCGCTAAGGCTGTTCTTGTGGAATTGGCAAAGGGATGTTTGGAAGCCCGTAGAGGGCTATGGTGAAAAAGGAAATATCTTCCGTTCAAAACTGGAAAGAAGCTTTCTGAGAAACTGCTCTGTGTTCTGTTAATTCATCTCACAGAGTTACATCTTTCCCTTCAAGAAGCCTTTCGCTAAGGCTGTTCTTGTGGAATTGGCAAAGGGATATTTGGAAGCCCATAGAGGGCTATTTTGAAAAAGGAAATATCTTCCGTTCAAAACTGGAAAGAAGCTTTCTGAGAAACTGCTCTGTGTTCTGTTAATTCATCTCACAGAGTTACATCTTTCCCTTCAAGAAGCCTTTCGCTAAGGCTGTTCTTGTGGAATTGGCAAAGGGATATTTGGAAGCCCATAGAGGGCTATGGTGAAAAAGGAAATATCTTCCGTTCAAAACTGGCAAGAAGCTTTCTGAGAAACTACTCTGTGTTCTGTTAATTCATCTCACAGAGTTACATCTTTCCCTTCAAGAAGCCTTTCGCTAAGGCTGTTCTTGTGGAATTGGCAAAGGGATGTTTGGAAGCCCGTAGAGGGCTATGGTGAAAAAGGAAATATCTTCCGTTCAAAAATGGAAAGAAGCTTTCTGAGAAACTGCTCTGTGTTCTGTTAATTCATCTCACAGAGTTACATCTTTCCCTTCAAGAAGCCTTTCGCTAAGGCTGTTCTTGTGGAATTGGCAAAGGGATATTTGGAAGCCCATAGAGGGATATGGAGGAAAAGCAAATATCTTCCGTTCAAAACTGGAAAGAAGCTTTCTGAGAAACTGCTCTGTGTTCTGTTAATTCATCTCCCAGAGTTACATCTTTCCCTTCAAGAAGCCTTTCGCTAAGGCTGTTCTTGTGGAATTGGCAAAGGGATATTTGGAAGCCCATAGAGGGCTATGGAGAAAAAGCAAATAACTTCCGTTCAAAACTCGAAAGAAGCTTTCTGTGAAACTGCTCTGTGTTCTGTTAATTCATCTCCCAGAGTTACATCTTTCCCTTCAAGAAGCCTTTCGCTAAGGCTGTTCTTGTGGAATTGGCAAAGGGATATTTGGAAGCCCATAGAGGGCTATGGGCAAAAAGGAAATATCTTCCGTTCAAAACTGGAAAGAAGCTTTCTGAGAAACTGCTCTGTGTTCTATTAATTCATCTCACAGAGTTACATCTTTCCCTTCAAGAAGCCTTTCGCTAAGGCTGTTCTTGTGGAATTGGCAAAGGAATATTTGGAAGCCCATAGAGGGCTATGGTGAAAAAGGGAATATCGTCAGTTCAAAACTCGAAAGAAGCTTTCTGAGAAACTGCTCTGTGTTCTGTAAATTCATCTCACAGAGTTACACCTTTCCCTTCAAGAAGCCTTTCGCTAAGGCTGTTCTTGTGGAATTGGCAAAGGGATATTTGGAAGCCCATAGAGGGCTATGGAGAAAAAGCAAATATCTTCCGTTCAAAACTGGAAACAAGCTTTCTGAGATACTGCTCTGTGTTCTGTTAATTCATCTCACAGAGTTACATCTTTCCCTTCAAGAAGCCTTTCGCTAAAGCTGTTCTTGTGGAATTGGCAAAGGGATATTTGGAAGCCCATAGAGGGCTATGGAGAAAAAGCAAATATCTTCCGTTCAAAACTGGAAAGAAGCTTTCTGAGAAACTGCTCTGTGTTCTGTTAATTCATCTCACAGAGTTACATCCTTCCCTTCAAGAAGCCTTTCGCTAAGGCTGCTCTTGTGGAATTGGCAAAGGGATATTTGGAAGCCCATAGAGGGCTATGGTGAAAAAGGAAATATCTTCCGTTCAAAACTGGAAAGAAGCTTTCTGAGAAACTACTCTGTGTTCTGTTAATTCATCTCACAGAGTTACATCTTTCCCTTCAAGAAGCCTTTCGCTAAGGCTGTTCTTGTGGAATTGGCAAAGGGATATTTGGAAGCCCGTAGAGGGCTATGGTGAAAAAGGAAATATCTTCCGTTCAAAACTGGAAAGAAGCTTTCTGAGAAACTGCTCTGTGTTCTGTTAATTCATCTCACAAAGTTACATCTTTCCCTTCAAGAAGCCTTTCGCTAAGGCTGTTCTTGTGGAATTGGCAAAGGGATATTTGGAAGCCCATAGAGGGCTATGGGCAAAAAGGAAATATCTTCCGTTCAAAACTGGAAAGAAGCTTTCTGAGAAACTGCTCTGTGTTTTGTTAATTCATCTCCCAGAGTTACATCTTTCCCTTCAAGAAGCCTTTCGCTAAGGCTGTTCTTGTGGAATTCGCAAGGGATATTTGGAATCCCATAGAGGGCTATTTTGAAAAAGGAAATATCTTCCGTTCAAAACTGGAAAGAAGCTTTGTGAGAAACTGCTCTGTGTTCTATTAATTCATCTCACAGAGTTACATCTTTCCCTTCAAGAAGCCTTTCGCTAAGGCTGTTCTTGTGGAATTGGCAAAGGGATATTTAGAAGCCCATAGAGGGCTATGGTGAAAAAGGAAATATCGTCCGTTCAAAACTCGAAAGAAGCTTTCTGAGAAACTGCTCTATGTTCTGTTAATTCATCTCACAGAGTTACATCTTTCCCTTCAAGAAGCCTTTCGCTAAGGCTGTTCTTCTGGAATTGGCAAAGGGATATTTGGAAGCCCATAGAGGGCTATGGAGAAAAAGCAAATATCTTCCCTTCAAAACTGGAAACAAGCTTTCTGAGAAACTGCTCTGTGTTCTGTTAATTCATCTCACAGAGTTACATCTTTCCCTTCAAGAAGCCTTTCGCTAAGGCTGTTCTTGTGGAATTGGCAAAGGGATATTTGGAAGCCCATAGAGGGCAATGGTGAAAAAGGAAATATCTTCCGTTCAAAACTGGAAAGAAGCTTTCTGAGAAACTACTCTGTGTTCTGTTAATTCATCTCACAGAGTTACATCTTTCCCTTCAAGAAGCCTTTCGCTAAGGCTGTTCTTGTGGAATTGGCAAAGGGATATTTGGAAGCCCATAGAGGGCTATGGTGAAAAAGGAAATATCGTCAGTTCAAAACTCGAAAGAAGCTTTCTGAGAAACTGCTCTGTGTTCTGTTAATTCATCTCACAGAGTTACATCTTTCCCTTCAAGAAGCCTTTCGCTAAGGCTGTTCTTGTGGAATTGGCAAACTGATATTTGGAAGCCCATAGAGGGCTATGGAGAAAAAGGAAATATCTTCCGTTCAAAACTGGAAACAAGCTTTCTGAGAAACTGCTCTGTGTTCTGTTAATTCATCTCACCGAGTTACATCTTTCCCTTCAAGTAGCCTTTCGCTAAGGCTGCTCTTGTGGAATTGGCAAAGGGAAATTTGGAAGCCCATAGAGGGCTATGGTGAAAAAGGAAATATCTTCCGTTCAAAACTGGAAAGAAGCTTTCTGAGAAACTGCTCTGTGTTCTGTTAATTCATCTCACAGAGTTACATCTTTCCCTTCAAGAAGCCTTTCGCTAAGGCTGTTCTTGTGGAATTGGCAAAGGGATATTTGGAAGCCCATAGAGGGCTATGGAGAAAAAGCAAATAACTTTCGTTCAAAACTCGAAAGAAGCTTTCTGAGAAACTGCTCTGTGTTCTGTTAATTCATCTCCCAGAGTTACATCTTTCCCTTCAAGAAGCCTTTCGCTAAGGCTGTTCTTGTGGAATTGGCAAAGGGATATTTGGAAGCCCATAGAGGGCTATTTTGAAAAAGGAAATATCTTCCGTTCAAAACTGGAAAGAAGCTTTCTGAGAAACTGCTCTGTGTTCTATTAATTCATCTCACAGAGTTACATCTTTCCCTTCAAGAAGCCTTTCGCTAAGGCTGTTCTTGTGGAATTGGCAAAGGAATATTTGGAAGCCCATAGAGGGCTATGGTGAAAAAGGAAATATCGTCCGTACAAAACTCGAAAGAAGCTTTCTGAGAAACTGCTCTGTGTTCTGTAAATTCATCTCACAGAGTTACACCTTTCCCTTCAAGAAGCCTTTCGCTAAGGCTGTTCTTGTGGAATTGGCAAAGGGATATTTGGAAGCCCATAGAGGGCTATGGAGAAAAAGGAAATATCTTCCGTTCAAAACTCGAAAGAAGCTTTCTGAGAAACTGCTCTGTGTTCTGTTAATTCATCTCACAGAGTTACATCTTTCCCTTCAAGAAGCCTTTCGCTAAGGCTGTTCTTGTGGAATTGGCAAAGGGATATTTGGAAGCCCATATAGGGCTATGGTGAAAAAGGAAATATCTTCCGTTCAAAACTGGAAAGAAGCTTTCTGAGAAACTACTCTGTGTTCTGTTAATTCATCTCACAGAGTTACATCTTTCCCTTCAAGAAGCCTTTCGCTAAGGCTGTTCTTGTGGAATTGGCAAAGGGATATTTGGAAGCCCGTAGAGGGCTATGGTGAAATAGGAAATATCTTCCGTTCAAAACTGGAAAGAAGCTTTCTGAGAAACTGCTCTGTGTTCTGTTAATTCATCTCCCAGAGTTACATCTTTCAATTCAAGAAGCCTTTCGCTAAGGCTGTTCTTGTGGAATTGGCAAAGGGATATTTGGAAGCCCATAGAGGGCTATGGGCAAAAAGGAAATATCTTCCGTTCAAAAGTGGAAAGAAGCTTTCTGAGAAACTGCTCTGTGTTTTGTTAATTCATCTCCCAGAGTTACATCTTTCCCTTCAAGAAGCCTTTCGCTAAGGCTGTTCTTGTGGAATTGGCAAAGGGATATTTGGAAGCCCATAGAGGGCTATGGAGAAAAAGCAAATATCTTCCGTTCAAAACTCGAAAGAAGCTTTATGAGAAACTGCTCTGTGTTCTGTTAATTCATCTCACAGAGTTACATCCTTCCCTTCAAGAAGCCTTTCGCTAAGGCTGTTCTTGTGGAATTGGCAAAGGGATATTTGGAAGCCCATAGAGGGCTATGGTGAAAAAGGAAATATCTTCCGTTCAAAACTGGAAAGAAGCTTTCTGAGAAACTACTCTGTGTTCTGTTAATTCATCTCCCAGAGTTACATCTTTCCCTTCAAGAAGCCTTTCGCTAAGGCTGTTCTTGTGGAATTGGCAAAGGGATATTTGGAAGCCCATAGAGGGCTATGGAGAAAAAGCAAATATCTTCCGTTCAAAACAGGAAAGAAGCTTTCTGAGAAACTGCTCTGTGTTCTGTTAATTCATCTCCCAGAGTTACACCTTTCCCTTCAAGAAGACTTTCGCTAAGGCTGTTCTTGTGGAATTGGCAAAGGGATATTTGGAAGCCCATAGAGGGCTATGGAGAAAAAGCAAATATCTTCCGTTCAAAACTGGAAACAAGCTTTCTGAGAAACTGCTCTGTGTTCTGTTAATTCATCTCACAGAGTTACATCTTTCCCTTCAAGAAGCCTTTCGCTAAAGCTGTGCTTGTGGAATTGGCAAAGTGATATTTGGAAGCCCATAGAGGGCTATGGAGAAAAAGAAAATATCTTCCGTTCAAAACTGGAAAGAAGCTTTCTGAGAAACTGCTCTGTGTTCTCTTAATTCATCTCACAGAGTTACATCTTTCCCTTCAAGAAGCCTTTCGCTAAGGCTGTTCTTGTGTAATTGGCAAAGGGATATTTGGAAGCCCATAGAGGGCTATGGTGAAAAAGGAAATATCTTCCGTTCAAAACTGGAAAGAAGCTTTCTGAGAAACTGCTCTGTGTTCTGTTAATTCATCTCACAGACTTACATCTTTCCCTTCAAGAAGCCTTTCGCTAAGGCTGTTCTTGTGGAATTGGCAAAGGGATATTTGGAAGCCCATAGAGGGCTATTTTGAAAAAGGAAATATCTTCCGTTCAAAACTGGAAAGAAGCTTTCTGAGAAACTGCTCTGTGTTCTGTTAATTCATCTCACAGAGTTACATCTTTCCCTTCAAGAAGCCTTTCGCTAAGGCTGTTCTTGTGGAATTGGCAAAGGGATATTTGGAAGCCCATAGAGGGCTATGGTGAAAAAGGCAATATCTTCCGTTCAAAACTGGCAAGAAGCTTTCTGAGAAACTACTCTGTGTTCTGTTAATTCATCTCACAGAGTTACATCTTTCCCTTCAAGAAGCCTTTCGCTAAGGCTGTTCTTGTGGAATTGGCAAAGGGATGTTTGGAAGCCCGTAGAGGGCTATGGTGAAAAAGGAAATATCTTCCGTTCAAAACTGGAAAGAAGCTTTCTGAGAAACTGCTCTGTGTTCTGTTAATTCATCTCACAGAGTTACATCTTTCCCTTCAAGAAGCCTTTCGCTAAGGCTGTTCTTGTGGAATTGGCAAAGGGATATTTGGAAGCCCATAGAGGGCTATTTTGAAAAAGGAAATATCTTCCGTTCAAAACTGGAAAGAAGCTTTCTGAGAAACTGCTCTGTGTTCTGTTAATTCATCTCACAGAGTTACATCTTTCCCTTCAAGAAGCCTTTCGCTAAGGCTGTTCTTGTGGAATTGGCAAAGGGATATTTGGAAGCCCATAGAGGGCTATGGTGAAAAAGGAAATATCTTCCGTTCAAAACTGGCAAGAAGCTTTCTGAGAAACTACTCTGTGTTCTGTTAATTCATCTCACAGAGTTACATCTTTCCCTTCAAGAAGCCTTTCGCTAAGGCTGTTCTTGTGGAATTGGCAAAGGGATGTTTGGAAGCCCGTAGAGGGCTATGGTGAAAAAGGAAATATCTTCCGTTCAAAACTGGAAAGAAGCTTTCTGAGAAACTGCTCTGTGTTCTGTTAATTCATCTCACAGAGTTACATCATTCCCTTCAAGAAGCCTTTCGCTAAGGCTGTTCTTGTGGAATTGGCAAAGGGATATTTGGAAGCCCATAGAGGGATATGGAGGAAAAGCAAATATCTTCCGTTCAAAACTGGGAAGAAGCTTTCTGAGAAACTGCTCTGTGTTCTGTTAATTCATCTCCCAGAGTTACATCTTTCCCTTCAAGAAGCCTTTCGCTAAGGCTGTTCTTGTGGAATTGGCAAAGGGATATTTGGAAGCCCATAGAGGGCTATGGAGAAAAAGCAAATAACTTCCGTTCAAAACTCGAAAGAAGCTTTCTGTGAAACTGCTCTGTGTTCTGTTAATTCATCTCCCAGAGTTACATCTTTCCCTTCAAGAAGCCTTTCGCTAAGGCTGTTCTTGTGGAATTGGCAAAGGGATATTTGGAAGCCCATAGAGGGCTATGGGCAAAAAGGAAATATCTTCCGTTCAAAACTGGAAAGAAGCTTTCTGAGAAACTGCTCTGTGTTCTATTAATTCATCTCACAGAGTTACATCTTTCCCTTCAAGAAGCCTTTCGCTAAGGCTGTTCTTGTGGAATTGGCAAAGGGATATTTAGAAGCCCATAGAGGGCTATGGTGAAAAAGGAAATATCGTCCGTTCAAAACTCGAAAGAAGCTTTCTGAGAAACTGCTCTATGTTCTGTTAATTCATCTCACAGAGTTACATCTTTCCCTTCAAGAAGCCTTTCGCTAAGGCTGTTCTTCTGGAATTGGCAAAGGGATATTTGGAAGCCCATAGAGGGCTATGGAAAAAAAGCAAATATCTTCCCTTCAAAACTGGAAACAAGCTTTCTGAGAAACTGCTCTGTGTTCTGTTAATTCATCTCACAGAGTTACATCTTTCCCTTCAAGAAGCCTTTCGCTAAGGCTGTTCTTGTGGAATTGGCAAAGGGATATTTGGAAGCCCATAGAGGGCAATGGTGAAAAAGGAAATATCTTCCGTTCAAAACTGGAAAGAAGCTTTCTGAGAAACTACTCTGTGTTCTGTTAATTCATCTCACAGAGTTACATCTTTCCCTTCAAGAAGCCTTTCGCTAAGGCTGTTCTTGTGGAATTGGCAAAGGGATATTTGGAAGCCCATAGAGGGCTATGGTGAAAAAGGAAATATCGTCAGTTCAAAACTCGAAAGAAGCTTTCTGAGAAACTGCTCTGTGTTCTGTTAATTCATCTCACAGAGTTACATCTTTCCCTTCAAGAAGCCTTTCGCTAAGGCTGTTCTTGTGGAATTGGCAAACTGATATTTGGAAGCCCATAGAGGGCTATGGAGAAAAAGGAAATATCTTCCGTTCAAAACTGGAAACAAGCTTTCTGAGAAACTGCTCTGTGTTCTGTTAATTCATCTCACCGAGTTACATCTTTCCCTTCAAGTAGCCTTTCGCTAAGGCTGCTCTTGTGGAATTGGCAAAGGGAAATTTGGAAGCCCATAGAGGGCTATGGTGAAAAAGGAAATATCTTCCGTTCAAAACTGGAAAGAAGCTTTCTGAGAAACTGCTCTGTGTTCTGTTAATTCATCTCACAGAGTTACATCTTTCCCTTCAAGAAGCCTTTCGCTAAGGCTGTTCTTGTGGAATTGGCAAAGGGATATTTGGAAGCCCATAGAGGGCTATGGAGAAAAAGCAAATAACTTTCGTTCAAAACTCGAAAGAAGCTTTCTGAGAAACTGCTCTGTGTTCTGTTAATTCATCTCCCAGAGTTACATCTTTCCCTTCAAGAAGCCTTTCGCTAAGGCTGTTCTTGTGGAATTGGCAAAGGGATATTTGGAAGCCCATAGAGGGCTATTTTGAAAAAGGAAATATCTTCCGTTCAAAACTGGAAAGAAGCTTTCTGAGAAACTGCTCTGTGTTCTATTAATTCATCTCACAGAGTTACATCTTTCCCTTCAAGAAGCCTTTCGCTAAGGCTGTTCTTGTGGAATTGGCAAAGGAATATTTGGAAGCCCATAGAGGGCTATGGTGAAAAAGGAAATATCGTCCGTTCAAAACTCGAAAGAAGCTTTCTGAGAAACTGCTCTGTGTTCTGTAAATTCATCTCACAGAGTTACACCTTTCCCTTCAAGAAGCCTTTCGCTAAGGCTGTTCTTGTGGAATTGGCAAAGGGATATTTGGAAGCCCATAGAGGGCTATGGAGAAAAAGGAAATATCTTCCGTTCAAAACTGGAAACAAGCTTTCTGAGAAACTGCTCTGTGTTCTGTTAATTCATCTCACAGAGTTACATCTTTCCCTTCAAGAAGCCTTTCGCTAAGGCTGTTCTTGTGGAATTGGCAAAGGGATATTTGGAAGCCCATAGAGTGCTATGGTGAAAAAGGAAATATCTTCCGTTCAAAACTCGAAAGAAGCTTTCTGAGAAACTGCTCTGTGTTCTGTTAATTCATCTCCCAGAGTTACATCTTTCCCTTCAAGAAGCCTTTCGCTAAGGCTTTTCTTGTGGAATTGGCAAAGGGATATTTGGAAGCCCTTAGAGGGCTATGGAGAAAAAGCAAATATCTTCCGTTCAAAACTGGAAAGAAGCTTTCTGAGAAACTGCTCTGTGTTCTGTTAATTCATCTCACAGAGTTACATCCTTCCCTTCAAGAAGCCTTTCGCTAAGGCTGCTCTTGTGGAATTGGCAAAGGGATATTTGGAAGCCCATAGAGGGCTATGGTGAAAAAGGAAATATCTTCCGTTCAAAACTGGAAAGAAGCTTTCTGAGAAACTACTCTGTGTTCTGTTAATTCATCTCACAGAGTTACATCTTTCCCTTCAAGAAGCCTTTCGCTAAGGCTGTTCTTGTGGAATTGGCAAAGGGATATTTGGAAGCCCGTAGAGGGCTATGGTGAAAAAGGAAATATCTTCCGTTCAAAACTGGAAAGAAGCTTTCTGAGAAACTGCTCTGTGTTCTGTTAAATCATCTCACAGAGTTACATCTTTCCCTTCAAGAAGCCTTTCGCTAAGGCTGTTCTTGTGGAATTGGCAAAGGGATATTTGGAAGCCCATAGAGGGCTATGGTGAATAAGGAAATATCTTCCGTTCAAAACTGGAAAGAAGCTTTCTGAGAAACTGCTCTGTGTTCTGTTAATTCATCTCACAGAGTTACATCTTTCCCTTCAAGAAGCCTTTCGCTAAGGCTGTTCTTGTGGAATTGGCAAAGGGATATTTGGAAGCTCTTAGAGTGCTATGGTGAAAAAGGAAATATCTTCCGTTCAAAACTCGAAAGAAGCTTTCTGAGAAACTGCTCTGTGTTCTGTTAATTCATCTCCCAGAGTTACATCTTTCCCTTCAAGAAGCCTTTCGCTAAGGCTGTTCTTGTGGAATTGGCAAAGGGATATTTGGAAGCCCATAGAGGGCTATGGAGAAAAAGCAAATATCTTCCGTTCAAAACTGGAAAGAAGCCTTCTGAGAAACTGCTCTGTGTTCTGTTAATTCATCTCCCAGAGTTACATCTTTCCCTTCAAGAAGCCTTTCGCTAAGGCTGTTCTTGTGGAATTGGCAAAGGGATATTTGGAAGCCCATAGAGGGCTATGGAGAAAAAGCGAATATCTTCCGTTCAAAACTGGAAAGAAGCTTTCTGAGAAACTGCTCTGTGTTCTGTTAATTCATCTCACAGAGTTACATCTTTTCCTTCAAGAAGCCCTTCGCTAAGGCTGTTCTTGTGGAATTGGCAAAGGGATATTTGGAAGCCCATAGAGGGCTATTTTGAAAAAGGAAATATCTTCCGTTCAAAACTGGAAAGAAGCTTTCTGAGAAACTGCTCTGTGTTCTATTAATTCATCTCACAGAGTTACATCTTTCCCTTTAAGAAGCCTTTCGCTAAGGCTGTTCTTGTGGAATTGGCAAAGGGATATTTGGAAGCCCATAGAGGGCTATGGTGAAAAAGGAAATATCTTCCGTTCAAAACTCGAAAGAAGCTTTCTGAGAAACTGCTCTGTGTTCTGTTAATTCACCTCACAGAGTTACATATTTCCCTTCAAGAAGCCTTTCGCTAAGGCTGTTCTTGTGGAATGGCAAAGGGATATTTGGAAGCCCATAGAGGGCTATGGAGAAAAAGCAAATATCTTCCGTTCAAAACTGGAAAGAAGCTTTCTGAGAAACTGCTCTGTGTTCTGTTAATTCACCTCACAGAGTTACATCTTTCCCTTCAAGAAGCCTTTCGCTAAAGCTGTGCTTGTGGAATTGGCAAAGGGATATTTGGAAGCCCATAGAGGGCTATGGAGAAAAAGAAAATATCTTCCGTTCAAAACTGGAAAGAAGCTTTCTGAGAAACTGCTCTGTGTTCTGTTAATTCATCTCCCAGAGTTACATCTTTCCCTTCAAGAAGCCTTTCGCTAAGGCTGTTCTTGTGGAATTAGCAAAGGGATATTTGGAAGCCCATAGAGGGCTATTTTGAAAAAGGAAATATCTTCCGTTCAAAACTGGAAAGAAGCTTTCTGAGAAACTACTCTGTGTTCTGTTAATTCATCTCACAGAGTTACATCTTTCCCTTCAAGAAGCCTTTCGCTAAGGCTGTTCTTGTGGAATTGGCAAAGGGATATTTGGAAGCCCATAGAGGGCAATGGTGAAAAAAGAAATATCGTCAGTTCAAAACTCGAAAGAAGCTTTCTGAGAAACTGCTCTGTGTTCTGTTAATTCATCTCACAGAGTTACATCTTTCCCTTCAAGAATCCTTTCGCTAAGGCTGTTCTTGTGGAATTGGCAAAGGGATATTTCGAAGCCCATAGAGGGCTATGGAGAAAAAGCAAATATCTTCCGTTCAAAACTGGAAAGAAGCTTTCTGAGAAACTGCTCTGTGTTCTGTTAATTCATCTCACAGAGTTACATCTTTCCCTTCAAGAAGCCTTTCGCTAAGGCTGTTCTTGTGGAATTGGCAAAGGGATATTTGGAAGCCCATAGAATGCTATGGAGAAAAAGCAAATATCTTCCGTTCAAAACTGGAAAGAAGCTTTCTGAGAAACTGCTCTGTGTTCTGTTAATTCATCTCACAGAGTTACATCTTTCCCTTCAAGAAGCCTTTCGCTAAGGCTGTTCTTGTGGAATTGGCAAAGGGATATTTGGAAGCCCATAGAGGGCTATTTTGAAAAAGGAAATATCTTCCGTTCAAAACTGGAAAGAAGCTTTCTGAGAAACTGCTCTGTGTTCTATTAATTCATCTCACAGAGTTACATCTTTCCCTTCAAGAAGCCTTTCGCTAAGGCTGTTCTTGTGGAATTGGCAAAGGAATATTTGGAAGCCCATAGAGGGCTATGGTGAAAAAGGAAATATCGTCCGTTCAAAACTCGAAAGAAGCTTTCTGAGAAACTGCTCTGTGTTCTGTAAGTTCATCTCACAGAGTTACACCTTTCCCTTCAAGAAGCCTTTCGCTAAGGCTGTTCTTGTGGAATTGGCAAAGGGATATTTGGAAGCCCATAGAGGGCTATGGAGAAAAAGGAAATATCTTCCGTTCAAAACTGGAAACAAGCTTTCTGAGAAACTGCTCTGTGTTCTGTTAATTCATCTCACAGAGTTACATCTTTCCCTTCAAGAAGCCTTTCGCTAAGGCTGTTCTTGTGGAATTGGCAAAGGGATATTTGGAAGCCCATAGAGGGCTATGGTGAAAAAGGAAATATCGTCCGTTCAAAACTCGAAAGAAGCTTTCTGAGAAACTGCTCTGTGTTCTGTAAATTCATCTCACAGAGTTACACATTTCCCTTCAAGAAGCCTTTCGCTAAGGCTGTTCTTGTGGAATTGGCAAAGGGATATTTGGAAGCCCATAGAGGGCTATGGAGAAAAAGGAAATATCTTCCGTTCAAAACTGGAAACAAGCTTTCTGAGAAACTGCTCTGTGTTCTGTTAATTCATCTCACAGAGTTACATCTTTCCCTTCAAGAAGCCTTTCGCTAAGGCTGTTCTTGTGGAATTGGCAAAGGGATATTTGGAAGCCCATAGAGTGCTATGGTGAAAAAGGAAATATCTTCCGTTCAAAACTCGAAAGAAGCTTTCTGAGAAACTGCTCTGTGTTCTGTTAATTCATCTCCCAGAGTTACATCTTTCCCTTCAAGAAGCCTTTCGCTAAGGCTTTTCTTGTGGAATTGGCAAAGGGATATTTGGAAGCCCTTAGAGGGCTATGGAGAAAAAGCAAATATCTTCCGTTCAAAACTGGAAAGAAGCTTTCTGAGAAACTGCTCTGTGTTCTGTTAATTCATCTCACAGAGTTACATCCTTCCCTTCAAGAAGCCTTTCGCTAAGGCTGCTCTTGTGGAATTGGCAAAGGGATATTTGGAAGCCCATAGAGGGCTATGGTGAAAAAGGAAATATCTTCCGTTCAAAACTGGAAAGAAGCTTTCTGAGAAACTACTCTGTGTTCTGTTAATTCATCTCACAGAGTTACATCTTTCCCTTCAAGAAGCCTTTCGCTAAGGCTGTTCTTGTGGAATTGGCAAAGGGATATTTGGAAGCCCGTAGAGGGCTATGGTGAAAAAGGAAATATCTTCCGTTCAAAACTGGAAAGAAGCTTTCTGAGAAACTGCTCTGTGTTCTGTTAATTCATCTCACAGAGTTACATCTTTCCCTTCAAGAAGCCTTTCGCTAAGGCTGTTCTTGTGGAATTGGCAAAGGGATATTTGGAAGCCCATAGAGGGCTATGGTGAATAAGGAAATATCTTCCGTTCAAAACTGGAAAGAAGCTTTCTGAGAAACTGCTCTGTGTTCTGTTAATTCATCTCACAGAGTTACATCTTTCCCTTCAAGAAGCCTTTCGCTAAGGCTGTTCTTGTGGAATTGGCAAAGGGATATTTGGAAGCTCTTAGAGTGCTATGGTGAAAAAGGAAATATCTTCCGTTCAAAACTCGAAAGAAGCTTTCTGAGAAACTGCTCTGTGTTCTGTTAATTCATCTCCCAGAGTTACATCTTTCCCTTCAAGAAGCCTTTCGCTAAGGCTGTTCTTGTGGAATTGGCAAAGGGATATTTGGAAGCCCATAGAGGGCTATGGAGAAAAAGCAAATATCTTCCGTTCAAAACTGGAAAGAAGCCTTCTGAGAAACTGCTCTGTGTTCTGTTAATTCATCTCCCAGAGTTACATCTTTCCCTTCAAGAAGCCTTTCGCTAAGGCTGTTCTTGTGGAATTGGCAAAGGGATATTTGGAAGCCCATAGAGGGCTATGGAGAAAAAGCGAATATCTTCCGTTCAAAACTGGAAAGAAGCTTTCTGAGAAACTGCTCTGTGTTCTGTTAATTCATCTCACAGAGTTACATCTTTTCCTTCAAGAAGCCCTTCGCTAAGGCTGTTCTTGTGGAATTGGCAAAGGGATATTTGGAAGCCCATAGAGGGCTATTTTGAAAAAGGAAATATCTTCCGTTCAAAACTGGAAAGAAGCTTTCTGAGAAACTGCTCTGTGTTCTATTAATTCATCTCACAGAGTTACATCTTTCCCTTTAAGAAGCCTTTCGCTAAGGCTGTTCTTGTGGAATTGGCAAAGGGATATTTGGAAGCCCATAGAGGGCTATGGTGAAAAAGGAAATATCTTCCGTTCAAAACTCGAAAGAAGCTTTCTGAGAAACTGCTCTGTGTTCTGTTAATTCACCTCACAGAGTTACATATTTCCCTTCAAGAAGCCTTTCGCTAAGGCTGTTCTTGTGGAATGGCAAAGGGATATTTGGAAGCCCATAGAGGGCTATGGAGAAAAAGCAAATATCTTCCGTTCAAAACTGGAAAGAAGCTTTCTGAGAAACTGCTCTGTGTTCTGTTAATTCATCTCACAGAGTTACATCCTTCCCTTCAAGAAGCCTATCGCTAAGGCTGTTCTTGTGGAATTGGCAAAGGGATATTTGGAAGCCCATAGAGGGCTATGGTGAAAAAGGAAATATCTTCCGTTCAAAACTGGAAAGAAGCTTTCTGAGAAACTACTCTGTGTTCTGTTAATTCATCTCACAGAGTTACATCTTTCCCTTCAAGAAGCCTTTCGCTAAGGCTGTTCTTGTGGAATTGGCAAAGGGATATTTGGAAGCCCATAGAGGGCTATGGTGAAAAAGGAAATATCTTCCGTTCAAAACTGGAAAGAAGCTTTCTGAGAAACTACTCTGTGTTCTGTTAATTCATCTCACAGAGTTACATCTTTCCCTTCAATAACCCTTTCGCTAAGGCTGTTTTTGTGGAATTGGCAAAGGGATATTTGGAAGCCCGTAGAGGGCTATGGTGAAAAAGGAAATATCTTCCGTTCAAAACTGGAAAGAAGCTTTCTGAGAAACTGCTCTGTGTTCTGTTAATTCATCTCACAAAGTTACATCTTTCCCTTCAAGAAGCCTTTCGCTAAGGCTGTTCTTGTGGAATTGGCAAAGGGATATTTGGAAGCCCATAGAGGGCTATGGGCAAAAAGGAAATATCTTCCGTTCAAAACTGGAAAGAAGCTTTCTGAGAAACTGCTCTGTGTTCTGTTAATTCATCTCACAGAGTTACATCTTTCCCTTCAAGAAGCCTTTCGCTAAAGCTGTGCTTGTGGAATTGGCAAAGGGATATTTGGAAGCCCATAGAGGGCTATGGAGAAAAAGAAAATATCTTCCGTTCAAAACTGGAAAGAAGCTTTCTGAGAAACTGCTCTGTGTTCTGTTAATTCATCTCACAGAGTTACATCTTTCCCTTCAAGAAGCCTTTCGCTAAGGCTGTTCTTGTGGAATTGGCAAAGGGATATTTGGAAGCCCATAGAGGGCTATGGTGAAAAAGGAAATATCTTCCGTTCAAAACTGGAAAGAATCTTTCTGAGAAACTGCTCTGTGTTCTGTTAATTCATCTCACAGAGTTACATCTTTCCCTTCAAGAAGCCTTTCGCTAAGGCTGTTCTTGTGGAATTGGCAAAGGGATATTTGGAAGCCCATAGAGGGCTATGGTGAAAAAGGAAATATCTTCCGTTCAAAACTCGAAAGAAGCTTTCTGAGAAACTGCTCTGTGTTCTGTTAATTCATCTCACAGAGTTACATCTTTCCCTTCAAGAAGCCTTTCGCTAAGGCTGTTCTTGTGGAATTGGCAAAGGGATATTTGGAAGCCCATAGAGGGCTATGGAGAAAAAGCAAATAACTTTCGTTCAAAACTCGAAAGAAGCTTTCTGAGAAACTGCTCTGTGTTCTGTTAATTCATCTCCCAGAGTTACATCTTTCCCTTCAAGAAGCCTTTCGCTAAGGCTGTTCTTGTGGAATTGGCAAAGGGATATTTGGAAGCCCATAGAGGGCTATTTTGAAAAAGGAAATATCTTCCGTTCAAAACTGGAAAGAAGCTTTCTGAGAAACTGCTCTGTGTTCTATTAATTCATCTCACAGAGTTACATCTTTCCCTTCAAGAAGCCTTTCGCTAAGGCTGTTCTTGTGGAATTGGCAAAGGAATATTTGGAAGCCCATAGAGGGCTATGGTGAAAAAGGAAATATCGTCCGTTCAAAACTCGAAAGAAGCTTTCTGAGAAACTGCTCTGTGTTCTGTAAATTCATCTCACAGAGTTACACCTTTCCCTTCAAGAAGCCTTTCGCTAAGGCTGTTCTTGTGGAATTGGCAAAGGGATATTTGGAAGCCCATAGAGGGCTATGGAGAAAAAGGAAATATCTTCCGTTCAAAACTGGAAACAAGCTTTCTGAGAAACTGCTCTGTGTTCTGTTAATTCATCTCACAGAGTTACATCTTTCCCTTCAAGAAGCCTTTCGCTAAGGCTGTTCTTGTGGAATTGGCAAAGGGATATTTGGAAGCCCATAGAGTGCTATGGTGAAAAAGGAAATATCTTCCGTTCAAAACTCGAAAGAAGCTTTCTGAGAAACTGCTCTGTGTTCTGTTAATTCATCTCCCAGAGTTACATCTTTCCCTTCAAGAAGCCTTTCGCTAAGGCTTTTCTTGTGGAATTGGCAAAGGGATATTTGGAAGCCCTTAGAGGGCTATGGAGAAAAAGCAAATACCTTCCGTTCAAAACTGGAAAGAAGCTTTCTGAGAAACTGCTCTGTGTTCTGTTAATTCATCTCACAGAGTTACATCCTTCCCTTCAAGAAGCCTTTCGCTAAGGCTGCTCTTGTGGAATTGGCAAAGGGATATTTGGAAGCCCATAGAGGGCTATGGTGAAAAAGGAAATATCTTCCGTTCAAAACTGGAAAGAAGCTTTCTGAGAAACTACTCTGTGTTCTGTTAATTCATCTCACAGAGTTACATCTTTCCCTTCAAGAAGCCTTTCGCTAAGGCTGTTCTTGTGGAATTGGCAAAGGGATATTTGGAAGCCCGTAGAGGGCTATGGTGAAAAAGGAAATATCTTCCGTTCAAAACTGGAAAGAAGCTTTCTGAGAAACTGCTCTGTGTTCTGTTAATTCATCTCACAGAGTTACATCTTTCCCTTCAAGAAGCCTTTCGCTAAGGCTGTTCTTGTGGAATTGGCAAAGGGATATTTGGAAGCCCATAGAGGGCTATGGTGAATAAGGAAATATCTTCCGTTCAAAACTGGAAAGAAGCTTTCTGAGAAACTGCTCTGTGTTCTGTTAATTCATCTCACAGAGTTACATCTTTCCCTTCAAGAAGCCTTTCGCTAAGGCTGTTCTTGTGGAATTGGCAAAGGGATATTTGGAAGCTCTTAGAGTGCTATGGTGAAAAAGGAAATATCTTCCGTTCAAAACTCGAAAGAAGCTTTCTGAGAAACTGCTCTGTGTTCTGTTAATTCATCTCCCAGAGTTACATCTTTCCCTTCAAGAAGCCTTTCGCTAAGGCTGTTCTTGTGGAATTGGCAAAGGGATATTTGGAAGCCCATAGAGGGCTATGGAGAAAAAGCAAATATCTTCCGTTCAAAACTGGAAAGAAGCCTTCTGAGAAACTGCTCTGTGTTCTGTTAATTCATCTCACAGAGTTACATCTTTCCCTTCAAGAAGCCTTTCGCTAAGGCTGTTCTTGTGGAATTGGCAAAGGGATATTTGGAAGCCCATAGAGGGCAATGGTGAAAAAGGAAATATCTTCCGTTCAAAACTGGAAAGAAGCTTTCTGAGAAACTACTCTGTGTTCTGTTAATTCATCTCACAGAGTTACATCTTTCCCTTCGAGAAGCCTTTCGCTAAGGCTGTTCTTGTGGAATTGGCAAAGGGATATTTGGAAGCCCATAGAGGGCTATGGTGAAAAAGGAAATATCGTCAGTTCAAAACTCGAAAGAAGCTTTCTGAGAAACTGCTCAGTGTTCTGTTAATTCATCTCACAGAGTTACATCTTTCCCTTCAAGAAGCCTTTCGCTAAGGCTGTTCTTGTGGAATTGGCAAAGGGATATTTGGAAGCCCATAGAGGGCTATGGAGAAAAAGCAAATATCTTCCATTCAAAACTGGAAACAAGATTTCTGAGAAACTGCTCTGTGTTCTGTTAATTCATCTCACAGAGTTACATCTTTCCCTTCAAGAAGCCTTTCGCTAAAGCTGTGCTTGTGGAATTGGCAAAGGGATATTTGAAGCCCATAGAGGGCTATGGAGAAAAAGAAAATATCTTCCGTTCAAAACTGGAAAGAAGCTTTCTGAGAAACTGCTCTGTGTTCTGTTAATTCATCTCCCAGAGTTACATCTTTCCCTTCAAGAAGCCTTTCGCTAAGGCTGTTCTTGTGGAATTGGCAAAGGGATATTTGGAAGCCCATAGAGGGCTATTTTGAAAAAGGAAATATCTTCCGTTCAAAACTGGAAAGAAGCTTTCTGAGAAACTGCTCTGTGTTCTGTTAATTCATCTCCCAGAGTTACATCTTTCCCTTCAAGAAGCCTTTCGCTAAGGCTGTTCTTGTGGAATTGGCAAAGGGATATTTGGAAGCCCATAGAGGGCTATTTTGAAAAAGGAAATATCTTCCGTTCAAAACTGGAAAGAAGCTTTCTGAGAAACTGCTCTGTGTTCTGTTAATTCATCTCACAGAGTTACATCTTTCCCTTCAAGAAGCCTTTCGCTAAGGCTGTTCTTGTGGAATTGGCAAAGGGATGTTTGGAAGCCCGTAGAGGGCTATGGTGAAAAAGGAAATATCTTCCGTTCAAAACTGGAAAGAAGCTTTCTGAGAAACTGCTCTGTGTTCTGTTAATTCATCTCACAGAGTTACATCTTTCCCTTCAAGAATCCTTTCGCTAAGGCTGTTCTTGTGGAATTGGCAAAGGGATATTTGGAAGCCCATAGAGGGCTATGGTGAAAAAGGAAATATCTTCCGTTCAAAATTGGAAAGAAGCTTTCTGAGAAACTGCTCTGTGTTTTGTTAATTCATCTCCCAGAGTTACATTTTTCCCTTCAAGAAGCCTTTCGCTAAGGCTGTTCTTGTGGAATTGGCAAAGGGATATTTGGAAGCCCATAGAGGGCTATTTGGAAAAAGGAAATATCTTCCGTTCAAAACTGGAAAGAAGCTTTCTGAGAAACTGCTCTGTGTTCTATTAATTCATCTCCCAGAGTTACATCTTTCCCTTCAAGAAGCCTTTCGCTAAGGCTGTTCTTGTGGAATTGGCAAAGGGATATTTGGAAGCCCATAGAGGGCTATGGTGAAAAAGGAAATATCTTCCGTTCAAAACTGGAAACAAGCTTTCTGAGAAACTGCTCTGTGTTCTGTTAATTCATCTCACAGAGTTACATCTTTCCCTTCAAGTAGCCTTTCGCTAAGGCTGTTCTTGTGGAATTGGCAAAGGGATATTTGGAAGCCCATAGAGGGCTATGGAGAAAAAGCAAATATCTTCCGTTCAAAACTGGAAAGAAGCTTTCTGAGAAACTGCTCTGTGTTCTGTTAATTCATCTCACAGAGTTACATCTTTCCCTTCAAGAAGCCTTTCGCTAAGGCTGTTCTTGTGGAATTGGCAAAGGGATATTTGGAAGCCCATAGAGGGCTATGGAGAAAAAGCGAATATCTTCCGTTCAAAACTGGAAAGAAGCTTTCTGAGAAACTGCTCTGTGTTCTGTTAATTCATCTCACAGAGTTACATCTTTTCCTTCAAGAAGCCTTTCGCTAAGGCTGTTCTTGTGGAATTGGCAAAGGGATATTTGGAAGCCCATAGAGGGCTATTTTGAAAAAGGAAATATCTTCCGTTCAAAACTGGAAAGAAGCTTTCTGAGAAACTGCTCTGTGTTCTATTAATTCATCTCACAGAGTTACATCTTTCCCTTTAAGAAGCCTTTCGCTAAGGCTGTTCTTGTGGAATTGGCAAAGGGATATTTGGAAGCCCATAGAGGGCTATGGTGAAAAAGGAAATATCTTCCGTTCAAAACTCGAAAGAAGCTTTCTGAGAAACTGCTCTGTGTTCTGTTAATTCACCTCACAGAGTTACATATTTCCCTTCAAGAAGCCTTTCGCTAAGGCTGTTCTTGTGGAATGGCAAAGGGATATTTGGAAGCCCATAGAGGGCTATGGAGAAAAAGCAAATATCTTCCGTTCAAAACTGGAAAGAAGCTTTCTGAGAAACTGCTCTGTGTTCTGTTAATTCATCTCACAGAGTTACATCCTTCCCTTCAAGAAGCCTATCGCTAAGGCTGTTCTTGTGGAATTGGCAAAGGGATATTTGGAAGCCCATAGAGGGCTATGGTGAAAAAGGAAATATCTTCCGTTCAAAACTGGAAAGAAGCTTTCTGAGAAACTACTCTGTGTTCTGTTAATTCATCTCACAGAGTTACATCTTTCCCTTCAAGAAGCCTTTCGCTAAGGCTGTTCTTGTGGAATTGGCAAAGGGATATTTGGAAGCCCATAGAGGGCTATGGTGAAAAAGGAAATATCTTCCGTTCAAAACTGGAAAGAAGCTTTCCGAGAAACTACTCTGTGTTCTGTTAATTCATCTCACAGAGTTACATCTTTCCCTTCAATAAGCCTTTCGCTAAGGCTGTTTTTGTGGAATTGGCAAAGGGATATTTGGAAGCCCGTAGAGGGCTATGGTGAAAAAGGAAATATCTTCCGTTCAAAACTGGAAAGAAGCTTTCTGAGAAACTGCTCTGTGTTCTGTTAATTCATCTCACAAAGTTACATCTTTCCTTTCAAGAAGCCTTTCGCTAAGGCTGTTCTTGTGGAATTGGCAAAGGGATATTTGGAAGCCCATAGAGGGCTATGGGCAAAAAGGAAATATCTTCCGTTCAAAACTGGAAAGAAGCTTTCTGAGAAACTGCTCTGTGTTCTGTTAATTCATCTCACAGAGTTACATCTTTCCCTTCAAGAAGCCTTTCGCTAAAGCTGTGCTTGTGGAATTGGCAAAGGGATATTTGGAAGCCCATAGAGGGCTATGGAGAAAAAGAAAATATCTTCCGTTCAAAACTGGAAAGAAGCTTTCTGAGAAACTGCTCTGTGGTCTGTTAATGCATCTCACAGAGTTACATCTTTCCCTTCAAGAAGCCTTTCGCTAAAGCTGTGCTTGTGGAATTGGCAAAGGGATATTTGAAGCCCATAGAGGGCTATGGAGAAAAAGAAAATATCTTCCGTTCAAAACTGGAAAGAAGCTTTCTGAGAAACTGCTCTGTGTTCTGTTAATTCATCTCACAGAGTTACATCTTTCCCTTCAAGAAGCGTTTCGCTAAGGCTGTTCTTGTGGAATTGGCAAAGGGATATTTGGAAGCCCATAGAGGGCTATTATGAAAAAGGAAATACCTTCCGTTCAAAACTGGAAAGAAGCTTTCTGAGAAACTGCTCTGTGTTCTGTTAATTCATCTCCCAGAGTTACATCTTTCCCTTCAAGAAGCCTTTCGCTAAGGCTGTTCTTGTGGAATTAGCAAAGGGATATTTGGAAGCCCATAGAGGGCTATTTTGAAAAAGGAAATATCTTCCGTTCAAAACTGGAAAGAAGCTTTCTGAGAAACTACTCTGTGTTCTGTTAATTCATCTCACAGAGTTACATCTTTCCCTTCAAGAAGCCTTTCGCTAAGGCTGTTCTTGTGGAATTGGCAAAGGGATATTTGGAAGCCCATAGAGGGCAATGGTGAAAAAAGAAATATCGTCAGTTCAAAACTCGAAAGAAGCTTTCTGAGAAACTGCTCTGTGTTCTGTTAATTCATCTCACAGAGTTACATCTTTCCCTTCAAGAAGCCTTTCGCTAAGGCTGTTCTTGTGGAATTGGCAAAGGGATATTTCGAAGCCCATAGAGGGCTATGGAGAAAAAGCAAATATCTTCCGTTCAAAACTGGAAAGAAGCTTTCTGAGAAACTGCTCTGTGTTCTGTTAATTCATCTCACAGAGTTACATCTTTCCCTTCAAGAAGCCTTTCGCTAAGGCTGTTCTTGTGGAATTGGCAAAGGGATATTTGGAAGCCCATAGAATGCTATGGAGAAAAAGCAAATATCTTCCGTTCAAAACTGGAAAGAAGCTTTCTGAGAAACTGCTCTGTGTTCTGTTAATTCATCTCACAGAGTTACATCTTTCCCTTCAAGAAGCCTTTCGCTAAGGCTGTTCTTGTGGAATTGGCAAAGGGATATTTGGAAGCCCATAGAGGGCTATGGTGAAAAAGGAAATATCTTCCGTTCAAAACTGGAAAGAATCTTTCTGAGAAACTGCTCTGTGTTCTGTTAATTCATCTCACAGAGTTACATCTTTCCCTTCAAGAAGCCTTTCACTAAGGCTGTTCTTGTGGAATTGGCAAAGGGATATTTGGAAGCCCATAGAGGGCTATGGTGAAAAAGGAAATATCTTCCGTTCAAAACTCGAAAGAAGCTTTCTGAGAAACTGCTCTGTGTTCTGTTAATTCATCTCACAGAGTTACATCTTTCCCTTCAAGAAGCCTTTCGCTAAGGCTGTTCTTGTGGAATTGGCAAAGGGATATTTGGAAGCCCATAGAGGGCTATGGAGAAAAAGCAAATAACTTTCGTTCAAAACTCGAAAGAAGCTTTCTGAGAAACTGCTCTGTGTTCTGTTAATTCATCTCCCAGAGTTACATCTTTCCCTTCAAGAAGCCTTTCGCTAAGGCTGTTCTTGTGGAATTGGCAAAGGGATATTTGGAAGCCCATAGAGGGCTATTTTGAAAAAGGAAATATCTTCCGTTCAAAACTGGAAAGAAGCTTTCTGAGAAACTGCTCTGTGTTCTATTAATTCATCTCACAGAGTTACATCTTTCCCTTCAAGAAGCCTTTCGCTAAGGCTGTTCTTGTGGAATTGGCAAAGGAATATTTGGAAGCCCATAGAGGGCTATGGTGAAAAAGGAAATATCGTCCGTTCAAAACTCGAAAGAAGCTTTCTGAGAAACTGCTCTGTGTTCTGTAAAATCATCTCACAGAGTTACACCTTTCCCTTCAAGAAGCCTTTCGCTAAGGCTGTTCTTGTGGAATTGGCAAAGGGATATTTGGAAGCCCATAGAGGGCTATGGAGAAAAAGGAAATATCTTCCGTTCAAAACTGGAAACAAGCTTTCTGAGAAACTGCTCTGTGTTCTGTTAATTCATCTCACAGAGTTACATCTTTCCCTTCAAGAAGCCTTTCGCTAAGGCTGTTCTTGTGGAATTGGCAAAGGGATATTTGGAAGCCCATAGAGTGCTATGGTGAAAAAGGAAATATCTTCCGTTCAAAACTCGAAAGAAGCTTTCTGAGAAACTGCTCTGTGTTCTGTTAATTCATCTCCCAGAGTTACATCTTTCCCTTCAAGAAGCCTTTCGCTAAGGCTTTTCTTGTGGAATTGGCAAAGGGATATTTGGAAGCCCTTAGAGGGCTATGGAGAAAAAGCAAATATCTTCCGTTCAAAACTGGAAAGAAGCTTTCTGAGAAACTGCTCTGTGTTCTGTTAATTCATCTCACAGAGTTACATCCTTCCCTTCAAGAAGCCTTTCGCTAAGGCTGCTCTTGTGGAATTGGCAAAGGGATATTTGGAAGCCCATAGAGGGCTATGGTGAAAAAGGAAATATCTTCCGTTCAAAACTGGAAAGAAGCTTTCTGAGGAACTACTCTGTGTTCTGTTAATTCATCTCACAGAGTTACATCTTTCCCTTCAAGAAGCCTTTCGCTAAGGCTGTTCTTGTGGAATTGGCAAAGGGATATTTGGAAGCCCGTAGAGGGCTATGGTGAAAAAGGAAATATCTTCCGTTCAAAACTGGAAAGAAGCTTTCTGAGAAACTGCTCTGTGTTCTGTTAATTCATCTCACAGAGTTACATCTTTCCCTTCAAGAAGCCTTTCGCTAAGGCTGTTCTTGTGGAATTGGCAAAGGGATATTTGGAAGCCCATAGAGGGCTATGGTGAATAAGGAAATATCTTCCGTTCAAAACTGGAAAGAAGCTTTCTGAGAAACTGCTCTGTGTTCTGTTAATTCATCTCACAGAGTTACATCTTTCCCTTCAAGAAGCCTTTCGCTAAGGCTGTTCTTGTGGAATTGGCAAAGGGATATTTGGAAGCTCTTAGAGTGCTATGGTGAAAAAGGAAATATCTTCCGTTCAAAACTCGAAAGAAGCTTTCTGAGAAACTGCTCTGTGTTCTGTTAATTCATCTCCCAGAGTTACATCTTTCCCTTCAAGAAGCCTTTCGCTAAGGCTGTTCTTGTGGAATTGGCAAAGGGATATTTGGAAGCCCATAGAGGGCTATGGAGAAAAAGCAAATATCTTCCGTTCAAAACTGGAAAGAAGCCTTCTGAGAAACTGCTCTGTGTTCTGTTAATTCATCTCACAGAGTTACATCTTTCCCTTCAAGAAGCCTTTCGCTAAGGCTGTTCTTGTGGAATTGGCAAAGGGATATTTGGAAGCCCATAGAGGGCAATGGTGAAAAAGGAAATATCTTCCGTTCAAAACTGGAAAGAAGCTTTCTGAGAAACTACTCTGTGTTCTGTTAATTCATCTCACAGAGTTACATCTTTCCCTTCGAGAAGCCTTTCGCTAAGGCTGTTCTTGTGGAATTGGCAAAGGGATATTTGGAAGCCCATAGAGGGCTATGGTGAAAAAGGAAATATCGTCAGTTCAAAACTCGAAAGAAGCTTTCTGAGAAACTGCTCAGTGTTCTGTTAATTCATCTCACAGAGTTACATCTTTCCCTTCAAGAAGCCTTTCGCTAAGGCTGTTCTTGTGGAATTGGCAAAGGGATATTTGGAAGCCCATAGAGGGCTATGGAGAAAAAGCAAATATCTTCCATTCAAAACTGGAAACAAGATTTCTGAGAAACTGCTCTGTGTTCTGTTAATTCATCTCACAGAGTTACATCTTTCCCTTCAAGAAGCCTTTCGCTAAAGCTGTGCTTGTGGAATTGGCAAAGGGATATTTGAAGCCCGTAGAGGGCTATGGTGAAAAAGGAAATATCTTCCGTTCAAAACTGGAAAGAAGCTTTCTGAGAAACTGCTCTGTGTTTTGTTAATTCATCTCCCAGAGTTACATTTTTCCCTTCAAGAAGCCTTTCGCTAAGGCTGTTCTTGTGGAATTGGCAAAGGGATATTTGGAAGCCCATAGAGGGCTATTTTGAAAAAGGAAATATCTTCCGTTCAAAACTGGAAAGAAGCTTTCTGAGAAACTGCTCTGTGTTCTGTTAATTCATCTCACAGAGTTACATCTTTCCCTTCAAGAAGCCTTTCGCTAAGGCTGTTCTTGTGGAATTGGCAAAGGGATATTTGGAAGCCCATAGAGGGCTATGGTGAAAAAGGAAATATCTTCCGTTCAAAACTGGAAAGAATCTTTCTGAGAAACTGCTCTGTGTTCTATTAATTCATCTCACAGAGTTACATCTTTCCCTTCAAGAAGCCTTTCGCTAAGGCTGTTCTTGTGGAATTGGCAAAGGGATATTTGGAAGCCCATAGAGGGCTATGGTGAAAAAGGAAATATCTTCCGTTCAAAACTCGAAAGAAGCTTTCTGAGAAACTGCTCTGTGTTCTGTTAATTCACCTCACAGAGTTACATATTTCCCTTCAAGAAGCCTTTCGCTAAGGCTGTTCTTGTGGAATGGCAAAGGGATATTTGGAAGCCCATAGAGGGCTATGGAGAAAAAGCAAATATCTTCCGTTCAAAACTGGAAAGAAGCTTTCTGAGAAACTGCTCTGTGTTCTGTTAATTCATCTCACAGAGTTACATCCTTCCCTTCAACAAGCCTTTCGCTAAGGCTGATCTTGTGGAATTGGCAAAGGGATATTTGGAAGCCCATAGAGGGCTATGGTGAAAAAGGAAATATCTTCCGTTCAAAACTGGAAAGAAGCTTTCTGAGAAACTACTCTGTGTTCTGTTAATTCATCTCACAGAGTTACATCTTTCCCTTCAAGAAGCCTTTCGCTAAGGCTGTTCTTGTGGAATTGGCAAAGGGATATTTGGAAGCCCGTAGAGGGCTATGGTGAAAAAGGAAATATCTTCCGTTCAAAACTGGAAAGAAGCTTTCTGAGAAACTGCTCTGTGTTCTATTAATTCATCTCACAGAGTTACATCTTTCCCTTCAAGAAGCCTTTCGCTAAGGCTGTTCTTGTGGAATTGGCAAAGGAATATTTGGAAGCCCATAGAGGGCTATGGTGAAAAAGGAAATATCGTCCGTTCAAAACTCGAAAGAAGCTTTCTGAGAAACTGCTCTGTGTTCTGTAAAATCATCTCACAGAGTTACACCTTTCCCTTCAAGAAGCCTTTCGCTAAGGCTGTTCTTGTGGAATTGGCAAAGGGATATTTGGAAGCCCATAGAGGGCTATGGAGAAAAAGGAAATATCTTCCGTTCAAAACTGGAAACAAGCTTTCTGAGAAACTGCTCTGTGTTCTGTTAATTCATCTCACAGAGTTACATCTTTCCCTTCAAGAAGCCTTTCGCTAAGGCTGTTCTTGTGGAATTGGCAAAGGGATATTTGGAAGCCCATAGAGTGCTATGGTGAAAAAGGAAATATCTTCCGTTCAAAACTCGAAAGAAGCTTTCTGAGAAACTGCTCTGTGTTCTGTTAATTCATCTCCCAGAGTTACATCTTTCCCTTCAAGAAGCCTTTCGCTAAGGCTTTTCTTGTGGAATTGGCAAAGGGATATTTGGAAGCCCTTAGAGGGCTATGGAGAAAAAGCAAATATCTTCCGTTCAAAACTGGAAAGAAGCTTTCTGAGAAACTGCTCTGTGTTCTGTTAATTCATCTCACAGAGTTACATCCTTCCCTTCAAGAAGCCTTTCGCTAAGGCTGCTCTTGTGGAATTGGCAAAGGGATATTTGGAAGCCCATAGAGGGCTATGGTGAAAAAGGAAATATCTTCCGTTCAAAACTGGAAAGAAGCTTTCTGAGGAACTACTCTGTGTTCTGTTAATTCATCTCACAGAGTTACATCTTTCCCTTCAAGAAGCCTTTCGCTAAGGCTGTTCTTGTGGAATTGGCAAAGGGATATTTGGAAGCCCGTAGAGGGCTATGGTGAAAAAGGAAATATCTTCCGTTCAAAACTGGAAAGAAGCTTTCTGAGAAACTGCTCTGTGTTCTGTTAATTCATCTCACAGAGTTACATCTTTCCCTTCAAGAAGCCTTTCGCTAAGGCTGTTCTTGTGGAATTGGCAAAGGGATATTTGGAAGCCCATAGAGGGCTATGGTGAATAAGGAAATATCTTCCGTTCAAAACTGGAAAGAAGCTTTCTGAGAAACTGCTCTGTGTTCTGTTAATTCATCTCACAGAGTTACATCTTTCCCTTCAAGAAGCCTTTCGCTAAGGCTGTTCTTGTGGAATTGGCAAAGGGATATTTGGAAGCTCTTAGAGTGCTATGGTGAAAAAGGAAATATCTTCCGTTCAAAACTCGAAAGAAGCTTTCTGAGAAACTGCTCTGTGTTCTGTTAATTCATCTCCCAGAGTTACATCTTTCCCTTCAAGAAGCCTTTCGCTAAGGCTGTTCTTGTGGAATTGGCAAAGGGATATTTGGAAGCCCATAGAGGGCTATGGAGAAAAAGCAAATATCTTCCGTTCAAAACTGGAAAGAAGCCTTCTGAGAAACTGCTCTGTGTTCTGTTAATTCATCTCACAGAGTTACATCTTTCCCTTCAAGAAGCCTTTCGCTAAGGCTGTTCTTGTGGAATTGGCAAAGGGATATTTGGAAGCCCATAGAGGGCAATGGTGAAAAAGGAAATATCTTCCGTTCAAAACTGGAAAGAAGCTTTCTGAGAAACTACTCTGTGTTCTGTTAATTCATCTCACAGAGTTACATCTTTCCCTTCGAGAAGCCTTTCGCTAAGGCTGTTCTTGTGGAATTGGCAAAGGGATATTTGGAAGCCCATAGAGGGCTATGGTGAAAAAGGAAATATCGTCAGTTCAAAACTCGAAAGAAGCTTTCTGAGAAACTGCTCAGTGTTCTGTTAATTCATCTCACAGAGTTACATCTTTCCCTTCAAGAAGCCTTTCGCTAAGGCTGTTCTTGTGGAATTGGCAAAGGGATATTTGGAAGCCCATAGAGGGCTATGGAGAAAAAGCAAATATCTTCCATTCAAAACTGGAAACAAGATTTCTGAGAAACTGCTCTGTGTTCTGTTAATTCATCTCACAGAGTTACATCTTTCCCTTCAAGAAGCCTTTCGCTAAAGCTGTGCTTGTGGAATTGGCAAAGGGATATTTGAAGCCCGTAGAGGGCTATGGTGAAAAAGGAAATATCTTCCGTTCAAAACTGGAAAGAAGCTTTCTGAGAAACTGCTCTGTGTTTTGTTAATTCATCTCCCAGAGTTACATTTTTCCCTTCAAGAAGCCTTTCGCTAAGGCTGTTCTTGTGGAATTGGCAAAGGGATATTTGGAAGCCCATAGAGGGCTATTTTGAAAAAGGAAATATCTTCCGTTCAAAACTGGAAAGAAGCTTTCTGAGAAACTGCTCTGTGTTCTGTTAATTCATCTCACAGAGTTACATCTTTCCCTTCAAGAAGCCTTTCGCTAAGGCTGTTCTTGTGGAATTGGCAAAGGGATATTTGGAAGCCCATAGAGGGCTATGGTGAAAAAGGAAATATCTTCCGTTCAAAACTGGAAAGAATCTTTCTGAGAAACTGCTCTGTGTTCTATTAATTCATCTCACAGAGTTACATCTTTCCCTTCAAGAAGCCTTTCGCTAAGGCTGTTCTTGTGGAATTGGCAAAGGGATATTTGGAAGCCCATAGAGGGCTATGGTGAAAAAGGAAATATCTTCCGTTCAAAACTCGAAAGAAGCTTTCTGAGAAACTGCTCTGTGTTCTGTTAATTCACCTCACAGAGTTACATATTTCCCTTCAAGAAGCCTTTCGCTAAGGCTGTTCTTGTGGAATGGCAAAGGGATATTTGGAAGCCCATAGAGGGCTATGGAGAAAAAGCAAATATCTTCCGTTCAAAACTGGAAAGAAGCTTTCTGAGAAACTGCTCTGTGTTCTGTTAATTCATCTCACAGAGTTACATCCTTCCCTTCAACAAGCCTTTCGCTAAGGCTGATCTTGTGGAATTGGCAAAGGGATATTTGGAAGCCCATAGAGGGCTATGGTGAAAAAGGAAATATCTTCCGTTCAAAACTGGAAAGAAGCTTTCTGAGAAACTACTCTGTGTTCTGTTAATTCATCTCACAGAGTTACATCTTTCCCTTCAAGAAGCCTTTCGCTAAGGCTGTTCTTGTGGAATTGGCAAAGGGATATTTGGAAGCCCATAGAGGGCTATGGTGAAAAAGGAAATATCTTCCGTTCAAAACTGGAAAGAAGCTTTCTGAGAAACTACTCTGTTTTCTGTTAATTTATCTCACAGAGTTACATCTTTCCCTTCAATAAGCCTTTCGCTAAGGCTGTTCTTGTGGAATTGGCAAAGGGATATTTGGAAGCCCGTAGAGGGCTATGGTGAAAAAGGAAATATCTTCCGTTCAAAACTGGAAAGAAGCTTTCTGAGACAATGCTCTGTGTTCTGTTAATTCATCTCACAAAGTTACATCTTTCCCTTCAAGAAGCCTTTCGCTAAGGCTGTTCTTGTGGAATTGGCAAAGGGATATTTGGAAGCCCATAGAGGGCTATGGGCAAAAAGGAAATATCTTCCGTTCAAAACTGGAAAGAAGCTTTCTGAGAAACTGCTCTGTGTTTTGTTAATTCATCTCCCAGTGTTACATCTTTCCCTTCAAGAAGCCTTTCGCTAAGGCTGTTCTTGTGGAATTCGCAAAGGGATATTTGGAAGCCCATAGAGGGCTATTTTGAAAAAGGAAATATCTTCCGTTCAAAACTGGAAAGAAGCTTTCTGAGAAACTGCTCTGTGTTCTATTAATTCATCTCACAGAGTTACATCTTTCCCTTCAAGAAGCCTTTCGCTAAGGCTGTTCTTGTGGAATTGGCAAAGGGATATTTGGAAGCCCATAGAGGGCTATGGTGAAAAAGGAAATATCTTCCGTTCAAAACTCGAAAGAAGCTTTCTGAGAAACTGCTCTGTGTTCTGTTAATTCACCTCACAGAGTTACATATTTCCCTTCAAGAAGCCTTTCGCTAAGGCTGTTCTTGTGGAATGGCAAAGGGATATTTGGAAGCCCATAGAGGGCTATGGAGAAAAAGCAAATATCTTCCGTTCAAAACTGGAAAGAAGCTTTCTGAGAAACTGCTCTGTGTTCTGTTAATTCATCTCACAGAGTTACATCCTTCCCTTCAACAAGCCTTTCGCTAAAGCTGTGCTTGTGGAATTGGCAAAGGGATATTTGAAGCCCATAGAGGGCTATGGAGAAAAAGAAAATATCTTCCGTTCAAAACTGGAAAGAAGCTTTCTGAGAAACTGCTCTGTGTTCTGTTAATTCATCTCCCAGAGTTACATCTTTCCCTTCAAGAAGCCTTTCGCTAAGGCTGTTCTTGTGGAATTGGCAAAGGGATATTTGGAAGCCCATAGAGGGCTATTTTGAAAAAGGAAATATCTTCCGTTCAAAACTGGAAAGAAGCTTTCTGAGAAACTGCTCTGTGTTCTGTTAATTCATCTCCCAGAGTTACATCTTTCCCTTCAAGAAGCCTTTCGCTAAGCCTGTTCTTGTGGAATTGGCAAAGGGATATTTGGAAGCCCATAGAGGGCTATTTTGAAAAAGGAAATATCTTCCGTTCAAAACTGGAAAGAAGCTTTCTGAGAAACTGCTCTGTGTTCTATTAATTCATCTCACAGAGTTACATCTTTCCCTTCAAGAAGCCTTTCGCTAAGGCTGTTCTTGTGGAATTGGCAAAGGAATATTTGGAAGCCCATAGAGGGCTATGGTGAAAAAGGAAATATCGTCCGTTCAAAACTCGAAAGAAGCTTTCTGAGAAACTGCTCTGTGTTCTGTAAAATCATCTCATAGAGTTACACCTTTCCCTTCAAGAAGCCTTTCGCTAAGGCTGTTCTTGTGGAATTGGCAAAGGGATATTTGGAAGCCCATAGAGGGCTATGGAGAAAAAGGAAATATCTTCCGTTCAAAACTGGAAACAAGCTTTCTGAGAAACTGCTCTGTGTTCTGTTAATTCATCTCACAGAGTTACATCTTTCCCTTCAAGAAGCCTTTCGCTAAGGCTGTTCTTGTGGAATTGGCAAAGGGATATTTGGAAGCCCATAGAGTGCTATGGTGAAAAAGGAAATATCTTCCGTTCAAAACTCGAAAGAAGCTTTCTGAGAAACTGCTCTGTGTTCTGTTAATTCATCTCCCAGAGTTACATCTTTCCCTTCAAGAAGCCTTTCGCTAAGGCTTTTCTTGTGGAATTGGCAAAGGGATATTTGGAAGCCCTTAGAGGGCTATGGAGAAAAAGCAAATATCTTCCGTTCAAAACTGGAAAGAATCTTTCTGAGAAACTGCTCTGTGTTCTGTTAATTCATCTCACAGAGTTACATCCTTCCCTTCAAGAAGCCTTTCGCTAAGGCTGCTCTTGTGGAATTGGCAAAGGGATATTTGGAAGCCCATAGAGGGCTATGGTGAAAAAGGAAATATCTTCCGTTCAAAACTGGAAAGAAGCTTTCTGAGAAACTACTCTGTGTTCTGTTAATTCATCTCACAGAGTTACATCTTTCCCTTCAAGAAGCCTTTCGCTAAGGCTGTTCTTGTGGAATTGGCAAAGGGATATTTGGAAGCCCGTAGAGGGCTATGGTGAAAAAGGAAATATCTTCCGTTCAAAACTGGAAAGAAGCTTTCTGAGAAACTGCTCTGTGTTCTGTTAATTCATCTCACAGAGTTACATCTTTCCCTTCAAGAAGCCTTTCGCTAAGGCTGTTCTTGTGGAATTGGCAAAGGGATATTTGGAAGCCCATAGAGGGCTATGGTGAATAAGGAAATATCTTCCGTTCAAAACTGGAAAGAAGCTTTCTGAGAAACTGCTCTGTGTTCTGTTAATTCATCTCACAGAGTTACATCTTTCCCTTCAAGAAGCCTTTCGCTAAGGCTGTTCTTGTGGAATTGGCAAAGGGATATTTGGAAGCTCTTAGAGTGCTATGGTGAAAAAGGAAATATCTTCCGTTCAAAACTCGAAAGAAGCTTTCTGAGAAACTGCTCTGTGTTCTGTTAATTCATCTCCCAGAGTTACATCTTTCCCTTCAAGAAGCCTTTCGCTAAGGCTGTTCTTGTGGAATTGGCAAAGGGATATTTGGAAGCCCATAGAGGGCTATGGAGAAAAAGCAAATATCTTCCGTTCAAAACTGGAAAGAAGCCTTCTGAGAAACTGCTCTGTGTTCTGTTAATTCATCTCACAGAGTTACATCTTTCCCTTCAAGAAGCCTTTCGCTAAGGCTGTTCTTGTGGAATTGGCAAAGGGATATTTGGAAGCCCATAGAGGGCAATGGTGAAAAAGGAAATATCTTCCGTTCAAAACTGGAAAGAAGCTTTCTGAGAAACTACTCTGTGTTCTGTTAATTCATCTCACAGAGTTACATCTTTCCCTTCGAGAAGCCTTTCGCTAAGGCTGTTCTTGTGGAATTGGCAAAGGGATATTTGGAAGCCCATAGAGGGCTATGGTGAAAAAGGAAATATCGTCAGTTCAAAACTCGAAAGAAGCTTTCTGAGAAACTGCTCAGTGTTCTGTTAATTCATCTCACAGAGTTACATCTTTCCCTTCAAGAAGCCTTTCGCTAAGGCTGTTCTTGTGGAATTGGCAAAGGGATATTTGGAAGCCCATAGAGGGCTATGGAGAAAAAGCAAATATCTTCCATTCAAAACTGGAAACAAGATTTCTGAGAAACTGCTCTGTGTTCTGTTAATTCATCTCACAGAGTTACATCTTTCCCTTCAAGAAGCCTTTCGCTAAAGCTGTGCTTGTGGAATTGGCAAAGGGATATTTGAAGCCCATAGAGGGCTATGGAGAAAAAGAAAATATCTTCCGTTCAAAACTGGAAAGAAGCTTTCTGAGAAACTGCTCTGTGTTCTGTTAATTCATCTCCCAGAGTTACATCTTTCCCTTCAAGAAGCCTTTCGCTAAGGCTGTTCTTGTGGAATTGGCAAAGGGATATTTGGAAGCCCATAGAGGGCTATTTTGAAAAAGGAAATATCTTCCGTTCAAAACTGGAAAGAAGCTTTCTGAGAAACTGCTCTGTGTTCTGTTAATTCATCTCCCAGAGTTACATCTTTCCCTTCAAGAAGCCTTTCGCTAAGGCTGTTCTTGTGGAATTGGCAAAGGGATATTTGGAAGCCCATAGAGGGCTATTTTGAAAAAGGAAATATCTTCCGTTCAAAACTGGAAAGAAGCTTTCTGAGAAACTGCTCTGTGTTCTGTTAATTCATCTCACAGAGTTACATCTTTCCCTTCAAGAAGCCTTTCGCTAAGGCTGTTCTTGTGGAATTGGCAAAGGGATGTTTGGAAGCCCGTAGAGGGCTATGGTGAAAAAGGAAATATCTTCCGTTCAAAACTGGAAAGAAGCTTTCTGAGAAACTGCTCTGTGTTCTGTTAATTCATCTCCCAGAGTTACATCTTTCCCTTCAAGAAGCCTTTCGCTAAGGCTTTTCTTGTGGAATTGGCAAAGGGATATTTGGAAGCACATAGAGGGCTATGGTGAAAAAGGAAATAACTTCCGTTCAAACCTGGAAAGAAGCTTTCTGAGAAACTGCTCTGTGTTCTGTTAATTCATCTCACAGAGTTACATCTTTCCCTTCAAGAAGCCTTTCGCTAAGGCTGTTCTTGTGGAATTGGCAGAGGGATATTTGGAAGCCCATAGAGGGCTATGGTGAAAAAGGAAATATCTTCCGTTCAAAACTGGAAAGAAGGTTTCTGAGAAACTACTCTGTGTTCTGTTAATTCATCTAACAGAGTTACATCTTTCCCTTCAAGAAGCCTTTCGCTAAGGCGGTTCTTGTGGAATTGGCAAAGGGATATTTGGAAGCCCATAGAGGGCAATGGTGAAAAAAGAAATATCGTCAGTTCAAAACTCGAAAGAAGCTTTCTGAGAAACTGCTCTGTGTTCTGTTAATTCATCTCACAGAGTTACATCTTTCCCTTCAAGAAGCCTTTCGCTAAGGCTGTTCTTGTGGAATTGGCAAAGGGATATTTGGAAGCCCATAGAGGGCTATGGAGAAAAAGCAAATATCTTCCGTTCAAAACTGGAAACAAGCTTTCTGAGAAACTGCTCTGTGTTCTGTTAATTCATCTCACAGAGTTACATCTTTCCCTTCAAGAAGCCTTTCGCTAAAGCTGTGCTTGTGGAATTGGCAAAGGGATATTTGAAGCCCATAGAGGGCTATGGAGAAAAAGAAAATATCTTCCGTTCAAAACTGGAAAGAAGCTTTCTGAGAAACTGCTCTGTGTTCTGTTAATTCATCTCCCAGAGTTACATCTTTCCCGTCAAGAAGCCTTTCGCTAAGGCTGTTCTTGTGGAATTGGCAAAGGGATATTTGGAAGCCCATAGAGGGCTATTTTGAAAAAGGAAATATCTTCCGTTCAAAACTGGAAACAAGCTTTCTGAGAAACTGCTCTGTGTTCTGTTAATTCATCTCCCAGAGTTACATCTTTCCCTTCAAGAAGCCTTTCGCTAAGGCTGTTCTTGTGGAATTGGCAAAGGGATATTTGGAAGCCCATAGAGGGCTATTTTGAAAAAGGAAATATCTTCCGTTCAAAACTGGAAAGAAGCTTTCTGAGAAACTGCTCTGTGTTCTGTTAATTCACCTCACAGAGTTACATCTTTCCCTTCAAGAAGCCTTTCGCTAAGGCTGTTCTTGTGGAATTGGCAAAGGGATATTTGGAAGCCCATAGAGGGCTATGGTGAAAAAGGAAATATCTTCCGTTCAAAACTGGCAAGAAGCTTTCTGAGAAACTACTCTGTGTTCTGTTAATTCATCTCACAGAGTTACATCTTTCCCTTCAAGAAGCCTTTCGCTAAGGCTGTTCTTGTGGAATTGGCAAAGGGATGTTTGGAAGCCCGTAGAGGGCTATGGTGAAAAAGGAAATATCTTCCGTTCAAAACTGGAAAGAAGCTTTCTGAGAAACTGCTCTGTGTTCTGTTAATTCATCTCACAGAGTTACATCTTTCCCTTCAAGAAGCCTTTCGCTAAGGCTGTTCTTGTGGAATTGGCAAAGGGATATTTGGAAGCCCATAGAGGGCTATGGTGAAAAAGGAAATATCTTCCGTTCAAAACTGGAAAGAAGCTTTCTGAGAAACTGCTCTGTGTTTTGTTAATTCATCTCCCAGAGTTACATTTTTCCCTTCAAGAAGCCTTTCGCTAAGGCTGTTCTTGTGGAATTGGCAAAGGGATATTTGGAAGCCCATAGAGGGCTATTTTGAAAAAGGAAATATCTTCCGTTCAAAACTGGAAAGAAGCTTTCTGAGAAACTGCTCTGTGTTCTGTTAATTCATCTCACAGAGTTACATCTTTCCCTTCAAGAAGCCTTTCGCTAAGGCTGTTCTTGTGGAATTGGCAAAGGGATATTTGGAAGCCCATAGAGGGCTATGGTGAAAAAGGAAATATCTTCCGTTCAAAACTGGAAAGAATCTTTCTGAGAAACTGCTCTGTGTTCTATTAATTCATCTCACAGAGTTACATCTTTCCCTTCAAGAAGCCTTTCGCTAAGGCTGTTCTTGTGGAATTGGCAAAGGGATATTTGGAAGCCCATAGAGGGCTATGGTGAAAAAGGAAATATCTTCCGTTCAAAACTCGAAAGAAGCTTTCTGAGAAACTGCTCTGTGTTCTGTTAATTCACCTCACAGAGTTACATATTTCCCTTCAAGAAGCCTTTCGCTAAGGCTGTTCTTGTGGAATGGCAAAGGGATATTTGGAAGCCCATAGAGGGCTATGGAGAAAAAGCAAATATCTTCCGTTCAAAACTGGAAAGAAGCTTTCTGAGAAACTGCTCTGTGTTCTGTTAATTCATCTCACAGAGTTACATCCTTCCCTTCAACAAGCCTTTCGCTAAGGCTGATCTTGTGGAATTGGCAAAGGGATATTTGGAAGCCCATAGAGGGCTATGGTGAAAAAGGAAATATCTTCCGTTCAAAACTGGAAAGAAGCTTTCTGAGAAACTACTCTGTGTTCTGTTAATTCATCTCACAGAGTTACATCTTTCCCTTCAAGAAGCCTTTCGCTAAGGCTGTTCTTGTGGAATTGGCAAAGGGATATTTGGAAGCCCATAGAGGGCTATGGTGAAAAAGGAAATATCTTCCGTTCAAAACTGGAAAGAAGCTTTCTGAGAAACTACTCTGTTTTCTGTTAATTTATCTCACAGAGTTACATCTTTCCCTTCAATAAGCCTTTCGCTAAGGCTGTTCTTGTGGAATTGGCAAAGGGATATTTGGAAGCCCGTAGAGGGCTATGGTGAAAAAGGAAATATCTTCCGTTCAAAACTGGAAAGAAGCTTTCTGAGACAATGCTCTGTGTTCTGTTAATTCATCTCACAAAGTTACATCTTTCCCTTCAAGAAGCCTTTCGCTAAGGCTGTTCTTGTGGAATTGGCAAAGGGATATTTGGAAGCCCATAGAGGGCTATGGGCAAAAAGGAAATATCTTCCGTTCAAAACTGGAAAGAAGCTTTCTGAGAAACTGCTCTGTGTTTTGTTAATTCATCTCCCAGTGTTACATCTTTCCCTTCAAGAAGCCTTTCGCTAAGGCTGTTCTTGTGGAATTCGCAAAGGGATATTTGGAAGCCCATAGAGGGCTATTTTGAAAAAGGAAATATCTTCCGTTCAAAACTGGAAAGAAGCTTTCTGAGAAACTGCTCTGTGTTCTATTAATTCATCTCACAGAGTTACATCTTTCCCTTCAAGAAGCCTTTCGCTAAGGCTGTTCTTGTGGAATTGGCAAAGGGATATTTGGAAGCCCATAGAGGGCTATGGTGAAAAAGGAAATATCTTCCGTTCAAAACTCGAAAGAAGCTTTCTGAGAAACTGCTCTGTGTTCTGTTAATTCACCTCACAGAGTTACATATTTCCCTTCAAGAAGCCTTTCGCTAAGGCTGTTCTTGTGGAATGGCAAAGGGATATTTGGAAGCCCATAGAGGGCTATGGAGAAAAAGCAAATATCTTCCGTTCAAAACTGGAAAGAAGCTTTCTGAGAAACTGCTCTGTGTTCTGTTAATTCATCTCACAGAGTTACATCTTTCCCTTCAAGAAGCCTTTCGCTAAAGCTGTGCTTGTGGAATTGGCAAAGGGATATTTGAAGCCCATAGAGGGCTATGGAGAAAAAGAAAATATCTTCCGTTCAAAACTGGAAAGAAGCTTTCTGAGAAACTGCTCTGTGTTCTGTTAATTCATCTCCCAGAGTTACATCTTTCCCTTCAAGAAGCCTTTCGCTAAGGCTGTTCTTGTGGAATTGGCAAAGGGATATTTGGAAGCCCATAGAGGGCTATTTTGAAAAAGGAAATATCTTCCGTTCAAAACTGGAAAGAAGCTTTCTGAGAAACTGCTCTGTGTTCTGTTAATTCATCTCCCAGAGTTACATCTTTCCCTTCAAGAAGCCTTTCGCTAAGCCTGTTCTTGTGGAATTGGCAAAGGGATATTTGGAAGCCCATAGAGGGCTATTTTGAAAAAGGAAATATCTTCCGTTCAAAACTGGAAAGAAGCTTTCTGAGAAACTGCTCTGTGTTCTATTAATTCATCTCACAGAGTTACATCTTTCCCTTCAAGAAGCCTTTCGCTAAGGCTGTTCTTGTGGAATTGGCAAAGGAATATTTGGAAGCCCATAGAGGGCTATGGTGAAAAAGGAAATATCGTCCGTTCAAAACTCGAAAGAAGCTTTCTGAGAAACTGCTCTGTGTTCTGTAAAATCATCTCATAGAGTTACACCTTTCCCTTCAAGAAGCCTTTCGCTAAGGCTGTTCTTGTGGAATTGGCAAAGGGATATTTGGAAGCCCATAGAGGGCTATGGAGAAAAAGGAAATATCTTCCGTTCAAAACTGGAAACAAGCTTTCTGAGAAACTGCTCTGTGTTCTGTTAATTCATCTCACAGAGTTACATCTTTCCCTTCAAGAAGCCTTTCGCTAAGGCTGTTCTTGTGGAATTGGCAAAGGGATATTTGGAAGCCCATAGAGTGCTATGGTGAAAAAGGAAATATCTTCCGTTCAAAACTCGAAAGAAGCTTTCTGAGAAACTGCTCTGTGTTCTGTTAATTCATCTCCCAGAGTTACATCTTTCCCTTCAAGAAGCCTTTCGCTAAGGCTTTTCTTGTGGAATTGGCAAAGGGATATTTGGAAGCCCTTAGAGGGCTATGGAGAAAAAGCAAATATCTTCCGTTCAAAACTGGAAAGAATCTTTCTGAGAAACTGCTCTGTGTTCTGTTAATTCATCTCACAGAGTTACATCCTTCCCTTCAAGAAGCCTTTCGCTAAGGCTGCTCTTGTGGAATTGGCAAAGGGATATTTGGAAGCCCATAGAGGGCTATGGTGAAAAAGGAAATATCTTCCGTTCAAAACTGGAAAGAAGCTTTCTGAGAAACTACTCTGTGTTCTGTTAATTCATCTCACAGAGTTACATCTTTCCCTTCAAGAAGCCTTTCGCTAAGGCTGTTCTTGTGGAATTGGCAAAGGGATATTTGGAAGCCCGTAGAGGGCTATGGTGAAAAAGGAAATATCTTCCGTTCAAAACTGGAAAGAAGCTTTCTGAGAAACTGCTCTGTGTTCTGTTAATTCATCTCACAGAGTTACATCTTTCCCTTCAAGAAGCCTTTCGCTAAGGCTGTTCTTGTGGAATTGGCAAAGGGATATTTGGAAGCCCATAGAGGGCTATGGTGAATAAGGAAATATCTTCCGTTCAAAACTGGAAAGAAGCTTTCTGAGAAACTGCTCTGTGTTCTGTTAATTCATCTCACAGAGTTACATCTTTCCCTTCAAGAAGCCTTTCGCTAAGGCTGTTCTTGTGGAATTGGCAAAGGGATATTTGGAAGCTCTTAGAGTGCTATGGTGAAAAAGGAAATATCTTCCGTTCAAAACTCGAAAGAAGCTTTCTGAGAAACTGCTCTGTGTTCTGTTAATTCATCTCCCAGAGTTACATCTTTCCCTTCAAGAAGCCTTTCGCTAAGGCTGTTCTTGTGGAATTGGCAAAGGGATATTTGGAAGCCCATAGAGGGCTATGGAGAAAAAGCAAATATCTTCCGTTCAAAACTGGAAAGAAGCCTTCTGAGAAACTGCTCTGTGTTCTGTTAATTCATCTCACAGAGTTACATCTTTCCCTTCAAGAAGCCTTTCGCTAAGGCTGTTCTTGTGGAATTGGCAAAGGGATATTTGGAAGCCCATAGAGGGCAATGGTGAAAAAGGAAATATCTTCCGTTCAAAACTGGAAAGAAGCTTTCTGAGAAACTACTCTGTGTTCTGTTAATTCATCTCACAGAGTTACATCTTTCCCTTCGAGAAGCCTTTCGCTAAGGCTGTTCTTGTGGAATTGGCAAAGGGATATTTGGAAGCCCATAGAGGGCTATGGTGAAAAAGGAAATATCGTCAGTTCAAAACTCGAAAGAAGCTTTCTGAGAAACTGCTCAGTGTTCTGTTAATTCATCTCACAGAGTTACATCTTTCCCTTCAAGAAGCCTTTCGCTAAGGCTGTTCTTGTGGAATTGGCAAAGGGATATTTGGAAGCCCATAGAGGGCTATGGAGAAAAAGCAAATATCTTCCATTCAAAACTGGAAACAAGATTTCTGAGAAACTGCTCTGTGTTCTGTTAATTCATCTCACAGAGTTACATCTTTCCCTTCAAGAAGCCTTTCGCTAAAGCTGTGCTTGTGGAATTGGCAAAGGGATATTTGAAGCCCATAGAGGGCTATGGAGAAAAAGAAAATATCTTCCGTTCAAAACTGGAAAGAAGCTTTCTGAGAAACTGCTCTGTGTTCTGTTAATTCATCTCCCAGAGTTACATCTTTCCCTTCAAGAAGCCTTTCGCTAAGGCTGTTCTTGTGGAATTGGCAAAGGGATATTTGGAAGCCCATAGAGGGCTATTTTGAAAAAGGAAATATCTTCCGTTCAAAACTGGAAAGAAGCTTTCTGAGAAACTGCTCTGTGTTCTGTTAATTCATCTCCCAGAGTTACATCTTTCCCTTCAAGAAGCCTTTCGCTAAGGCTGTTCTTGTGGAATTGGCAAAGGGATATTTGGAAGCCCATAGAGGGCTATTTTGAAAAAGGAAATATCTTCCGTTCAAAACTGGAAAGAAGCTTTCTGAGAAACTGCTCTGTGTTCTGTTAATTCATCTCACAGAGTTACATCTTTCCCTTCAAGAAGCCTTTCGCTAAGGCTGTTCTTGTGGAATTGGCAAAGGGATGTTTGGAAGCCCGTAGAGGGCTATGGTGAAAAAGGAAATATCTTCCGTTCAAAACTGGAAAGAAGCTTTCTGAGAAACTGCTCTGTGTTCTGTTAATTCATCTCACAGAGTTACATCTTTCCCTTCAAGAATCCTTTCGCTAAGGCTGTTCTTGTGGAATTGGCAAAGGGATATTTGGAAGCCCATAGAGGGCTATGGTGAAAAAGGAAATATCTTCCGTTCAAAATTGGAAAGAAGCTTTCTGAGAAACTGCTCTGTGTTTTGTTAATTCATCTCCCAGAGTTACATTTTTCCCTTCAAGAAGCCTTTCGCTAAGGCTGTTCTTGTGGAATTGGCAAAGGGATATTTGGAAGCCCATAGAGGGCTATTTGGAAAAAGGAAATATCTTCCGTTCAAAACTGGAAAGAAGCTTTCTGAGAAACTGCTCTGTGTTCTATTAATTCATCTCCCAGAGTTACATCTTTCCCTTCAAGAAGCCTTTCGCTAAGGCTGTTCTTGTGGAATTGGCAAAGGGATATTTGGAAGCCCATAGAGGGCTATGGTGAAAAAGGAAATATCTTCCGTTCAAAACTGGAAACAAGCTTTCTGAGAAACTGCTCTGTGTTCTGTTAATTCATCTCACAGAGTTACATCTTTCCCTTCAAGTAGCCTTTCGCTAAGGCTGTTCTTGTGGAATTGGCAAAGGGATATTTGGAAGCCCATAGAGGGCTATGGAGAAAAAGCAAATATCTTCCGTTCAAAACTGGAAAGAAGCTTTCTGAGAAACTGCTCTGTGTTCTGTTAATTCATCTCACAGAGTTACATCTTTCCCTTCAAGAAGCCTTTCGCTAAGGCTGTTCTTGTGGAATTGGCAAAGGGATATTTGGAAGCCCATAGAGGGCTATGGTGAAAAAGGAAATATCTTCCGTTCAAAACTCGAAAGAAGCTTTCTGAGAAACTGCTCTGTGTTCTGTTAATTCACCTCACAGAGTTACATATTTCCCTTCAAGAAGCCTTTCGCTAAGGCTGTTCTTGTGGAATGGCAAAGGGATATTTGGAAGCCCATAGAGGGCTATGGAGAAAAAGCAAATATCTTCCGTTCAAAACTGGAAAGAAGCTTTCTGAGAAACTGCTCTGTGTTCTGTTAATTCATCTCACAGAGTTACATCCTTCCCTTCAAGAAGCCTATCGCTAAGGCTGTTCTTGTGGAATTGGCAAAGGGATATTTGGAAGCCCATAGAGGGCTATGGTGAAAAAGGAAATATCTTCCGTTCAAAACTGGAAAGAAGCTTTCTGAGAAACTACTCTGTGTTCTGTTAATTCATCTCACAGAGTTACATCTTTCCCTTCAAGAAGCCTTTCGCTAAGGCTGTTCTTGTGGAATTGGCAAAGGGATATTTGGAAGCCCATAGAGGGCTATGGTGAAAAAGGAAATATCTTCCGTTCAAAACTGGAAAGAAGCTTTCCGAGAAACTACTCTGTGTTCTGTTAATTCATCTCACAGAGTTACATCTTTCCCTTCAATAAGCCTTTCGCTAAGGCTGTTTTTGTGGAATTGGCAAAGGGATATTTGGAAGCCCGTAGAGGGCTATGGTGAAAAAGGAAATATCTTCCGTTCAAAACTGGAAAGAAGCTTTCTGAGAAACTGCTCTGTGTTCTGTTAATTCATCTCACAAAGTTACATCTTTCCCTTCAAGAAGCCTTTCGCTAAGGCTGTTCTTGTGGAATTGGCAAAGGGATATTTGGAAGCCCATAGAGGGCTATGGGCAAAAAGGAAATATCTTCCGTTCAAAACTGGAAAGAAGCTTTCTGAGAAACTGCTCTCTGTTCTGTTAATTCATCTCACAGAGTTACATCTTTCCCTTCAAGAAGCCTTTCGCTAAAGCTGTGCTTGTGGAATTGGCAAAGGGATATTTGGAAGCCCATAGAGGGCTATGGAGAAAAAGAAAATATCTTCCGTTCAAAACTGGAAAGAATCTTTCTGAGAAACTGCTCTGTGTTCTGTTAATTCATCTCACAGAGTTACATCTTTCCCTTCAAGAAGCCTTTCGCTAAGGCTGTTCTTGTGGAATTGGCAAAGGGATATTTGGAAGCCCATAGAGGGCTATGGTGAAAAAGGAAATATCTTCCGTTCAAAACTCGAAAGAAGCTTTCTGAGAAACTGCTCTGTGTTCTGTTAATTCACCTCACAGAGTTACATATTTCCCTTCAAGAAGCCTTTCGCTAAGGCTGTTCTTGTGGAATGGCAAAGGGATATTTGGAAGCCCATAGAGGGCTATGGAGAAAAAGCAAATATCTTCCGTTCAAAACCGGAAAGAAGCTTTCTGAGAAACTGCTCTGTGTTCTGTTAATTCATCTCACAGAGTTACATCCTTCCCTTCAACAAGCCTTTCGCTAAGGCTGTTCTTGTGGAATTGGCAAAGGGATATTTGGAAGCCCATAGAGGGCTATGGTGAAAAAGGAAATATCTTCCGTTCAAAACTGGAAAGAAGGTTTCTGAGAAACTACTCTGTGTTCTGTTAATTCATCTAACAGAGTTACATCTTTCCCTTCAAGAAGCCTTTCGCTAAGGCGGTTCTTGTGGAATTGGCAAAGGGATATTTGGAAGCCCATAGAGGGCAATGGTGAAAAAAGAAATATCGTCAGTTCAAAACTCGAAAGAAGCTTTCTGAGAAACTGCTCTGTGTTCTGTTAATTCATCTCACAGAGTTACATCTTTCCCTTCAAGAAGCCTTTCGCTAAGGCTGTTCTTGTGGAATTGGCAAAGGGATATTTGGAAGCCCATAGAGGGCTATGGAGAAAAAGCAAATATCTTCCGTTCAAAACTGGAAACAAGCTTTCTGAGAAACTGCTCTGTGTTCTGTTAATTCATCTCACAGAGTTACATCTTTCCCTTCAAGAAGCCTTTCGCTAAAGCTGTGCTTGTGGAATTGGCAAAGGGATATTTGAAGCCCATAGAGGGCTATGGAGAAAAAGAAAATATCTTCCGTTCAAAACTGGAAAGAAGCTTTCTGAGAAACTGCTCTGTGTTCTGTTAATTCATCTCCCAGAGTTACATCTTTCCCGTCAAGAAGCCTTTCGCTAAGGCTGTTCTTGTGGAATTGGCAAAGGGATATTTGGAAGCCCATAGAGGGCTATTTTGAAAAAGGAAATATCTTCCGTTCAAAACTGGAAACAAGCTTTCTGAGAAACTGCTCTGTGTTCTGTTAATTCATCTCCCAGAGTTACATCTTTCCCTTCAAGAAGCCTTTCGCTAAGGCTGTTCTTGTGGAATTGGCAAAGGGATATTTGGAAGCCCATAGAGGGCTATTTTGAAAAAGGAAATATCTTCCGTTCAAAACTGGAAAGAAGCTTTCTGAGAAACTGCTCTGTGTTCTGTTAATTCACCTCACAGAGTTACATCTTTCCCTTCAAGAAGCCTTTCGCTAAGGCTGTTCTTGTGGAATTGGCAAAGGGATATTTGGAAGCCCATAGAGGGCTATGGTGAAAAAGGAAATATCTTCCGTTCAAAACTGGCAAGAAGCTTTCTGAGAAACTACTCTGTGTTCTGTTAATTCATCTCACAGAGTTACATCTTTCCCTTCAAGAAGCCTTTCGCTAAGGCTGTTCTTGTGGAATTGGCAAAGGGATGTTTGGAAGCCCGTAGAGGGCTATGGTGAAAAAGGAAATATCTTCCGTTCAAAACTGGAAAGAAGCTTTCTGAGAAACTGCTCTGTGTTCTGTTAATTCATCTCACAGAGTTACATCTTTCCCTTCAAGAAGCCTTTCGCTAAGGCTGTTCTTGTGGAATTGGCAAAGGGATATTTGGAAGCCCATAGAGGGCTATGGTGAAAAAGGAAATATCTTCCGTTCAAAACTGGAAAGAAGCTTTCTGAGAAACTGCTCTGTGTTTTGTTAATTCATCTCCCAGAGTTACATTTTTCCCTTCAAGAAGCCTTTCGCTAAGGCTGTTCTTGTGGAATTGGCAAAGGGATATTTGGAAGCCCATAGAGGGCTATTTTGAAAAAGGAAATATCTTCCGTTCAAAACTGGAAAGAAGCTTTCTGAGAAACTGCTCTGTGTTCTGTTAATTCATCTCACAGAGTTACATCTTTCCCTTCAAGAAGCCTTTCGCTAAGGCTGTTCTTGTGGAATTGGCAAAGGGATATTTGGAAGCCCATAGAGGGCTATGGTGAAAAAGGAAATATCTTCCGTTCAAAACTGGAAAGAATCTTTCTGAGAAACTGCTCTGTGTTCTATTAATTCATCTCACAGAGTTACATCTTTCCCTTCAAGAAGCCTTTCGCTAAGGCTGTTCTTGTGGAATTGGCAAAGGGATATTTGGAAGCCCATAGAGGGCTATGGTGAAAAAGGAAATATCTTCCGTTCAAAACTCGAAAGAAGCTTTCTGAGAAACTGCTCTGTGTTCTGTTAATTCACCTCACAGAGTTACATATTTCCCTTCAAGAAGCCTTTCGCTAAGGCTGTTCTTGTGGAATGGCAAAGGGATATTTGGAAGCCCATAGAGGGCTATGGAGAAAAAGCAAATATCTTCCGTTCAAAACTGGAAAGAAGCTTTCTGAGAAACTGCTCTGTGTTCTGTTAATTCATCTCACAGAGTTACATCCTTCCCTTCAACAAGCCTTTCGCTAAGGCTGATCTTGTGGAATTGGCAAAGGGATATTTGGAAGCCCATAGAGGGCTATGGTGAAAAAGGAAATATCTTCCGTTCAAAACTGGAAAGAAGCTTTCTGAGAAACTACTCTGTGTTCTGTTAATTCATCTCACAGAGTTACATCTTTCCCTTCAAGAAGCCTTTCGCTAAGGCTGTTCTTGTGGAATTGGCAAAGGGATATTTGGAAGCCCATAGAGGGCTATGGTGAAAAAGGAAATATCTTCCGTTCAAAACTGGAAAGAAGCTTTCTGAGAAACTACTCTGTTTTCTGTTAATTTATCTCACAGAGTTACATCTTTCCCTTCAATAAGCCTTTCGCTAAGGCTGTTCTTGTGGAATTGGCAAAGGGATATTTGGAAGCCCGTAGAGGGCTATGGTGAAAAAGGAAATATCTTCCGTTCAAAACTGGAAAGAAGCTTTCTGAGACAATGCTCTGTGTTCTGTTAATTCATCTCACAAAGTTACATCTTTCCCTTCAAGAAGCCTTTCGCTAAGGCTGTTCTTGTGGAATTGGCAAAGGGATATTTGGAAGCCCATAGAGGGCTATGGGCAAAAAGGAAATATCTTCCGTTCAAAACTGGAAAGAAGCTTTCTGAGAAACTGCTCTGTGTTTTGTTAATTCATCTCCCAGTGTTACATCTTTCCCTTCAAGAAGCCTTTCGCTAAGGCTGTTCTTGTGGAATTCGCAAAGGGATATTTGGAAGCCCATAGAGGGCTATTTTGAAAAAGGAAATATCTTCCGTTCAAAACTGGAAAGAAGCTTTCTGAGAAACTGCTCTGTGTTCTATTAATTCATCTCACAGAGTTACATCTTTCCCTTCAAGAAGCCTTTCGCTAAGGCTGTTCTTGTGGAATTGGCAAAGGGATATTTGGAAGCCCATAGAGGGCTATGGTGAAAAAGGAAATATCTTCCGTTCAAAACTCGAAAGAAGCTTTCTGAGAAACTGCTCTGTGTTCTGTTAATTCACCTCACAGAGTTACATATTTCCCTTCAAGAAGCCTTTCGCTAAGGCTGTTCTTGTGGAATGGCAAAGGGATATTTGGAAGCCCATAGAGGGCTATGGAGAAAAAGCAAATATCTTCCGTTCAAAACTGGAAAGAAGCTTTCTGAGAAACTGCTCTGTGTTCTGTTAATTCATCTCACAGAGTTACATCCTTCCCTTCAACAAGCCTTTCGCTAAGGCTGTTCTTGTGGAATTGGCAAAGGGATATTTGGAAGCCCATAGAGGGCTATGGTGAAAAAGGAAATATCTTCCGTTCAAAACTGGAAAGAAGCTTTCTGAGAAACTACTCTGTGTTCTGTTAATTCATCTCACAGAGTTACATCTTTCCCTTCAAGAAGCCTTTCGCTAAGGCTGTTCTTGTGGAATTGGCAAAGGGATATTTGGAAGCCCATAGAGGGCTATGGTGAAAAAGGAAATATCTTCCGTTCAAAACTGGAAAGAAGCTTCCTGAGAAACTACTCTGTGTTCTGTTAATTCATCTCACAGAGTTACATCTTTCCCTTCAAGAAGCCTTTCGCTAAGGCTGTTCTTGTGGAATTGGCAAAGGGATATTTGGAAGCCCGTAGAGGGCTATGGTGAAAAAGGAAATATCTTCCGTTCAAAACTGGAAAGAAGCTTTCTGAGAAACTGCTCTGTGTTCTGTTAATTCATCTCACAAAGTTACATCTTTCCCTTCAAGAAGCCTTTCGCTAAGGCTGTTCTTGTGGAATTGGCAAAGGGATATTTGGAAGCCCATAGAGGGCTATGGGCAAAAAGGAAATATCTTCCGTTCAAAACTGGAAAGAAGCTTTCTGAGAAACTGCTCTGTGTTTTGTTAATTCATCTCCCAGTGTTACATCTTTCCCTTCAAGAAGCCTTTCGCTAAGTCTGTTCTTGTGGAATTGGCAAAGGGATATTTGGAAGCCCATAGAGGGCTATGGTGAAAAAGGAAATATCTTCCGTTCAAAACTGGAAAGAAGCTTTCTGAGAAACTACTCTGTGTTCTGTTAATTTATCTCACAGAGTTACATCTTTCCCTTCAAGAAGCCTTTCGCTAAGGCTGTTCTTGTGGAATTGGCAAAGGGATATTTGGAAGCCCGTAGAGGGCTATGGTGAAAAAGGAAATATCTTCCGTTCAAAACTGGAAAGAAGCTTTCTGAGAAAATGCTCTGTGTTCTGTTAATTCATCTCACAAAGTTACATCTTTCCCTTCAAGAAGCCTTTCGCTAAGGCTGTTCTTGTGGAATTGGCAAAGGGATATTTGGAAGCCCATAGAGGGCTATGGGCAAAAAGGAAATATCTTCCGTTCAAAACTGGAAAGAAGCTTTCTGAGAAACTGCTCTGTGTTTTGTTAATTCATCTCCCAGTGTTACATCTTTCCCTTCAAGAAGCCTTTCGCTAAGGCTGTTCTTGTGGAATTCGCAAAGGGATATTTGGAAGCCCATAGAGGGCTATTTTGAAAAAGGAAATATCTTCCGTTCAAAACTGGAAAGAAGCTTTCTGAGAAACTGCTCTGTGTTCTATTAATTCATCTCACAGAGTTACATCTTTCCCTTCAAGAAGCCTTTCGCTAAGGCTGTTCTTGTGGAATTGGCAAAGGGATATTTGGAAGCCCATAGAGGGCTATGGTGAAAAAGGAAATATCTTCCGTTCAAAACTCGAAAGAAGCTTTCTGAGAAACTGCTCTGTGTTCTGTTAATTCACCTCACAGAGTTACATATTTCCCTTCAAGAAGCCTTTCGCTAAGGCTGTTCTTGTGGAATGGCAAAGGGATATTTGGAAGCCCATAGTGGGCTATGGAGAAAAAGCAAATATCTTCCGTTCAAAACTGGAAAGAAGCTTTCTGAGAAACTGCTCTGTGTTCTGTTAATTCATCTCACAGAGTTACATCCTTCCCTTCAACAAGCCTTTCGCTAAGGCTGTTCTTGTGGAATTGGCAAAGGGATATTTGGAAGCCCATAGAGGGCTATGGTGAAAAAGGAAATATCTTCCGTTCAAAACTGGAAAGAAGCTTCCTGAGAAACTACTCTGTGTTCTGTTAATTCATCTCACAGAGTTACATCTTTCCCTTCAAGAAGCCTTTCGCTAAGGCTGTTCTTGTGGAATTGGCAAAGGGATATTTGGAAGCCCGTAGAGGGCTATGGTGAAAAAGGAAATATCTTCCGTTCAAAACTCGAAAGAAGCTTTCTGAGAAACTGCTCTGTGTTCTGTTAATTCATCTCACAAAGTTACATCTTTCCCTTCAAGAAGCCTTTCGCTAAGGCTGTTCTTGTGGAATTGGCAAAGGGATATTTGGAAGCCCATAGAGGGCTATGGTGAAAAAGGAAATATCTTCCGTTCAAAACTCGAAAGAAGCTTTCTGAGAAACTGCTCTGTGTTCTGTTAATTCACCTCACAGAGTTACATATTTCCCTTCAAGAAGCCTTTCGCTAAGGCTGTTCTTGTGGAATGGCAAAGGGATATTTGGAAGCCCATAGAGGGCTATGGAGAAAAAGCAAATATCTTCCGTTCAAAACTGGAAAGAAGCTTTCTGAGAAACTGCTCTGTGTTCTGTTAATTCATCTCACAGAGTTACATCCTTCCCTTCAACAAGCCTTTCGCTAAGGCTGTTCTTGTGGAATTGGCAAAGGGATATTTGGAAGCCCATAGAGGGCTATGGTGAAAAAGGAAATATCTTCCGTTCAAAACTGGAAAGAAGCTTTCTGAGAAACTACTCTGTGTTCTGTTAATTCATCTCACAGAGTTACATCTTTCCCTTCAAGAAGCCTTTCGCTAAGGCTGTTCTTGTGGAATTGGCAAAGGGATATTTGGAAGCCCATAGAGGGCTATGGTGAAAAAGGAAATATCTTCCGTTCAAAACTGGAAAGAAGCTTCCTGAGAAACTACTCTGTGTTCTGTTAATTCATCTCACAGAGTTACATCTTTCCCTTCAAGAAGCCTTTCGCTAAGGCTGTTCTTGTGGAATTGGCAAAGGGATATTTGGAAGCCCGTAGAGGGCTATGGTGAAAAAGGAAATATCTTCCGTTCAAAACTGGAAAGAAGCTTTCTGAGAAACTGCTCTGTGTTCTGTTAATTCATCTCACAAAGTTACATCTTTCCCTTCAAGAAGCCTTTCGCTAAGGCTGTTCTTGTGGAATTGGCAAAGGGATATTTGGAAGCCCATAGAGGGCTATGGGCAAAAAGGAAATATCTTCCGTTCAAAACTGGAAAGAAGCTTTCTGAGAAACTGCTCTGTGTTTTGTTAATTCATCTCCCAGTGTTACATCTTTCCCTTCAAGAAGCCTTTCGCTAAGTCTGTTCTTGTGGAATTGGCAAAGGGATATTTGGAAGCCCATAGAGGGCTATGGTGAAAAAGGAAATATCTTCCGTTCAAAACTGGAAAGAAGCTTTCTGAGAAACTACTCTGTGTTCTGTTAATTTATCTCACAGAGTTACATCTTTCCCTTCAAGAAGCCTTTCGCTAAGGCTGTTCTTGTGGAATTGGCAAAGGGATATTTGGAAGCCCGTAGAGGGCTATGGTGAAAAAGGAAATATCTTCCGTTCAAAACTGGAAAGAAGCTTTCTGAGAAAATGCTCTGTGTTCTGTTAATTCATCTCACAAAGTTACATCTTTCCCTTCAAGAAGCCTTTCGCTAAGGCTGTTCTTGTGGAATTGGCAAAGGGATATTTGGAAGCCCATAGAGGGCTATGGGCAAAAAGGAAATATCTTCCGTTCAAAACTGGAAAGAAGCTTTCTGAGAAACTGCTCTGTGTTTTGTTAATTCATCTCCCAGTGTTACATCTTTCCCTTCAAGAAGCCTTTCGCTAAGGCTGTTCTTGTGGAATTCGCAAAGGGATATTTGGAAGCCCATAGAGGGCTATTTTGAAAAAGGAAATATCTTCCGTTCAAAACTGGAAAGAAGCTTTCTGAGAAACTGCTCTGTGTTCTATTAATTCATCTCACAGAGTTACATCTTTCCCTTCAAGAAGCCTTTCGCTAAGGCTGTTCTTGTGGAATTGGCAAAGGGATATTTGGAAGCCCATAGAGGGCTATGGTGAAAAAGGAAATATCTTCCGTTCAAAACTGGAAAGAATCTTTCTGAGAAACTGCTCTGTGTTCTGTTAATTCACCTCACAGAGTTACATATTTCCCTTCAAGAAGCCTTTCGCTAAGGCTGTTCTTGTGGAATGGCAAAGGGATATTTGGAAGCCCATAGAGGGCTATGGAGAAAAAGCAAATATCTTCCGTTCAAAACTGGAAAGAAGCTTTCTGAGAAACTGCTCTGTGTTCTGTTAATTCATCTCACAGAGTTACATCCTTCCCTTCAACAAGCCTTTCGCTAAGGCTGTTCTTGTGGAATTGGCAAAGGGATATTTGGAAGCCCATAGAGGGCTATGGTGAAAAAGGAAATATCTTCCGTTCAAAACTGGAAAGAAGCTTTCTGAGAAACTACTCTGTGTTCTGTTAATTCATCTCACAGAGTTACATCTTTCCCTTCAAGAAGCCTTTCGCTAAGGCTGTTCTTGTGGAATTGGCAAAGGGATATTTGGAAGCCCATAGAGGGCTATGGTGAAAAAGGAAATATCTTCCGTTCAAAACTGGAAAGAAGCTTCCTGAGAAACTACTCTGTGTTCTGTTAATTCATCTCACAGAGTTACATCTTTCCCTTCAAGAAGCCTTTCGCTAAGGCTGTTCTTGTGGAATTGGCAAAGGGATATTTGGAAGCCCGTAGAGGGCTATGGTGAAAAAGGAAATATCTTCCGTTCAAAACTCGAAAGAAGCTTTCTGAGAAACTGCTCTGTGTTCTGTTAATTCATCTCACAAAGTTACATCTTTCCCTTCAAGAAGCCTTTCGCTAAGGCTGTTCTTGTGGAATTGGCAAAGGGATATTTGGAAGCCCATAGAGGGCTATGGGCAAAAAGGAAATATCTTCCGTTCAAAACTGGAAAGAAGCTTTCTGAGAAACTGCTCTGTGTTTTGTTAATTCATCTCCCAGTGTTACATCTTTCCCTTCAAGAAGCCTTTCGCTAAGGCTGTTCTTGTGGAATTGGCAAAGGGATATTTGGAAGCCCATAGAGGGCTATGGTGAAAAAGGAAATATCTTCCGTTCAAAACTGGAAAGAAGCTTTCTGAGAAACTACTCTGTGTTCTGTTAATTCATCTCACAGAGTTACATCTTTCCCTTCAAGAAGCCTTTCGCTAAGGCTGTTCTTGTGGAATTGGCAAAGGGATATTTGCAAGCCCATAGAGGGCTATGGTGAAAAAGGAAATATCGTCAGTTCAAAACTCGAAAGAAGCTTTCTGAGAAACTGCTCTATGTTCTGTTAATTCATCTCACAGAGTTACATCTTTCCCTTCAAGAAGCCTTTCGCTAAGGCTATTCTTGTGGAATTGGCAAAGGGATATTTGGAAGCCCATAGAGGGCTATGGAGAAAAAGCAAATATCTTCCGTTCAAAACTGGAAAGAAGCTTTCTGAGAAACTGCTCTGTGGTCTGTTAATTCATCTCACAGAGTTACATCTTTCCCTTCAAGTAGCCTTTCGCTAAGGCTGTTCTTGTGGAATTGGCAAAGGGATATTTGGAAGCCCATAGAGGGCTATTATGAAAAAGGAAATACCTTCCGTTCAAAACTGGAAACAAGCTTTCTGAGAAACTGCTCTGTGTTCTGTTAATTCATCTCCCAGAGTTACATCTTTCCCTTCAAGAAGCCTTTCGCTAAGGCTGTTCTTGTGGAATTGGCAAAGGGATGTTTGGAAGCCCGTAGAGGGCTATGGTGAAAAAGGAAATATCTTCCGTTCAAAACTGGAAAGAAGCTTTCTGAGAAACTGCTCTGTGTTCTGTTAATTCATCTCACAGAGTTACATCTTTCCCTTCAAGAATCCTTTCGCTAAGGCTGTTCTTGTGGAATTGGCAAAGGGATATTTGGAAGCCCATAGAGGGCTATGGTGAAAAAGGAAATATCTTCCGTTCAAAATTGGAAAGAAGCTTTCTGAGAAACTGCTCTGTGTTTTGTTAATTCATCTCCCAGAGTTACATTTTTCCCTTCAAGAAGCCTTTCGCTAAGGCTGTTCTTGTGGAATTGGCAAAGGGATATTTGGAAGCCCATAGAGGGCTATTTGGAAAAAGGAAATATCTTCCGTTCAAAACTGGAAAGAAGCTTTCTGAGAAACTGCTCTGTGTTCTATTAATTCATCTCCCAGAGTTACATCTTTCCCTTCAAGAAGCCTTTCGCTAAGGCTGTTCTTGTGGAATTGGCAAAGGGATATTTGGAAGCCCATAGAGGGCTATGGTGAAAAAGGAAATATCTTCCGTTCAAAACTGGAAACAAGCTTTCTGAGAAACTGCTCTGTGTTCTGTTAATTCATCTCACAGAGTTACATCTTTCCCTTCAAGTAGCCTTTCGCTAAGGCTGTTCTTGTGGAATTGGCAAAGGGATATTTGGAAGCCCATAGAGGGCTATGGAGAAAAAGCAAATATCTTCCGTTCAAAACTGGAAAGAAGCTTTCTGAGAAACTGCTCTGTGTTCTGTTAATTCATCTCACAGAGTTACATCTTTCCCTTCAAGAAGCCTTTCGCTAAGGCTGTTCTTGTGGAATTGGCAAAGGGATATTTGGAAGCCCATAGAGGGCTATGGAGAAAAAGCGAATATCTTCCGTTCAAAACTGGAAAGAAGCTTTCTGAGAAACTGCTCTGTGTTCTGTTAATTCATCTCACAGAGTTACATCTTTTCCTTCAAGAAGCCTTTCGCTAAGGCTGTTCTTGTGGAATTGGCAAAGGGATATTTGGAAGCCCATAGAGGGCTATTTTGAAAAAGGAAATATCTTCCGTTCAAAACTGGAAAGAAGCTTTCTGAGAAACTGCTCTGTGTTCTATTAATTCATCTCACAGAGTTACATCTTTCCCTTTAAGAAGCCTTTCGCTAAGGCTGTTCTTGTGGAATTGGCAAAGGGATATTTGGAAGCCCATAGAGGGCTATGGTGAAAAAGGAAATATCTTCCGTTCAAAACTCGAAAGAAGCTTTCTGAGAAACTGCTCTGTGTTCTGTTAATTCACCTCACAGAGTTACATATTTCCCTTCAAGAAGCCTTTCGCTAAGGCTGTTCTTGTGGAATGGCAAAGGGATATTTGGAAGCCCATAGAGGGCTATGGAGAAAAAGCAAATATCTTCCGTTCAAAACTGGAAAGAAGCTTTCTGAGAAACTGCTCTGTGTTCTGTTAATTCATCTCACAGAGTTACATCCTTCCCTTCAAGAAGCCTATCGCTAAGGCTGTTCTTGTGGAATTGGCAAAGGGATATTTGGAAGCCCATAGAGGGCTATGGTGAAAAAGGAAATATCTTCCGTTCAAAACTGGAAAGAAGCTTTCTGAGAAACTACTCTGTGTTCTGTTAATTCATCTCACAGAGTTACATCTTTCCCTTCAAGAAGCCTTTCGCTAAGGCTGTTCTTGTGGAATTGGCAAAGGGATATTTGGAAGCCCATAGAGGGCTATGGTGAAAAAGGAAATATCTTCCGTTCAAAACTGGAAAGAAGCTTTCCGAGAAACTACTCTGTGTTCTGTTAATTCATCTCACAGAGTTACATCTTTCCCTTCAATAAGCCTTTCGCTAAGGCTGTTTTTGTGGAATTGGCAAAGGGATATTTGGAAGCCCGTAGAGGGCTATGGTGAAAAAGGAAATATCTTCCGTTCAAAACTGGAAAGAAGCTTTCTGAGAAACTGCTCTGTGTTCTGTTAATTCATCTCACAAAGTTACATCTTTCCCTTCAAGAAGCCTTTCGCTAAGGCTGTTCTTGTGGAATTGGCAAAGGGATATTTGGAAGCCCATAGAGGGCTATGGGCAAAAAGGAAATATCTTCCGTTCAAAACTGGAAAGAAGCTTTCTGAGAAACTGCTCTCTGTTCTGTTAATTCATCTCACAGAGTTACATCTTTCCCTTCAAGAAGCCTTTCGCTAAAGCTGTGCTTGTGGAATTGGCAAAGGGATATTTGGAAGCCCATAGAGGGCTATGGAGAAAAAGAAAATATCTTCCGTTCAAAACTGGAAAGAATCTTTCTGAGAAACTGCTCTGTGTTCTGTTAATTCATCTCACAGAGTTACATCTTTCCCTTCAAGAAGCCTTTCGCTAAGGCTGTTCTTGTGGAATTGGCAAAGGGATATTTGGAAGCCCATAGAGGGCTATGGTGAAAAAGGAAATATCTTCCGTTCAAAACTCGAAAGAAGCTTTCTGAGAAACTGCTCTGTGTTCTGTTAATTCACCTCACAGAGTTACATATTTCCCTTCAAGAAGCCTTTCGCTAAGGCTGTTCTTGTGGAATGGCAAAGGGATATTTGGAAGCCCATAGAGGGCTATGGAGAAAAAGCAAATATCTTCCGTTCAAAACCGGAAAGAAGCTTTCTGAGAAACTGCTCTGTGTTCTGTTAATTCATCTCCCAGAGTTACATCTTTCCCGTCAAGAAGCCTTTCGCTAAGGCTGTTCTTGTGGAATTGGCAAAGGGATATTTGGAAGCCCATAGAGGGCTATTTTGAAAAAGGAAATATCTTCCGTTCAAAACTGGAAACAAGCTTTCTGAGAAACTGCTCTGTGTTCTGTTAATTCATCTCCCAGAGTTACATCTTTCCCTTCAAGAAGCCTTTCGCTAAGGCTGTTCTTGTGGAATTGGCAAAGGGATATTTGGAAGCCCATAGAGGGCTATTTTGAAAAAGGAAATATCTTCCGTTCAAAACTGGAAAGAAGCTTTCTGAGAAACTGCTCTGTGTTCTGTTAATTCACCTCACAGAGTTACATCTTTCCCTTCAAGAAGCCTTTCGCTAAGGCTGTTCTTGTGGAATTGGCAAAGGGATATTTGGAAGCCCATAGAGGGCTATGGTGAAAAAGGAAATATCTTCCGTTCAAAACTGGCAAGAAGCTTTCTGAGAAACTACTCTGTGTTCTGTTAATTCATCTCACAGAGTTACATCTTTCCCTTCAAGAAGCCTTTCGCTAAGGCTGTTCTTGTGGAATTGGCAAAGGGATGTTTGGAAGCCCGTAGAGGGCTATGGTGAAAAAGGAAATATCTTCCGTTCAAAACTGGAAAGAAGCTTTCTGAGAAACTGCTCTGTGTTCTGTTAATTCATCTCACAGAGTTACATCTTTCCCTTCAAGAAGCCTTTCGCTAAGGCTGTTCTTGTGGAATTGGCAAAGGGATATTTGGAAGCCCATAGAGGGCTATGGTGAAAAAGGAAATATCTTCCGTTCAAAACTGGAAAGAAGCTTTCTGAGAAACTGCTCTGTGTTTTGTTAATTCATCTCCCAGAGTTACATTTTTCCCTTCAAGAAGCCTTTCGCTAAGGCTGTTCTTGTGGAATTGGCAAAGGGATATTTGGAAGCCCATAGAGGGCTATTTTGAAAAAGGAAATATCTTCCGTTCAAAACTGGAAAGAAGCTTTCTGAGAAACTGCTCTGTGTTCTGTTAATTCATCTCACAGAGTTACATCTTTCCCTTCAAGAAGCCTTTCGCTAAGGCTGTTCTTGTGGAATTGGCAAAGGGATATTTGGAAGCCCATAGAGGGCTATGGTGAAAAAGGAAATATCTTCCGTTCAAAACTGGAAAGAATCTTTCTGAGAAACTGCTCTGTGTTCTATTAATTCATCTCACAGAGTTACATCTTTCCCTTCAAGAAGCCTTTCGCTAAGGCTGTTCTTGTGGAATTGGCAAAGGGATATTTGGAAGCCCATAGAGGGCTATGGTGAAAAAGGAAATATCTTCCGTTCAAAACTCGAAAGAAGCTTTCTGAGAAACTGCTCTGTGTTCTGTTAATTCACCTCACAGAGTTACATATTTCCCTTCAAGAAGCCTTTCGCTAAGGCTGTTCTTGTGGAATGGCAAAGGGATATTTGGAAGCCCATAGAGGGCTATGGAGAAAAAGCAAATATCTTCCGTTCAAAACTGGAAAGAAGCTTTCTGAGAAACTGCTCTGTGTTCTGTTAATTCATCTCACAGAGTTACATCCTTCCCTTCAACAAGCCTTTCGCTAAGGCTGATCTTGTGGAATTGGCAAAGGGATATTTGGAAGCCCATAGAGGGCTATGGTGAAAAAGGAAATATCTTCCGTTCAAAACTGGAAAGAAGCTTTCTGAGAAACTACTCTGTGTTCTGTTAATTCATCTCACAGAGTTACATCTTTCCCTTCAAGAAGCCTTTCGCTAAGGCTGTTCTTGTGGAATTGGCAAAGGGATATTTGGAAGCCCATAGAGGGCTATGGTGAAAAAGGAAATATCTTCCGTTGAAAACTGGAAAGAAGCTTTCTGAGAAACTACTCTGTGTTCTGTTAATTTATCTCACAGAGTTACATCTTTCCCTTCAATAAGCCTTTCGCTAAGGCTGTTCTTGTGGAATTGGCAAAGGGATATTTGGAAGCCCGTAGAGGGCTATGGTGAAAAAGGAAATATCTTCCGTTCAAAACTGGAAAGAAGCTTTCTGAGACAATGCTCTGTGTTCTGTTAATTCATCTCACAAAGTTACATCTTTCCCTTCAAGAAGCCTTTCGCTAAGGCTGTTCTTGTGGAATTGGCAAAGGGATATTTGGAAGCCCATAGAGGGCTATGGGCAAAAAGGAAATATCTTCCGTTCAAAACTGGAAAGAAGCTTTCTGAGAAACTGCTCTGTGTTTTGTTAATTCATCTCCCAGTGTTACATCTTTCCCTTCAAGAAGCCTTTCGCTAAGGCTGTTCTTGTGGAATTCGCAAAGGGATATTTGGAAGCCCATAGAGGGCTATTTTGAAAAAGGAAATATCTTCCGTTCAAAACTGGAAAGAAGCTTTCTGAGAAACTGCTCTGTGTTCTATTAATTCATCTCACAGAGTTACATCTTTCCCTTCAAGAAGCCTTTCGCTAAGGCTGTTCTTGTGGAATTGGCAAAGGGATATTTGGAAGCCCATAGAGGGCTATGGTGAAAAAGGAAATATCTTCCGTTCAAAACTCGAAAGAAGCTTTCTGAGAAACTGCTCTGTGTTCTGTTAATTCACCTCACAGAGTTACATATTTCCCTTCAAGAAGCCTTTCGCTAAGGCTGTTCTTGTGGAATGGCAAAGGGATATTTGGAAGCCCATAGAGGGCTATGGAGAAAAAGCAAATATCTTCCGTTCAAAACTGGAAAGAAGCTTTCTGAGAAACTGCTCTGTGTTCTGTTAATTCATCTCACAGAGTTACATCCTTCCCTTCAACAAGCCTTTCGCTAAGGCTGTTCTTGTGGAATTGGCAAAGGGATATTTGGAAGCCCATAGAGGGCTATGGTGAAAAAGGAAATATCTTCCGTTCAAAACTGGAAAGAAGCTTTCTGAGAAACTACTCTGTGTTCTGTTAATTCATCTCACAGAGTTACATCTTTCCCTTCAAGAAGCCTTTCGCTAAGGCTGTTCTTGTGGAATTGGCAAAGGGATATTTGGAAGCCCATAGAGGGCTATGGTGAAAAAGGAAATATCTTCCGTTCAAAACTGGAAAGAAGCTTCCTGAGAAACTACTCTGTGTTCTGTTAATTCATCTCACAGAGTTACATCTTTCCCTTCAAGAAGCCTTTCGCTAAGGCTGTTCTTGTGGAATTGGCAAAGGGATATTTGGAAGCCCGTAGAGGGCTATGGTGAAAAAGGAAATATCTTCCGTTCAAAACTGGAAAGAAGCTTTCTGAGAAACTGCTCTGTGTTCTGTTAATTCATCTCACAAAGTTACATCTTTCCCTTCAAGAAGCCTTTCGCTAAGGCTGTTCTTGTGGAATTGGCAAAGGGATATTTGGAAGCCCATAGAGGGCTATGGGCAAAAAGGAAATATCTTCCGTTCAAAACTGGAAAGAAGCTTTCTGAGAAACTGCTCTGTGTTTTGTTAATTCATCTCCCAGTGTTACATCTTTCCCTTCAAGAAGCCTTTCGCTAAGTCTGTTCTTGTGGAATTGGCAAAGGGATATTTGGAAGCCCATAGAGGGCTATGGTGAAAAAGGAAATATCTTCCGTTCAAAACTGGAAAGAAGCTTTCTGAAAAACTACTCTGTGTTCTGTTAATTTATCTCACAGAGTTACATCTTTCCCTTCAAGAAGCCTTTCGCTAAGGCTGTTCTTGTGGAATTGGCAAAGGGATATTTGGAAGCCCGTAGAGGGCTATGGTGAAAAAGGAAATATCTTCCGTTCAAAACTGGAAAGAAGCTTTCTGAGAAAATGCTCTGTGTTCTGTTAATTCATCTCACAAAGTTACATCTTTCCCTTCAAGAAGCCTTTCGCTAAGGCTGTTCTTGTGGAATTGGCAAAGGGATATTTGGAAGCCCATAGAGGGCTATGGGCAAAAAGGAAATATCTTCCGTTCAAAACTGGAAAGAAGCTTTCTGAGAAACTGCTCTGTGTTTTGTTAATTCATCTCCCAGTGTTACATCTTTCCCTTCAAGAAGCCTTTCGCTAAGGCTGTTCTTGTGGAATTCGCAAAGGGATATTTGGAAGCCCATAGAGGGCTATTTTGAAAAAGGAAATATCTTCCGTTCAAAACTGGAAAGAAGCTTTCTGAGAAACTGCTCTGTGTTCTATTAATTCATCTCACAGAGTTACATCTTTCCCTTCAAGAAGCCTTTCGCTAAGGCTGTTCTTGTGGAATTGGCAAAGGGATATTTGGAAGCCCATAGAGGGCTATGGTGAAAAAGGAAATATCTTCCGTTCAAAACTCGAAAGAAGCTTTCTGAGAAACTGCTCTGTGTTCTGTTAATTCACCTCACAGAGTTACATATTTCCCTTCAAGAAGCCTTTCGCTAAGGCTGTTCTTGTGGAATGGCAAAGGGATATTTGGAAGCCCATAGTGGGCTATGGAGAAAAAGCAAATATCTTCCGTTCAAAACTGGAAAGAAGCTTTCTGAGAAACTGCTCTGTGTTCTGTTAATTCATCTCACAGAGTTACATCCTTCCCTTCAACAAGCCTTTCGCTAAGGCTGTTCGTGTGGAATTGGCAAAGGGATATTTGGAAGCCCATAGAGGGCTATGGTGAAAAAGGAAATATCTTCCGTTCAAAACTGGAAAGAAGCTTCCTGAGAAACTACTCTGTGTTCTGTTAATTCATCTCACAGAGTTACATCTTTCCCTTCAAGAAGCCTTTCGCTAAGGCTGTTCTTGTGGAATTGGCAAAGGGATATTTGGAAGCCCGTAGAGGGCTATGGTGAAAAAGGAAATATCTTCCGTTCAAAACTCGAAAGAAGCTTTCTGAGAAACTGCTCTGTGTTCTGTTAATTCATCTCACAAAGTTACATCTTTCCCTTCAAGAAGCCTTTCGCTAAGGCTGTTCTTGTGGAATTGGCAAAGGGATATTTGGAAGCCCATAGAGGGCTATGGTGAAAAAGGAAATATCTTCCGTTCAAAACTCGAAAGAAGCTTTCTGAGAAACTGCTCTGTGTTCTGTTAATTCACCTCACAGAGTTACATATTTCCCTTCAAGAAGCCTTTCGCTAAGGCTGTTCTTGTGGAATGGCAAAGGGATATTTGGAAGCCCATAGAGGGCTATGGAGAAAAAGCAAATATCTTCCGTTCAAAACTGGAAAGAAGCTTTCTGAGAAACTGCTCTGTGTTCTGTTAATTCATCTCACAGAGTTACATCCTTCCCTTCAACAAGCCTTTCGCTAAGGCTGTTCTTGTGGAATTGGCAAAGGGATATTTGGAAGCCCATAGAGGGCTATGGTGAAAAAGGAAATATCTTCCGTTCAAAACTGGAAAGAAGCTTTCTGAGAAACTACTCTGTGTTCTGTTAATTCATCTCACAGAGTTACATCTTTCCCTTCAAGAAGCCTTTCGCTAAGGCTGTTCTTGTGGAATTGGCAAAGGGATATTTGGAAGCCCATAGAGGGCTATGGTGAAAAAGGAAATATCTTCCGTTCAAAACTGGAAAGAAGCTTCCTGAGAAACTACTCTGTGTTCTGTTAATTCATCTCACAGAGTTACATCTTTCCCTTCAAGAAGCCTTTCGCTAAGGCTGTTCTTGTGGAATTGGCAAAGGGATATTTGGAAGCCCGTAGAGGGCTATGGTGAAAAAGGAAATATCTTCCGTTCAAAACTGGAAAGAAGCTTTCTGAGAAACTGCTCTGTGTTCTGTTAATTCATCTCACAAAGTTACATCTTTCCCTTCAAGAAGCCTTTCGCTAAGGCTGTTCTTGTGGAATTGGCAAAGGGATATTTGGAAGCCCATAGAGGGCTATGGGCAAAAAGGAAATATCTTCCGTTCAAAACTGGAAAGAAGCTTTCTGAGAAACTGCTCTGTGTTTTGTTAATTCATCTCCCAGTGTTACATCTTTCCCTTCAAGAAGCCTTTCGCTAAGTCTGTTCTTGTGGAATTGGCAAAGGGATATTTGGAAGCCCATAGAGGGCTATGGTGAAAAAGGAAATATCTTCCGTTCAAAACTGGAAAGAAGCTTTCTGAGAAACTACTCTGTGTTCTGTTAATTTATCTCACAGAGTTACATCTTTCCCTTCAAGAAGCCTTTCGCTAAGGCTGTTCTTGTGGAATTGGCAAAGGGATATTTGGAAGCCCGTAGAGGGCTATGGTGAAAAAGGAAATATCTTCCGTTCAAAACTGGAAAGAAGCTTTCTGAGAAAATGCTCTGTGTTCTGTTAATTCATCTCACAAAGTTACATCTTTCCCTTCAAGAAGCCTTTCGCTAAGGCTGTTCTTGTGGAATTGGCAAAGGGATATTTGGAAGCCCATAGAGGGCTAGGGGCAAAAAGGAAATATCTTCCGTTCAAAACTGGAAAGAAGCTTTCTGAGAAACTGCTCTGTGTTTTGTTAATTCATCTCCCAGTGTTACATCTTTCCCTTCAAGAAGCCTTTCGCTAAGGCTGTTCTTGTGGAATTCGCAAAGGGATATTTGGAAGCCCATAGAGGGCTATTTTGAAAAAGGAAATATCTTCCGTTCAAAACTGGAAAGAAGCTTTCTGAGAAACTGCTCTGTGTTCTATTAATTCATCTCACAGAGTTACATCTTTCCCTTCAAGAAGCCTTTCGCTAAGGCTGTTCTTGTGGAATTGGCAAAGGGATATTTGGAAGCCCATAGAGGGCTATGGTGAAAAAGGAAATATCTTCCGTTCAAAACTGGAAAGAAGCTTTCTGAGAAACTGCTCTGTGTTCTGTTAATTCACCTCACAGAGTTACATATTTCCCTTCAAGAAGCCTTTCGCTAAGGCTGTTCTTGTGGAATGGCAAAGGGATATTTGGAAGCCCATAGAGGGCTATGGAGAAAAAGCAAATATCTTCCGTTCAAAACTGGAAAGAAGCTTTCTGAGAAACTGCTCTGTGTTCTGTTAATTCATCTCACAGAGTTACATCCTTCCCTTCAACAAGCCTTTCGCTAAGGCTGTTCTTGTGGAATTGGCAAAGGGATATTTGGAAGCCCATAGAGGGCTATGGTGAAAAAGGAAATATCTTCCGTTCAAAACTGGAAAGAAGCTTTCTGAGAAACTACTCTGTGTTCTGTTAATTCATCTCACAGAGTTACATCTTTCCCTTCAAGAAGCCTTTCGCTAAGGCTGTTCTTGTGGAATTGGCAAAGGGATATTTGGAAGCCCATAGAGGGCTATGGTGAAAAAGGAAATATCTTCCGTTCAAAACTGGAAAGAAGCTTCCTGAGAAACTACTCTGTGTTCTGTTAATTCATCTCACAGAGTTACATCTTTCCCTTCAAGAAGCCTTTCGCTAAGGCTGTTCTTGTGGAATTGGCAAAGGGATATTTGGAAGCCCGTAGAGGGCTATGGTGAAAAAGGAAATATCTTCCGTTCAAAACTCGAAAGAAGCTTTCTGAGAAACTGCTCTGTGTTCTGTTAATTCATCTCACAAAGTTACATCTTTCCCTTCAAGAAGCCTTTCGCTAAGGCTGTTCTTGTGGAATTGGCAAAGGGATATTTGGAAGCCCATAGAGGGCTATGGGCAAAAAGGAAATATCTTCCGTTCAAAACTGGAAAGAAGCTTTCTGAGAAACTGCTCTGTGTTTTGTTAATTCATCTCACAGAGTTACATCTTTCCCTTCAAGAAGCCTTTCGCCAAGGCTGTTCTTGTGGAATTGGCAAAGGGATATTTGGAAGCCCATAGAGGGCTATTTTGAAAAAGGAAATATCTTCCGTTCAAAACTGGAAACAAGCTTTCTGAGAAACTGCTCTGTGTTCTGTTAATTCATCTCACAGAGTTACATCTTTCCCTTCAAGTAGCCTTTCGCTAAGGCTGTTCTTGTGGAATTGGCAAAGGGATATTTGGAAGCCCATAGAGGGCTATTATGAAAAAGGAAATACCTTCCGTTCAAAACTGGAAACAAGCTTTCTGAGAAACTGCTCTGTGTTCTGTTAATTCATCTCCCAGAGTTACATCTTTCCCTTCAAGAAGCCTTTCGCTAAGGCTGTTCTTGTGGAATTGGCAAAGGGATATTTGGAAGCCCATAGAGGGCTATTTTGAAAAAGGAAATATCTTCCGTTCAAAACTGGAAAGAAGCTTTCTGAGAAACTGCTCTGTGTTCTGTTAATTCATCTCACAGAGTTACATCTTTCCCTTCAAGAAGCTTTTCGCTAAGGCTGTTCTTGTGGAATTGGCAAAGGAATATTTGGAAGCCCATAGAGGGCTATGGTGAAAAAGGAAATATCTTCCGTTCAAAACTGGCAAGAAGCTTTCTGAGAAACTACTCTGTGTTCTGTTAATTCATCTCACAGAGTTACATCTTTCCCTTCAAGAAGCCTTTCGCTAAGGCTGTTCTTGTGGAATTGGCAAAGGGATGTTTGGAAGCCCGTAGAGGGCTATGGTGAAAAAGGAAATATCTTCCGTTCAAAACTGGAAAGAAGCTTTCTGAGAAACTGCTCTGTGTTTTGTTAATTCATCTCCCAGAGTTACATTTTTCCCTTCAAGAAGCCTTTCGCTAAGGCTGTTCTTGTGGAATTGGCAAAGGGATATTTGGAAGCCCATAGAGGGCTATTTTGAAAAAGGAAATATCTTCCGTTCAAAACTGGAAAGAAGCTTTCTGAGAAACTGCTCTGTGTTCTATTAATTCATCTCACAGAGTTACATCTTTCCCTTCAAGAAGCCTTTCGCCAAGGCTGTTCTTGTGGAATTGGCAAAGGGATATTTGGAAGCCCATAGAGGGCTATTTTGAAAAAGGAAATATCTTCCGTTCAAAACTGGAAACAAGCTTTCTGAGAAACTGCTCTGTGTTCTGTTAATTCATCTCACAGAGTTACATCTTTCCCTTCAAGTAGCCTTTCGCTAAGGCTGTTCTTGTGGAATTGGCAAAGGGATATTTGGAAGCCCATAGAGGGCTATGGAGAAAAAGCAAATATCTTCCGTTCAAAACTGGAAAGAAGCTTTCTGAGAAACTGCTCTGTGTTCTGTTAATTCATCTCACAGAGTTACATCTTTCCCTTCAAGAAGCATTTCGCTAAGGCTGTTCTTGTGGAATTGGCAAAGGGATATTTGGAAGCCCATACAGGGCTATGGAGAAAAAGCAAATATCTTCCGTTCAAAACTCGAAAGAAGCTTTCTGAGAAACTGCTCTGTGTTCTGTTAATTCATCTCCCAGAGTTACATCTTTCCCTTCAAGAACCCTTTCGCTAAGGCTGTTCTTGTGGAATTGGCAAAGGGATATTTGGAAGCCCATAGAGGGCTATGGTGAAAAAGGAAATATCTTCCGTTCAAAACTGGAAAGAAGCTTTCTGAGAAACTGCTCTGTGTTCTGGTAATTCAACTCACAGAGTTACATCTTTCCCTTCAAGAAGCCTTTCGCTAAGGCTGTTCTTGTGGAATTGGCAAAGGGATATTTGGAAGCCCATAGAGTGCTATGGTGAAAAAGGAAATATCTTCCGTTCAAAACTGGAAAGAAGCTTTCTAAGAAACTGCTCTGTGTTCTGTTAATTCATCTCCCAGAGTTACATCTTTCCCATCAAGAAGCCTTTCGCTAAGGCTGTTCTTGTGGAATTGGCAAAGGGATATTTGGAAGCCCATAGAGGGCTATGGAGAAAAAGAAAATATCTTCCGTTCAAAACTGGAAAGAAGCTTTCTGAGAAACTGCTCTGTGTTCTGTTAATTCATCTCACAGAGTTACATCTTTCCCTTCAAGAAGCCTTTCGCTAAGGCTGTTCTTGTGGAATTGGCAAAGGGATATTTGGAAGCCCATAGAGGGCTATTATGAAAAAGGAAATACCTTCCGTTCAAAACTGGAAACAAGCTTTCTGAGAAACTGCTCTGTGTTCTGTTAATTCATCTCCCAGAGTTACATCTTTCCCTTCAAGAAGCCTTTCGCTAAGGCTGTTCTTGTGGAATTGGCAAAGGGATATTTGGAAGCCCATAGAGGGCTATTTTGAAAAAGGAAATATCTTCCGTTCAAAACTGGAAAGAAGCTTTCTGAGAAACTGCTCTGTGTTCTGTTAATTCATCTCACAGAGTTACATCTTTCCCTTCAAGAAGCTTTTCGCTAAGGCTGTTCTTGTGGAATTGGCAAAGGGATGTTTGGAAGCCCATAGAGGGCTATGGTGAAAAAGGAAATATCTTCCGTTCAAAACTGGCAAGAAGCTTTCTGAGAAACTACTCTGTGTTCTGTTAATTCATCTCACAGAGTTACATCTTTCCCTTCAAGAAGCCTTTCGCTAAGGCTGTTCTTGTGGAATTGGCAAAGAGATGTTTGGAAGCCCGTAGAGGGCTATGGTGAAAAAGGAAATATCTTCCGTTCAAAACTGGAAAGAAGCTTTCTGAGAAACTGCTCTGTGTTTTGTTAATTCATCTCCCAGAGTTACATTTTTCCCTTCAAGAAGCCTTTCGCTAAGGCTGTTCTTGTGGAATTGGCAAAGGGATATTTGGAAGCCCATAGAGGGCTATTTTGAAAAAGGAAATATCTTCCGTTCAAAACTGGAAAGAAGCTTTCTGAGAAACTGCTCTGTGTTCTATTAATTCACCTCACAAAGTTACATCTTTCCCTTCAAGAAGCCTTTCGCTAAGGCTGTTCTTGTGGAATTGGCAAAGGGATATTTGGAAGCCCATAGAGGGCTATTTTGAAAAAGGAAATATCTTCCGTTCAAAACTGGAAACAAGCTTTCTGAGAAACTGCTCTGTGTTCTGTTAATTCATCTCACAGAGTTACATCTTTCCCTTCAAGTAGCCTTTCGCTAAGGCTGTTCTTGTGGAATTGGCAAAGGGATATTTGGAAGCCCATAGAGGGCTATGGAGAAAAAGCAAATATCTTCCGTTCAAAACTGGAAAGAAGCTTTCTGAGAAACTGCTCTGTGTTCTGTTAATTCATCTCACAGAGTTACATCTTTCCCTTCAAGAAGCATTTCGCTAAGGCTGTTCTTGTGGAATTGGCAAAGGGATATTTGGAAGCCCATACAGGGCTATGGAGAAAAAGCAAATATCTTCCGTTCAAAACTCGAAAGAAGCTTTCTGAGAAACTGCTCTGTGTTCTGTTAATTCATCTCCCAGAGTTACATCTTTCCCTTCAAGAACCCTTTCGCTAAGGCTGTTCTTGTGGAATTGGCAAAGGGATATTTGGAAGCCCATAGAGGGCTATGGTGAAAAAGGAAATATCTTCCGTTCAAAACTGGAAAGAAGCTTTCTGAGAAACTGCTCTGTGTTCTGGTAATTCATCTCACAGAGTTACATCTTTCCCTTCAAGAAGCCTTTCGCTAAGGCTGTTCTTGTGGAATTGGCAAAGGGATATTTGGAAGCCCATAGAGTGCTATGGTGAAAAAGGAAATATCTTCCGTTCAAAACTGGAAAGAAGCTTTCTAAGAAACTGCTCTGTGTTCTGTTAATTCATCTCCCAGAGTTACATCTTTCCCATCAAGAAGCCTTTCGCTAAGGCTGTTCTTGTGGAATTGGCAAAGGGATATTTGGAAGCCCATAGAGGGCTATGGAGAAAAAGCAAATATCTTCCGTTCAAAACTGGAAAGAAGCTTTCTGAGAAACTGCTCTGTGTTCTGTTAATTCATCTCACAGAGTTACATCTTTCCCTTCAAGAAGCCTTTCGCTAAGGCTGTTCTTGTGGAATTGGCACAGGGATATTTGGAAGCCCATAGAGGGCTATGGTGAAAAACGAAATAACTTCCGTTCAAAACTGGAAAGAAGCTTTCTGAGAAACAACTCTGTGTTCTGTTAATTCATCTCACAGAGTTACATCTTTCCCTTCAAGAAGCCTTTCGCTAAGGCTGTTCTTGTGGAATTGGCAAAGGGATATTTGGAAGCCCATAAAGGGCTATGGTGAAAAAGGAAATATCGTCAGTTCAAAACTCGAAAGAAGCTTTCTGAGAAACTGCTCTGTGTTCTGTTAATTCATCTCCCAGAGTTACATCTTTCCCTTGAAGAAGCCTTTCGCTAAGGCTGTTCTTGTGGAATTGGCAAAGGGATATTTGGAAGCCCATAGAGGGCTATGGAGAAAAAGCAAATATCTTCCGTTCAAAACTGGAAACAAGCTTTCTGAGAAACTGCTCTGTGTTCTGTTAATTCATCTCACAGAGTTACATCTTTCCCTTCAAGAAGCCTTTCGCTAAAGCTGTGCTTGTGGAATTGGCAAAGGGATATTTGGAAGCCCATAGAGGGCTATGGAGAAAAAGAAAATATCTTCCGTTCAAAACTGGAAAGAAGCTTTCTGAGAAACTGCTCTGTGTTCTGTTAATTAATCTCCCAGAGTTACATCTTTCCCTTCAAGAAGCCTTTCGCTAAGGCTGTTCTTGTGGAATTGGCAAAGGGATATTTGGAAGCCCATAGAGGGTTATTTTGAAAAAGGAAATATCTTCCGTTCAAAACTGGAAACAAGCTTTCTGAGAAACTGCTCTGTGTTCTGTTAATTCATCTCCCAGAGTTACATCTTTCCCTTCAAGAAGCCTTTCGCTAAGGCTGTTCTTGTGGAATTGGCAAAGGGATATTTGGAAGCCCATAGAGGGCTATGGTGAAAAAGGAAATATCTTCCGATCAAAACTGGAAAGAAGCTTTCTGAGAAACTGCTCTGTGTTCTGTTAATTCATCTCACAGAGTTACATCTTTCCCTTCAAGAAGCCTTTCGCTAAGGCTGTTCTTGTGGAATTGGCAAAGGGATATTTGGAAGCCCATAGAGGGCTATGGTGAAAAAGGAAATATCTTCCGTTCAAAACTGGCAAGAAGCTTTCTGAGAAACTACTCTGTGTTCTGTTAATTCATCTCCCAGAGTTACATCTTTCCCTTCAAGAAGCCTTTCGCTAAGGCTGTTCTTGTGGAATTGGCAAATGGATGTTTGGAAGCCCGTAGAGGGCTATGGTGAAAAAGGAAATATCTTCCGTTCAAAACTGGAAAGAAGCTTTCTGAGAAACTGCTCTGTGTTCTGTTAATTCATCTCACAGAGTTACATCTTTCCCGTCAAGAAGCCTTTCGCTAAGGCTGTTCTTGTGGAATTGGCAGAGGGATATTTGGAAGCCCATAGAGGGCTATGGTGAAAAAGGAAATATCTTCCGTTCAAAACAGGAAACAAGCTTTCTGAGAAACTGCTCTGTGTTTTGTTAATTCATCTCCCAGAGTTACATTTTTCCCTTCAAGAAGCCTTTCGCTAAGGCTGTTCTTGTCGAATTGGCAAAGGGATATTTGGAAGCCCATAGAGGGCTATTTTGAAAAAGGAAATATCTTCCGTTCAAAACTGGAAAGAAGCTTTCTGAGAAACTGCTCTGTGTTCTATTAATACATCTCACAGAGTTACATCTTTCCCTTCAAGAAGCCTTTCGCTAAGGCTGTTCTTGTGGAATTGGCAAGGGGATATTTGGAAGCCCATAGAGGGCTATGGTGAAAAAGGAAATATCTTCCGTTCAAAACTGGAAACAAGCTTTCTGAGAAACTGCTCTGTGTTCTGTTAATTCATCTCACAGAGTTACATCTTTCCCTTCAAGTAGCCTTTCGCTAAGGCTGTTCTTGTGGAATTGGCAAAGGGATATTTGGAAGCCCATAGAGGGCTGTGGAGAAAAAGCAAGTATTTTCCGTTCAAAACTCGAAAGAAGCTTTCTGAGAAACTGCTCTGTGTTCTGTTAATTCATCTCACAGAGTTACATCTTTCCCTTCAAGAAGCCTTTCGCTAAGGCTGTTCTTGTGGAATTGGCAAAGGGATATTTGGAAGCCCATAGAGGGCTATGGAGAAAAAGCAAATATCTTCCGTTCAAAACTGGAAAGAAGCTTTCTGAGAAACTGCTCTGTGTTCTGTTAATTCATCTCACAGAGTTACATCTTTCCCTTCAAGAAGCCTTTCGCTAAGGCTGTTCTTGTGGAATTGGCAAAGGGATATTGGGAAGCCCATAGAGGGCTATGGTGAAAAAGGAAATATCTTCCGTTCAAAACTGGAAAGAAGCTTTCTGAGAAACTGCTCTGTGTTCTGTTAATTCATCTCCCAGAGTTACATCTTTCCCTTCAAGAAGCCTTTCGCTAAGGCTGTTCTTGTGGAATTGGCAAAGGGATATTTGGAAGCCCATAGAGGGCTATGGAGAAAAAGGAAATATCTTCCGTTCAAAACTGGAAACAAGCTTTCTGAGAAACTGCTCTGTGGTCTGTTAATTCATCTCACAGAGTTACATCTTTCCCTTCAAGAAGCCTTTCGCTAAAGCTGTGCTTGTGGAATTGGCAAAGGGATATTTGAAGCCCATAGAGGGCTATGGAGAAAAAGAAAATATCTTCCGTTCAAAACTGGAAAGAAGCTTTCTGAGAAACTGCTCTGTGTTCTGTTAATTCATCTCACAGAGTTACATCTTTCCCTTCAAGTAGCCTTTCGCTAAGGCTGTTCTTGTGGAATTGGAAAAGGGATATTTGGAAGCCCATAGAGGGCTATTATGAAAAAGGAAATACCTTCCGTTCAAAACTGGAAACAAGCTTTCTGAGAAACTGCTCTGTGTTCTGTTAATTCATCTCCCAGAGTTACATCTTTCCCTTGAAGAAGCCTTTCGCTAAGGCTGTTCTTGTGGAATTGGCAAAGGGATATTTGGAAGCCCATAGAGGGCTATGGAGAAAAAGCAAATATCTTCCGTTCAAAACTGGAAACAAGCTTTCTGAGAAACTGCTCTGTGTTCTGTTAATTCATCTCACAGAGTTACATCTTTCCCTTCAAGAAGCCTTTCGCTAAAGCTGTGCTTGTGGAATTGGCAAAGGGATATTTGGAAGCCCATAGAGGGCTATGGAGAAAAAGAAAATATCTTCCGTTCAAAACTGGAAAGAAGCTTTCTGAGAAACTGCTCTGTGTTCTGTTAATTAATCTCCCAGAGTTACATCTTTCCCTTCAAGAAGCCTTTCGCTAAGGCTGTTCTTGTGGAATTGGCAAAGGGATATTTGGAAGCCCATAGAGGGTTATTTTGAAAAAGGAAATATCTTCCGTTCAAAACTGGAAACAAGCTTTCTGAGAAACTGCTCTGTGTTCTGTTAATTCATCTCCCAGAGTTACATCTTTCCCTTCAAGAAGCCTTTCGCTAAGGCTGTTCTTGTGGAATTGGCAAAGGGATATTTGGAAGCCCATAGAGGGCTATTTTGAAAAAGGAAATATCTTCCGATCAAAACTGGAAAGAAGCTTTCTGAGAAACTGCTCTGTGTTCTGTTAATTCATCTCACAGAGTTACATCTTTCCCTTCAAGAAGCCTTTCGCTAAGGCTGTTCTTGTGGAATTGGCAAAGGGATATTTGGAAGCCCATAGAGGGCTATGGTGAAAAAGGAAATATCTTCCGTTCAAAACTGGCAAGAAGCTTTCTGAGAAACTACTCTGTGTTCTGTTAATTCATCTCACAGAGTTACATCTTTCCCTTCAAGAAACCTTTCGCTAAGGCTGTTCTTGTGGAATTGGCAAATGGATGTTTGGAAGCCCGTAGAGGGCTATGGAGAAAAAGCAAATATCTTCCGTTCAAAACTGGAAAGAAGCTTTCTGAGAAACTGCTCTGTGTTCTGTTAATTCATCTCACAGAGTTACATCTTTCCCTTCAAGAAGCCTTTCGCTAAGGCTATTCTTGTGGAATTGGCAGAGGGATACTTGGAAGCCCATAGAGGGCTATGGTGAAAAAGGAAATATCTTCCGTTCAAAACAGGAAACAAGCTTTCTGAGAAACTGCTCTGTGTTTTGTTAATTCATCTCCCAGAGTTACATTTTTCCCTTCAAGAAGCCTTTCGCTAAGGCTGTTCTTGTGGAATTGGCAAAGGGATATTTGGAAGCCCATAGAGGGCTATTTTGAAAAAGGAAATGTCTTCCGTTCAAAACTGGAAAGAAGCTTTCTGAGAAACTGCTCTGTGTTCTATTAATACATCTCACAGAGTTACATCTTTCCCTTCAAGAAGCCTTTCGCTAAGGCTGTTCTTGTGGAATTGGCAAGGGGATATTTGGAAGCCCATAGAGGGCTATGGTGAAAAAGGAAATATCTTCCGTTCAAAACTGGAAACAAGCTTTCTGAGAAACTGCTCTGTGTTCTGTTAATTCATCTCACAGAGTTACATCTTTCCCTTCAAGTAGCCTTTCGCTAAGGCTGTTCTTGTGGAATTGGCAAAGGGATATTTGGAAGCCCATAGAGGGCTGTGGAGAAAAAGCAAGTATTTTCCGTTCAAAACTCGAAAGAAGCTTTCTGAGAAACTGCTCTGTGTTCTGTTAATTCATCTCACAGAGTTACATCTTTCCCTTCAAGAAGCCTTTCGCTAAGGCTGTTCTTGTGGAATTGGCAAAGGGATATTTGGAAGCCCATAGAGGGCTATGGAGAAAAAGCAAATATCTTCCGTTCAAAACTGGAAAGAAGCTTTCTGAGAAACTGCTCTGTGTTCTGTTAATTCATCTCACAGAGTTACATCTTTCCCTTCAAGAAGCCTTTCGCTAAGGCTGTTCTTGTGGAATTGGCAAAGGGATATTGGGAAGCCCATAGAGGGCTATGGTGAAAAAGGAAATATCTTCCGTTCAAAACTGGAAAGAAGCTTTCTGAGAAACTGCTCTGTGTTCTGTTAATTCATCTCCCAGAGTTACATCTTTCCCTTCAAGAAGCCTTTCGCTAAGGCTGTTCTTGTGGAATTGGCAAAGGGATATTTGGAAGCCCATAGAGGGCTATGGAGAAAAAGCAAATATCTTCCGTTCAAAACTGGAAACAAGCTTTCTGAGAAACTGCTCTGTGGTCTGTTAATTCATCTCACAGAGTTACATCTTTCCCTTCAAGAAGCCTTTCGCTAAAGCTGTGCTTGTGGAATTGGCAAAGGGATATTTGAAGCCCATAGAGGGCTATGGAGAAAAAGAAAATATCTTCCGTTCAAAACTGGAAAGAAGCTTTCTGAGAAACTGCTCTGTGTTCTGTTAATTCATCTCACAGAGTTACATCTTTCCCTTCAAGTAGCCTTTCGCTAAGGCTGTTCTTGTGGAATTGGCAAAGGGATATTTGGAAGCCCATAGAGGGCTATTATGAAAAAGGAAATACCTTCCGTTCAAAACTGGAAACAAGCTTTCTGAGAAACTGCTCTGTGTTCTGTTAATTCATCTCCCAGAGTTACATCTTTCCCTTGAAGAAGCCTTTCGCTAAGGCTGTTCTTGTGGAATTGGCAAAGGGATATTTGGAAGCCCATAGAGGGCTATGGAGAAAAAGCAAATATCTTCCGTTCAAAACTGGAAACAAGCTTTCTGAGAAACTGCTCTGTGTTCTGTTAATTCATCTCACAGAGTTACATCTTTCCCTTCAAGAAGCCTTTCGCTAAAGCTGTGCTTGTGGAATTGGCAAAGGGATATTTGGAAGCCCATAGAGGGCTATGGAGAAAAAGAAAATATCTTCCGTTCAAAACTGGAAAGAAGCTTTCTGAGAAACTGCTCTGTGTTCTGTTAATTAATCTCCCAGAGTTACATCTTTCCCTTCAAGAAGCCTTTCGCTAAGGCTGTTCTTGTGGAATTGGCAAAGGGATATTTGGAAGCCCATAGAGGGTTATTTTGAAAAAGGAAATATCTTCCGTTCAAAACTGGAAACAAGCTTTCTGAGAAACTGCTCTGTGTTCTGTTAATTCATCTCCCAGAGTTACATCTTTCCCTTCAAGAAGCCTTTCGCTAAGGCTGTTCTTGTGGAATTGGCAAAGGGATATTTGGAAGCCCATAGAGGGCTATTTTGAAAAAGGAAATATCTTCCGATCAAAACTGGAAAGAAGCTTTCTGAGAAACTGCTCTGTGTTCTATTAATTCACCTCACAGAGTTACATCTTTCCCTTCAAGAAGCCTTTCGCTAAGGCTGTTCTTGTGGAATTGGCAAAGGGATATTTGGAAGCCCATAGAGGGCTATTTTGAAAAAGGAAATATCTTCCGTTCAAAACTGGAAACAAGCTTTCTGAGAAACTGCTCTGTGTTCTGTTAATTCATCTCACAGAGTTACATCTTTCCCTTCAAGTAGCCTTTCGCTAAGGCTGTTCTTGTGGAATTGGCAAAGGGATATTTGGAAGCCCATAGAGGGCTATGGAGAAAAAGCAAATATCTTCCGTTCAAAACTTGAAAGAAGCTTTCTGAGAAACTGCTCTGTGTTCTGTTAATTCATCTCACAGAGTTACATCTTTCCCTTCAAGAAGCATTTCGCTAAGGCTGTTCTTGTGGAATTGGCAAAGGGATATTTGGAAGCCCATACAGGGCTATGGAGAAAAAGCAAATATCTTCCGTTCAAAACTCGAAAGAAGCTTTCTGAGAAACTGCTCTGTGTTCTGTTAATTCATCTCCCAGAGTTACATCTTTCCCTTCAAGAACCCTTTCGCTAAGGCTGTTCTTGTGGAATTGGCAAAGGGATATTTGGAAGCCCATAGAGGGCTATGGTGAAAAAGCAAATATCTTCCGTTCAAAACTGGAAAGAAGCTTTCTGAGAAACTGCTCTGTGTTCTGGTAATTCATCTCACAGAGTTACATCTTTCCCTTCAAGAAGCCTTTCGCTAAGGCTGTTCTTGTGGAATTGGCAAAGGGATATTTGGAAGCCCATAGAGTGCTATGGTGAAAAAGGAAATATCTTCCGTTCAAAACTGGAAAGAAGCTTTCTAAGAAACTGCTCTGTGTTCTGTTAATTCATCTCCCAGAGTTACATCTTTCCCATCAAGAAGCCTTTCGCTAAGGCTGTTCTTGTGGAATTGGCAAAGGGATATTTGGAAGCCCATAGAGGGCTATGGAGAAAAAGCAAATATCTTCCGTTCAAAACTGGAAAGAAGCTTTCTGAGAAACTGCTCTGTGTTCTGTTAATTCATCTCACAGAGTTACATCTTTCCCTTCAAGAAGCCTTTCGCTAAGGCTGTTCTTGTGGAATTGGCACAGGGATATTTGGAAGCCCATAGAGGGCTATGGTGAAAAACGAAATACCTTCCGTTCAAAACTGGAAAGAAGCTTTCTGAGAAACAACTCTGTGTTCTGTTAATTCATCTCACAGAGTTACATCTTTCCCTTCAAGAAGCCTTTCGCTAAGGCTGTTCTTGTGGAATTGGCAAAGGGATATTTGGAAGCCCATAAAGGGCTATGGTGAAAAAGGAAATATCGTCAGTTCAAAACTCGAAAGAAGCTTTCTGAGAAACTGCTCTGTGTTCTGTTCATTCATCTCACAGAGTTACATCTTTCCCTTGAAGAAGCCTTTCGCTAAGGCTGTTCTTGTGGAATTGGCAAAGGGATATTTGGAAGCCCATAGAGGGCTATGGAGAAAAAGCAAATATCTTCCGTTCAAAACTGGAAACAAGCTTTCTGAGAAACTGCTCTGTGTTCTGTTAATTCATCTCACAGAGTTACATCTTTCCCTTCAAGAAGCCTTTCGCTAAAGCTGTGCTTGTGGAATTGGCAAAGGGATATTTGGAAGCCCATAGAGGGCTATGGAGAAAAAGAAAATATCTTCCGTTCAAAACTGGAAAGAAGCTTTCTGAGAAACTGCTCTGTGTTCTGTTAATTAATCTCCCAGAGTTACATCTTTCCCTTCAAGAAGCCTTTCGCTAAGGCTGTTCTTGTGGAATTGGCAAAGGGATATTTGGAAGCCCATAGAGGGTTATTTTGAAAAAGGAAATATCTTCCGTTCAAAACTGGAAACAAGCTTTCTGAGAAACTGCTCTGTGTTCTGTTAATTCATCTCCCAGAGTTACATCTTTCCCTTCAAGAAGCCTTTCGCTAAGGCTGTTCTTGTGGAATTGGCAAAGGGATATTTGGAAGCCCATAGAGGGCTATGGTGAAAAAGGAAATATCTTCCGATCAAAACTGGAAAGAAGCTTTCTGAGAAACTGCTCTGTGTTCTGTTAATTCATCTCACAGAGTTACATCTTTCCCTTCAAGAAGCCTTTCGCTAAGGCTGTTCTTGTGGAATTGGCAAAGGGATATTTGGAAGCCCATAGAGGGCTATGGTGAAAAAGGAAATATCTTCCGTTCAAAACTGGCAAGAAGCTTTCTGAGAAACTACTCTGTGTTCTGTTAATTCATCTCCCAGAGTTACATCTTTCCCTTCAAGAAGCCTTTCGCTAAGGCTGTTCTTGTGGAATTGGCAAATGGATGTTTGGAAGCCCGTAGAGGGCTATGGTGAAAAAGGAAATATCTTCCGTTCAAAACTGGAAAGAAGCTTTCTGAGAAACTGCTCTGTGTTCTGTTAATTCATCTCACAGAGTTACATCTTTCCCTTCAAGAAGCCTTTCGCTAAGGCTGTTCTTGTGGAATTGGCAGAGGGATATTTGGAAGCCCATAGAGGGCTATGGTGAAAAAGGAAATATCTTCCGTTCAAAACAGGAAACAAGCTTTCTGAGAAACTGCTCTGTGTTTTGTTAATTCATCTCCCAGAGTTACATTTTTCCCTTCAAGAAGCCTTTCGCTAAGGCTGTTCTTGTCGAATTGGCAAAGGGATATTTGGAAGCCCATAGAGGGCTATTTTGAAAAAGGAAATATCTTCCGTTCAAAACTGGAAAGAAGCTTTCTGAGAAACTGCTCTGTGTTCTATTAATACATCTCACAGAGTTACATCTTTCCCTTCAAGAAGCCTTTCGCTAAGGCTGTTCTTGTGGAATTGGCAAGGGGATATTTGGAAGCCCATAGAGGGCTATGATGAAAAAGGAAATATCTTCCGTTCAAAACTGGAAACAAGCTTTCTGAGAAACTGCTCTGTGTTCTGTTAATTCATCTCACAGAGTTACATCTTTCCCTTCAAGTAGCCTTTCGCTAAGGCTGTTCTTGTGGAATTGGCAAAGGGATATTTGGAAGCCCATAGAGGGCTGTGGAGAAAAAGCAAGTATTTTCCGTTCAAAACTCGAAAGAAGCTTTCTGAGAAACTGCTCTGTGTTCTGTTAATTCATCTCACAGAGTTACATCTTTCCCTTCAAGAAGCCTTTCGCTAAGGCTGTTCTTGTGGAATTGGCAAAGGGATATTTGGAAGCCCATAGAGGGCTATGGAGAAAAAGCAAATATCTTCCGTTCAAAACTGGAAAGAAGCTTTCTGAGAAACTGCTCTGTGTTCTGTTAATTCATCTCACAGAGTTACATCTTTCCCTTCAAGAAGCCTTTCGCTAAGGCTGTTCTTGTGGAATTGGCAAAGGGATATTGGGAAGCCCATAGAGGGCTATGGTGAAAAAGGAAATATCTTCCGTTCAAAACTGGAAAGAAGCTTTCTGAGAAACTGCTCTGTGTTCTGTTAATTCATCTCCCAGAGTTACATCTTTCCCTTCAAGAAGCCTTTCGCTAAGGCTGTTCTTGTGGAATTGGCAAAGGGATATTTGGAAGCCCATAGAGGGCTATGGAGAAAAAGCAAATATCTTCCGTTCAAAACTGGAAACAAGCTTTCTGAGAAACTGCTCTGTGGTCTGTTAATTCATCTCACAGAGTTACATCTTTCCCTTCAAGAAGCCTTTCGCTAAAGCTGTGCTTGTGGAATTGGCAAAGGGATATTTGAAGCCCATAGAGGGCTATGGAGAAAAAGAAAATATCTTCCGTTCAAAACTGGAAACAAGCTTTCTGAGAAACTGCTCTGTGTTCTGTTAATTCATCTCCCAGAGTTACATCTTTCCCTTGAAGAAGCCTTTCGCTAAGGCTGTTCTTGTGGAATTGGCAAAGGGATATTTGGAAGCCCATAGAGGGCTATGGAGAAAAAGCAAATATCTTCCGTTCAAAACTGGAAACAAGCTTTCTGAGAAACTGCTCTGTGTTCTGTTAATTCATCTCACAGAGTTACATCTTTCCCTTCAAGAAGCCTTTCGCTAAAGCTGTGCTTGTGGAATTGGCAAAGGGATATTTGGAAGCCCATAGAGGGCTATGGAGAAAAAGAAAATATCTTCCGTTCAAAACTGGAAAGAAGCTTTCTGAGAAACTGCTCTGTGTTCTGTTAATTAATCTCCCAGAGTTACATCTTTCCCTTCAAGAAGCCTTTCGCTAAGGCTGTTCTTGTGGAATTGGCAAAGGGATATTTGGAAGCCCATAGAGGGTTATTTTGAAAAAGGAAATATCTTCCGTTCAAAACTGGAAACAAGCTTTCTGAGAAACTGCTCTGTGTTCTGTTAATTCATCTCCCAGAGTTACATCTTTCCCTTCAAGAAGCCTTTCGCTAAGGCTGTTCTTGTGGAATTGGCAAAGGGATATTTGGAAGCCCATAGAGGGCTATTTTGAAAAAGGAAATATCTTCCGATCAAAACTGGAAAGAAGCTTTCTGAGAAACTGCTCTGTGTTCTGTTAATTCATCTCACAGAGTTACATCTTTCCCTTCAAGAAGCCTTTCGCTAAGGCTGTTCTTGTGGAATTGGCAAAGGGATATTTGGAAGCCCATAGAGGGCTATGGTGAAAAAGGAAATATCTTCCGTTCAAAACTGGCAAGAAGCTTTCTGAGAAACTACTCTGTGTTCTGTTAATTCATCTCACAGAGTTACATCTTTCCCTTCAAGAAACCTTTCGCTAAGGCTGTTCTTGTGGAATTGGCAAATGGATGTTTGGAAGCCCGTAGAGGGCTATGGAGAAAAAGCAAATATCTTCCGTTCAAAACTGGAAAGAAGCTTTCTGAGAAACTGCTCTGTGTTCTGTTAATTCATCTCACAGAGTTACATCTTTCCCTTCAAGAAGCCTTTCGCTAAGGCTATTCTTGTGGAATTGGCAGAGGGATACTTGGAAGCCCATAGAGGGCTATGGTGAAAAAGGAAATATCTTCCGTTCAAAACAGGAAACAAGCTTTCTGAGAAACTGCTCTGTGTTTTGTTAATTCATCTCCCAGAGTTACATTTTTCCCTTCAAGAAGCCTTTCGCTAAGGCTGTTCTTGTGGAATTGGCAAAGGGATATTTGGAAGCCCATAGAGGGCTATTTTGAAAAAGGAAATGTCTTCCGTTCAAAACTGGAAAGAAGCTTTCTGAGAAACTGCTCTGTGTTCTATTAATACATCTCACAGAGTTACATCTTTCCCTTCAAGAAGCCTTTCGCTAAGGCTGTTCTTGTGGAATTGGCAAGGGGATATTTGGAAGCCCATAGAGGGCTATGGTGAAAAAGGAAATATCTTCCGTTCAAAACTGGAAACAAGCTTTCTGAGAAACTGCTCTGTGTTCTGTTAATTCATCTCACAGAGTTACATCTTTCCCTTCAAGTAGCCTTTCGCTAAGGCTGTTCTTGTGGAATTGGCAAAGGGATATTTGGAAGCCCATAGAGGGCTGTGGAGAAAAAGCAAGTATTTTCCGTTCAAAACTCGAAAGAAGCTTTCTGAGAAACTGCTCTGTGTTCTGTTAATTCATCTCACAGAGTTACATCTTTCCCTTCAAGAAGCCTTTCGCTAAGGCTGTTCTTGTGGAATTGGCAAAGGGATATTTGGAAGCCCATAGAGGGCTATGGAGAAAAAGCAAATATCTTCCGTTCAAAACTGGAAAGAAGCTTTCTGAGAAACTGCTCTGTGTTCTGTTAATTCATCTCACAGAGTTACATCTTTCCCTTCAAGAAGCCTTTCGCTAAGGCTGTTCTTGTGGAATTGGCAAAGGGATATTGGGAAGCCCATAGAGGGCTATTATGAAAAAGGAAATACCTTCCGTTCAAAACTGGAAACAAGCTTTCTGAGAAACTGCTCTGTGTTCTGTTAATTCATCTCCCAGAGTTACATCTTTCCCTTGAAGAAGCCTTTCGCTAAGGCTGTTCTTGTGGAATTGGCAAAGGGATATTTGGAAGCCCATAGAGGGCTATGGAGAAAAAGCAAATATCTTCCGTTCAAAACTGGAAACAAGCTTTCTGAGAAACTGCTCTGTGTTCTGTTAATTCATCTCACAGAGTTACATCTTTCCCTTCAAGAAGCCTTTCGCTAAAGCTGTGCTTGTGGAATTGGCAAAGGGATATTTGGAAGCCCATAGAGGGCTATGGAGAAAAAGAAAATATCTTCCGTTCAAAACTGGAAAGAAGCTTTCTGAGAAACTGCTCTGTGTTCTGTTAATTCATCTCACAGAGTTACATCTTTCCCTTCAAGAAGCCTTTCGCTAAGGCTGTTCTTGTGGAATTGGCAAAGGGATATTTGGAAGCCCATAGAGGGCTATGGTGAAAAAGGAAATATCTTCCGTTCAAAACTGGCAAGAAGCTTTCTGAGAAACTACTCTGTGTTCTGTTAATTCATCTCACAGAGTTACATCTTTCCCTTCAAGAAACCTTTCGCTAAGGCTGTTCTTGTGGAATTGGCAAATGGATGTTTGGAAGCCCGTAGAGGGCTATGGAGAAAAAGCAAATATCTTCCGTTCAAAACTGGAAAGAAGCTTTCTGAGAAACTGCTCTGTGTTCTGTTAATTCATCTCACAGAGTTACATCTTTCCCTTCAAGAAGCCTTTCGCTAAGGCTATTCTTGTGGAATTGGCAGAGGGATATTTGGAAGCCCATAGAGGGCTATGGTGAAAAAGGAAATATCTTCCGTTCAAAACTGGAAACAAGCTTTCTGAGAAACTGCTCTGTGTTTTGTTAATTCATCTCCCAGAGTTACATTTTTCCCTTCAAGAAGCCTTTCGCTAAGGCTGTTCTTGTGGAATTGGCAAAGGGATATTTGGAAGCCCATAGAGGGCTATTTTGAAAAAGGAAATGTCTTCCGTTCAAAACTGGAAAGAAGCTTTCTGAGAAACTGCTCTGTGTTCTATTAATACATCTCACAGAGTTACATCTTTCCCTTCAAGAAGCCTTTCGCTAAGGCTGTTCTTGTGGAATTGGCAAGGGGATATTTGGAAGCCCATAGAGGGCTATGGTGAAAAAGGAAATATCTTCCGTTCAAAACTGGAAACAAGCTTTCTGAGAAACTGCTCTGTGTTCTGTTAATTCATCTCACAGAGTTACATCTTTCCCTTCAAGTAGCCTTTCGCTAAGGCTGTTCTTGTGGAATTGGCAAAGGGATATTTGGAAGCCCATAGAGGGCTATGGAGAAAAAGCAAGTATCTTCCGTTCAAAACTCGAAAGAAGCTTTCTGAGAAACTGCTCTGTGTTCTGTTAATTCATCTCACAGAGTTACATCTTTCCCTTCAAGAAGCCTTTCGCTAAGGCTGTTCTTGTGGAATTGGCAAAGGGATATTTGGAAGCCCATAGAGGGCTATGGAGAAAAAGCAAATATCTTCCGTTCAAAACTGGAAAGAAGCTTTCTGAGAAACTGCTCTGTGTTCTGTTAATTCATCTCACAGAGTTACATCTTTCCCTTCAAGAAGCCTTTCGCTAAGGCTGTTCTTGTGGAATTGGCAAAGGGATATTGGGAAGCCCATAGAGGGCTATGGTGAAAAAGGAAATATCTTCCGTTCAAAACTGGAAAGAAGCTTTCTGAGAAACTGCTCTGTGTTCTGTTAATTCATCTCCCAGAGTTACATCTTTCCCTTCAAGAAGCCTTTCGCTAAGGCTGTTCTTGTGGAATTGGCAAAGGGATATTTGGAAGCCCATAGAGGGCTATGGAGAAAAAGCAAATATCTTCCGTTCAAAACTGGAAACAAGCTTTCTGAGAAACTGCTCTGTGGTCTGTTAATTCATCTCACAGAGTTACATCTTTCCCTTCAAGAAGCCTTTCGCTAAAGCTGTGCTTGTGGAATTGGCAAAGGGATATTTGAAGCCCATAGAGGGCTATGGAGAAAAAGAAAATATCTTCCGTTCAAAACTGGAAACAAGCTTTCTGAGAAACTGCTCTGTGTTCTGTTAATTCATCTCACAGAGTTACATCTTTCCCTTCAAGAAGCCTTTCGCTAAGGCTGTTCTTGTGGAATTGGCAAAGGGATATTTGGAAGCCCATAGAGGGCTATTATGAAAAAGGAAATACCTTCCGTTCAAAACTGGAAACAAGCTTTCTGAGAAACTGCTCTGTGTTCTGTTAATTCATCTCCCAGAGTTACATCTTTCCCTTCAAGAAGCCTTTCGCTAAGGCTGTTCTTGTGGAATTGGCAAAGGGATATTTGGAAGCCCATAGACGGCTATTTTGAAAAAGGAAATATCTTCCGTTCAAAACTGGAAAGAAGCTTTCTGAGAAACTGCTCTGTGTTCTGTTAATTCATCTCACAGAGTTACATCTTTCCCTTCAAGAAGCTTTTCGCTAAGTCTGTTCTTGTGGAATTGGCAAAGGGATATTTGGAAGCCCATAGAGGGCTATGGTGAAAAAGGAAATATCTTCCGTTCAAAACTGGCAAGAAGCTTTCTGAGAAACTACTCTGTGTTCTGTTAATTCATCTCACAGAGTTACATCTTTCCCTTCAAGAAGCCTTTCGCTAAGGCTGTTCTTGTGGAATTGGCAAAGGGATGTTTGGAAGCCCGTAGAGGGCTATGGTGAAAAAGGAAATATCTTCCGTTCAAAACTGGAAAGAAGCTTTCTGAGAAACTGCTCTGTGTTTTGTTAATTCATCTCCCAGAGTTACATTTTTCCCTTCAAGAAGCCTTTCGCTAAGGCTGTTCTTGTGGAATTGGCAAAGGGATATTTGGAAGCCCATAGAGGGCTATTTTGAAAAAGGAAATATATTCCGTTCAAAACTGGAAAGAAGCTTTCTGAGAAACTGCTCTGTGTTCTATTAATTCATCTCACAGAGTTACATCTTTCCCTTCAAGAAGCCTTTCGCTAAGGCTGTTCTTGTGGAATTGGCAAAGGGATATTTGGAAGCTCATAGAGGGCTATTTTGAAAAAGGAAATATCTTCCGTTCAAAACTGGAAACAAGCTTTCTGAGAAACTGCTCTGTGTTCTGTTAATTCATCTCACAGAGTTACATCTTTCCCTTCAAGTAGCCTTTCGCTAAGGCTGTTCTTGTGGAATTGGCAAAGGGATATTTGGAAGCCCATAGAGGGCTATGGAGAAAAAGCAAATATCTTCCGTTCAAAACTGGAAAGAAGCTTTCTGAGAAACTGCTCTGTGTTCTGTTAATTCATCTCACAGAGTTACATCTTTCCCTTCAAGAAGCATTTCGCTAAGGCTGTTCTTGTGGAATTGGCAAAGGGATATTTGGAAGCCCATACAGGGCTGTGGAGAAAAAGCAAATATCTTCCGTTCAAAACTCGAAAGAAGCTTTCTGAGAAACTGCTCTGTGTTCTGTTAATTCATCTCACAGAGTTACATCTTTCCCTTCAAGAAGCCTTTCGCTAAGGCTGTTCTTGTGGAATTGGCAAAGGGATATTTGGAAGCCGATAGAGGGCTACGTTGAAAAAGGAAATATCTTCCGTTCAAAACTCGAAAGAAGCTTTCTGAGAAACTGCTCTGTGTTCTGTTAATTCATCTCCCAGAGTTACATCTTTCCCTTCAAGAAGCCTTTCGCTAAGGGTGTTCTTGTGGAATTGGCAAAGGGATATTTGGAAGCCCATAGTGGGCTATTTTGAAAAAGGAAATATCTTCCGTTCAAAACTGGAAAGAAGCTTTCTGAGAAACTGCTCTGTGTTCTGTTAATTCATCTCCCAGAGTTACATCTTTCCCTTCAAGAAGCCTTTCGCTAAGGCTGTTCTTGTGGAATTGGCAAAGGGATATTTGGAAGCCCATAGAGGGCTATGGTGAAAAAGGAAATATCTTCCGTTCAAAACTGGAAAGAAGCTTTCTGAGAAACTGCTCTGTGTTCTGTTAATTCATCTCACAGAGTTACATCTTTCCCTTCAAGAAGCCTTTCGCTAAGGCTGTTCTTGTGGAATTGGCAAAGGGATATTTGGAAGCCCATAGAGTGCTATGGTGAAAAAGGAAATATCTTCCGTTCAAAACTGGAAAGAAGCTTTCTGAGAAACTGCTCTGTGTTCTGTTAATTCATCTCCCAGAGTTACATCTTTCCCATCAAGAAGCCTTTCGCTAAGGCTGTTCTTGTGGAATTGGCAAAGGGATATTTGGAAGCCCATAGAGGGCTATGGAGAAAAAGCAAATATCTTCCGTTCAAAACTGGAAAGAAGCTTTCTGAGAAACTGCTCTGTGTTCTGTTAATTCATCTCCCAGAGTTACATCTTTCCCTTCAAGAAGCCTTTCGCTAAGGCTGTTCTTGTGGAATTGGCAAAGGGATATTTGGAAGCCCATAGAGGGTTATTTTGAAAAAGGAAATATCTTCCGTTCAAAACTGGAAACAAGCTTTCTGAGAAACTGCTCTGTGTTCTGTTAATTCATCTCCCAGAGTTACATCTTTCCCTTCAAGAAGCCTTTCGCTAAGGCTGTTCTTGTGGAATTGGCAAAGGGATATTTGGAAGCCCATGGAGGGCTATTTTGAAAAAGGAAATATCTTCCGATCAAAACTGGAAAGAAGCTTTCTGAGAAACTACTCTGTGTTCTGTTAATTCATCTCACAGAGTTACATCTTTCCCTTCAAGAAGCCTTTCGCTAAGGCTGTTCTTGTGGAATTGGCAGAGGGATATTTGGAAGCCCATAGAGGGCTATGGAGAAAAAGCAAATATCTTCCGTTCAAAACTGGAAAGAAGCTTTCTGAGAAACTGCTCTGTGTTCTGTTAATTCATCTCACAGGGTTACATCTTTCCCTTCAAGAAGCATTTCGCTAAGGCTGTTCTTGTGGAATTGGCAAAGGGATATTTGGAAGCCCATACAGGGCTATGGAGAAAAAGCAAATATCTTCCGTTCAAAACTCGAAAGAAGCTTTCTGAGAAACTGCTCTGTGTTCTGTTAATTCATCTCACAGAGTTACATCTTTCCCTTCAAGAAGCCTTTCGCTAAGGCTGTTCTTGTGGAATTGGCAAAGGGATATTTGGAAGCCGATAGAGGGCTACGTTGAAAAAGGAAATATCTTCCGTTCAAAACTCGAAAGAAGCTTTCTGAGAAACTGCTCTGTGTTCTGTTAATTCATCTCCCAGAGTTACATCTTTCCCTTCAAGAAGCCTTTCGCTAAGGGTGTTCTTGTGGAATTGGCAAAGGGATATTTGGAAGCCCATAGTGGGCTATTTTGAAAAAGGAAATATCTTCCGTTCAAAACTGGAAAGAAGCTTTCTGAGAAACTGCTCTGTGTTCTGTTAATTCATCTCCCAGAGTTACATCTTTCCCTTCAAGAAGCCTTTCGCTAAGGCTGTTCTTGTGGAATTGGCCAAGGGATATTTGGAAGCCCATAGAGGGCTATGGTGAAAAAGGAAATATCTTCCGTTCAAAACTGGAAAGAAGCTTTCTGAGAAACTGCTCTGTGTTCTGTTAATTCATCTCACAGAGTTACATCTTTCCCTTCAAGAAGCCTTTCGCTAAGGCTGTTCTTGTGGAATTGGCAAAGGGATATTTGGAAGCCCATAGAGTGCTATGGTGAAAAAGGAAATATCTTCCGTTCAAAACTGGAAAGAAGCTTTCTGAGAAACTGCTCTGTGTTCTGTTAATTCATCTCCCAGAGTTACATCTTTCCCATCAAGAAGCCTTTCGCTAAGGCTGTTCTTGTGGAATTGGCAAAGGGATATTTGGAAGCCCATAGAGGGCTATGGAGAAAAAGCAAATATCTTCCGTTCAAAACTGGAAAGAAGCTTTCTGAGAAACTGCTCTGTGTTCTGTTAATTCATCTCCCAGAGTTACATCTTTCCCTTCAAGAAGCCTTTCGCTAAGGCTGTTCTTGTGGAATTGGCAAAGGGATATTTGGAAGCCCATAGAGGGTTATTTTGAAAAAGGAAATATCTTCCGTTCAAAACTGGAAACAAGCTTTCTGAGAAACTGCTCTGTGTTCTGTTAATTCATCTCCCAGAGTTACATCTTTCCCTTCAAGAAGCCTTTCGCTAAGGCTGTTCTTGTGGAATTGGCAAAGGGATATTTGGAAGCCCATGGAGGGCTATTTTGAAAAAGGAAATATCTTCCGATCAAAACTGGAAAGAAGCTTTCTGAGAAACTACTCTGTGTTCTGTTAATTCATCTCACAGAGTTACATCTTTCCCTTCAAGAAGCCTTTCGCTAAGGCTGTTCTTGTGGAATTGGCAGAGGGATATTTGGAAGCCCATAGAGGGCTATGGTGAAAAAGGAAATATCTTCCGTTCAAAACTGGAAACAAGCTTTCTGAGAAACTGCTCTGTGTTTTGTTAATTCATCTCCCAGAGTTACATTTTTCCCTTCAAGAAGCCTTTCGCTAAGGCTGTTCTTGTGGAATTGGCAAAGGGATATTTGGAAGCCCATAGAGGGCTATTTTGAAAAAGGAAATATCTTCCGTTCACAACTGGAAAGAAGCTTTCTGAGAACTGCTCTGTGTTCTATTAATTCATCTCACAGAGTTACATCTTTCCCTTCAAGAAGCCTTTCGCTAAGGCTGTTCTTGTGGAATTGGCAAGGGGATATTTGGAAGCCCATAGAGTGCTATGGTGAAAAAGGAAATATCTTCCGTTCAAAACTGGAAACAAGCTTTCTGAGAAACTGCTCTGTGGTCTGTTAATTCATCTCACAGAGTTACATCTTTCCCTTCAAGAAGCCTTTCGCTAAAGCTGTGCTTGTGGAATTGGCAAAGGGATATTTGAAGCCCATAGAGGGCTAGGGAGAAAAAGAAAATATCTTCCGTTCAAAACTGGAAAGAAGCTTTCTGAGAAACTGCTCTGTGTTCTGTTAATTCATCTCACAGAGTTACATCTTTCCCTTCAAGTAGCCTTTCGCTAAGGCTGTTCTTGTGGAATTGGCAAAGGGATATTTGGAAGCCCATAGAGGGCTATTATGAAAAAGGAAATACCTTCCGTTCAAAACTGGAAACAAGCTTTCTGAGAAACTGCTCTGTGTTCTGTTAATTCATCTCCCAGAGTTACATCTTTCCCTTGAAGAAGCCTTTCGCTAAGGCTGTTCTTGTGGAATTGGCAAAGGGATATTTGGAAGCCCATAGAGGGCTATGGAGAAAAAGCAAATATCTTCCGTTCAAAACTGGAAACAAGCTTTCTGAGAAACTGCTCTGTGTTCTGTTAATTCATCTCACAGAGTTACATCTTTCCCTTCAAGAAGCCTTTCGCTAAAGCTGTGCTTGTGGAATTGGCAAAGGGATATTTGGAAGCCCATAGAGGGCTATGGAGAAAAAGAAAATATCTTCCGTTCAAAACTGGAAAGAAGCTTTCTGAGAAACTGCTCTGTGTTCTGTTAATTAATCTCCCAGAGTTACATCTTTCCCTTCAAGAAGCCTTTCGCTAAGGCTGTTCTTGTGGAATTGGCAAAGGGATATTTGGAAGCCCATAGAGGGTTATTTTGAAAAAGGAAATATCTTCCGTTCAAAACTGGAAACAAGCTTTCTGAGAAACTGCTCTGTGTTCTGTTAATTCATCTCCCAGAGTTACATCTTTCCCTTCAAGAAGCCTTTCGCTAAGGCTGTTCTTGTGGAATTGGCAAAGGGATATTTGGAAGCCCATAGAGGGCTATTTTGAAAAAGGAAATATCTTCCGATCAAAACTGGAAAGAAGCTTTCTGAGAAACTGCTCTGTGTTCTGTTAATTCATCTCACAGAGTTACATCTTTCCCTTCAAGAAGCCTTTCGCTAAGGCTGTTCTTGTGGAATTGGCAAAGGGATATTTGGAAGCCCATAGAGGGCTATGGTGAAAAAGGAAATATCTTCCGTTCAAAACTGGCAAGAAGCTTTCTGAGAAACTACTCTGTGTTCTGTTAATTCATCTCACAGAGTTACATCTTTCCCTTCAAGAAACCTTTCGCTAAGGCTGTTCTTGTGGAATTGGCAAATGGATGTTTGGAAGCCCGTAGAGGGCTATGGAGAAAAAGCAAATATCTTCCGTTCAAAACTGGAAAGAAGCTTTCTGAGAAACTGCTCTGTGTTCTGTTAATTCATCTCACAGAGTTACATCTTTCCCTTCAAGAAGCCTTTCGCTAAGGCTATTCTTGTGGAATTGGCAGAGGGATACTTGGAAGCCCATAGAGGGCTATGGTGAAAAAGGAAATATCTTCCGTTCAAAACAGGAAACAAGCTTTCTGAGAAACTGCTCTGTGTTTTGTTAATTCATCTCCCAGAGTTACATTTTTCCCTTCAAGAAGCCTTTCGCTAAGGCTGTTCTTGTGGAATTGGCAAAGGGATATTTGGAAGCCCATAGAGGGCTATTTTGAAAAAGGAAATGTCTTCCGTTCAAAACTGGAAAGAAGCTTTCTGAGAAACTGCTCTGTGTTCTATTAATACATCTCACAGAGTTACATCTTTCCCTTCAAGAAGCCTTTCGCTAAGGCTGTTCTTGTGGAATTGGCAAGGGGATATTTGGAAGCCCATAGAGGGCTATGGTGAAAAAGGAAATATCTTCCGTTCAAAACTGGAAACAAGCTTTCTGAGAAACTGCTCTGTGTTCTGTTAATTCATCTCACAGAGTTACATCTTTCCCTTCAAGTAGCCTTTCGCTAAGGCTGTTCTTGTGGAATTGGCAAAGGGATATTTGGAAGCCCATAGAGGGCTGTGGAGAAAAAGCAAGTATTTTCCGTTCAAAACTCGAAAGAAGCTTTCTGAGAAACTGCTCTGTGTTCTGTTAATTCATCTCACAGAGTTACATCTTTCCCTTCAAGAAGCCTTTCGCTAAGGCTGTTCTTGTGGAATTGGCAAAGGGATATTTGGAAGCCCATAGAGGGCTATGGAGAAAAAGCAAATATCTTCCGTTCAAAACTGGAAAGAAGCTTTCTGAGAAACTGCTCTGTGTTCTGTTAATTCATCTCACAGAGTTACATCTTTCCCTTCAAGAAGCCTTTCGCTAAGGCTGTTCTTGTGGAATTGGCAAAGGGATATTGGGAAGCCCATAGAGGGCTATGGTGAAAAAGGAAATATCTTCCGTTCAAAACTGGAAAGAAGCTTTCTGAGAAACTGCTCTGTGTTCTGTTAATTCATCTCCCAGAGTTACATCTTTCCCTTCAAGAAGCCTTTCGCTAAGGCTGTTCTTGTGGAATTGGCAAAGGGATATTTGGAAGCCCATAGAGGGCTATGGAGAAAAAGCAAATATCTTCCGTTCAAAACTGGAAACAAGCTTTCTGAGAAACTGCTCTGTGGTCTGTTAATTCATCTCACAGAGTTACATCTTTCCCTTCAAGAAGCCTTTCGCTAAAGCTGTGCTTGTGGAATTGGCAAAGGGATATTTGAAGCCCATAGAGGGCTATGGAGAAAAAGAAAATATCTTCCGTTCAAAACTGGAAAGAAGCTTTCTGAGAAACTGCTCTGTGTTCTGTTAATTCATCTCACAGAGTTACATCTTTCCCTTCAAGTAGCCTTTCGCTAAGGCTGTTCTTGTGGAATTGGCAAAGGGATATTTGGAAGCCCATAGAGGGCTATTATGAAAAAGGAAATACCTTCCGTTCAAAACTGGAAACAAGCTTTCTGAGAAACTGCTCTGTGTTCTGTTAATTCATCTCCCAGAGTTACATCTTTCCCTTGAAGAAGCCTTTCGCTAAGGCTGTTCTTGTGGAATTGGCAAAGGGATATTTGGAAGCCCATAGAGGGCTATGGAGAAAAAGCAAATATCTTCCGTTCAAAACTGGAAACAAGCTTTCTGAGAAACTGCTCTGTGTTCTGTTAATTCATCTCACAGAGTTACATCTTTCCCTTCAAGAAGCCTTTCGCTAAAGCTGTGCTTGTGGAATTGGCAAAGGGATATTTGGAAGCCCATAGAGGGCTATGGAGAAAAAGAAAATATCTTCCGTTCAAAACTGGAAAGAAGCTTTCTGAGAAACTGCTCTGTGTTCTGTTAATTAATCTCCCAGAGTTACATCTTTCCCTTCAAGAAGCCTTTCGCTAAGGCTGTTCTTGTGGAATTGGCAAAGGGATATTTGGAAGCCCATAGAGGGTTATTTTGAAAAAGGAAATATCTTCCGTTCAAAACTGGAAACAAGCTTTCTGAGAAACTGCTCTGTGTTCTGTTAATTCATCTCCCAGAGTTACATCTTTCCCTTCAAGAAGCCTTTCGCTAAGGCTGTTCTTGTGGAATTGGCAAAGGGATATTTGGAAGCCCATAGAGGGCTATTTTGAAAAAGGAAATATCTTCCGATCAAAACTGGAAAGAAGCTTTCTGAGAAACTGCTCTGTGTTCTATTAATTCACCTCACAGAGTTACATCTTTCCCTTCAAGAAGCCTTTCGCTAAGGCTGTTCTTGTGGAATTGGCAAAGGGATATTTGGAAGCCCATAGAGGGCTATTTTGAAAAAGGAAATATCTTCCGTTCAAAACTGGAAACAAGCTTTCTGAGAAACTGCTCTGTGTTCTGTTAATTCATCTCACAGAGTTACATCTTTCCCTTCAAGTAGCCTTTCGCTAAGGCTGTTCTTGTGGAATTGGCAAAGGGATATTTGGAAGCCCATAGAGGGCTATGGAGAAAAAGCAAATATCTTCCGTTCAAAACTGGAAAGAAGCTTTCTGAGAAACTGCTCTGTGTTCTGTTAATTCATCTCACAGAGTTACATCTTTCCCTTCAAGAAGCATTTCGCTAAGGCTGTTCTTGTGGAATTGGCAAAGGGATATTTGGAAGCCCATACAGGGCTATGGAGAAAAAGCAAATATCTTCCGTTCAAAACTCGAAAGAAGCTTTCTGAGAAACTGCTCTGTGTTCTGTTAATTCATCTCCCAGAGTTACATCTTTCCCTTCAAGAACCCTTTCGCTAAGGCTGTTCTTGTGGAATTGGCAAAGGGATATTTGGAAGCCCATAGAGGGCTATGGTGAAAAAGGAAATATCTTCCGTTCAAAACTGGAAAGAAGCTTTCTGAGAAACTGCTCTGTGTTCTGGTAATTCATCTCACAGAGTTACATCTTTCCCTTCAAGAAGCCTTTCGCTAAGGCTGTTCTTGTGGAATTGGCAAAGGGATATTTGGAAGCCCATAGAGTGCTATGGTGAAAAAGGAAATATCTTCCGTTCAAAACTGGAAAGAAGCTTTCTAAGAAACTGCTCTGTGTTCTGTTAATTCATCTCCCAGAGTTACATCTTTCCCATCAAGAAGCCTTTCGCTAAGGCTGTTCTTGTGGAATTGGCAAAGGGATATTTGGAAGCCCATAGAGGGCTATGGAGAAAAAGCAAATATCTTCCGTTCAAAACTGGAAAGAAGCTTTCTGAGAAACTGCTCTGTGTTCTGTTAATTCATCTCACAGAGTTACATCTTTCCCTTCAAGAAGCCTTTCGCTAAGGCTGTTCTTGTGGAATTGGCACAGGGATATTTGGAAGCCCATAGAGGGCTATGGTGAAAAACGAAATACCTTCCGTTCAAAACTGGAAAGAAGCTTTCTGAGAAACAACTCTGTGTTCTGTTAATTCATCTCACAGAGTTACATCTTTCCCTTCAAGAAGCCTTTCGCTAAGGCTGTTCTTGTGGAATTGGCAAAGGGATATTTGGAAGCCCATAAAGGGCTATGGTGAAAAAGGAAATATCGTCAGTTCAAAACTCGAAAGAAGCTTTCTGAGAAACTGCTCTGTGTTCTGTTCATTCATCTCACAGAGTTACATCTTTCCCTTGAAGAAGCCTTTCGCTAAGGCTGTTCTTGTGGAATTGGCAAAGGGATATTTGGAAGCCCATAGAGGGCTATGGAGAAAAAGCAAATATCTTCCGTTCAAAACTGGAAACAAGCTTTCTGAGAAACTGCTCTGTGTGCTGTTAATTCATCTCACAGAGTTACATCTTTCCCTTCAAGAAGCCTTTCGCTAAAGCTGTGCTTGTGGAATTGGCAAAGGGATATTTGGAAGCCCATAGAGGGCTATGGAGAAAAAGAAAATATCTTCCGTTCAAAACTGGAAAGAAGCTTTCTGAGAAACTGCTCTGTGTTCTGTTAATTAATCTCCCAGAGTTACATCTTTCCCTTCAAGAAGCCTTTCGCTAAGGCTGTTCTTGTGGAATTGGCAAAGGGATATTTGGAAGCCCATAGAGGGTTATTTTGAAAAAGGAAATATCTTCCGTTCAAAACTGGAAACAAGCTTTCTGAGAAACTGCTCTGTGTTCTGTTAATTCATCTCCCAGAGTTACATCTTTCCCTTCAAGAAGCCTTTCGCTAAGGCTGTTCTTGTGGAATTGGCAAAGGGATATTTGGAAGCCCATAGAGGGCTATGGTGAAAAAGGAAATATCTTCCGATCAAAACTGGAAAGAAGCTTTCTGAGAAACTGCTCTGTGTTCTGTTAATTCATCTCACAGAGTTACATCTTTCCCTTCAAGAAGCCTTTCGCTAAGGCTGTTCTTGTGGAATTGGCAAAGGGATATTTGGAAGCCCATAGAGGGCTATGGTGAAAAAGGAAATATCTTCCGTTCAAAACTGGCAAGAAGCTTTCTGAGAAACTACTCTGTGTTCTGTTAATTCATCTCCCAGAGTTACATCTTTCCCTTCAAGAAGCCTTTCGCTAAGGCTGTTCTTGTGGAATTGGCAAATGGATGTTTGGAAGCCCGTAGAGGGCTATGGTGAAAAAGGAAATATCTTCCGTTCAAAACTGGAAAGAAGCTTTCTGAGAAACTGCTCTGTGTTCTGTTAATTCATCTCACAGAGTTACATCTTTCCCTTCAAGAAGCCTTTCGCTAAGGCTGTTCTTGTGGAATTGGCAGAGGGATATTTGGAAGCCCATAGAGGGCTATGGTGAAAAAGGAAATATCTTCCGTTCAAAACAGGAAACAAGCTTTCTGAGAAACTGCTCTGTGTTTTGTTAATTCATCTCCCAGAGTTACATTTTTCCCTTCAAGAAGCCTTTCGCTAAGGCTGTTCTTGTCGAATTGGCAAAGGGATATTTGGAAGCCCATAGAGGGCTATTTTGAAAAAGGAAATATCTTCCGTTCAAAACTGGAAAGAAGCTTTCTGAGAAACTGCTCTGTGTTCTGTTAATTCATCTCACAGAGTTACATCTTTCCCTTCAAGAAGCCTTTCGCTAAGGCTGTTCTTGTGGAATTGGCAAAGGGATATTTGGAAGCCCATAGAGGGCTATGGAGAAAAAGCAAATATCTTCCGTTCAAAACTGGAAAGAAGCTTTCTGAGAAACTGCTCTGTGTTCTGTTAATTCATCTCACAGAGTTACATCTTTCCCTTCAAGAAGCCTTTCGCTAAGGCTGTTCTTGTGGAATTGGCAAAGGGATATTGGGAAGCCCATAGAGGGCTATGGTGAAAAAGGAAATATCTTCCGTTCAAAACTGGAAAGAAGCTTTCTGAGAAACTGCTCTGTGTTCTGTTAATTCATCTCCCAGTGTTACATCTTTCCCTTCAAGAAGCCTTTCGCTAAGGCTGTTCTTGTGGAATTGGCAAAGGGATATTTGGAAGCCCATAGAGGGCTATGGAGAAAAAGCAAATATCTTCCGTTCAAAACTGGAAACAAGCTTTCTGAGAAACTGCTCTGTGGTCTGTTAATTCATCTCACAGAGTTACATCTTTCCCTTCAAGAAGCCTTTCGCTAAAGCTGTGCTTGTGGAATTGGCAAAGGGATATTTGAAGCCCATAGAGGGCTATGGAGAAAAAGAAAATATCTTCCGTTCAAAACTGGAAACAAGCTTTCTGAGAAACTGCTCTGTGTTCTGTTAATTCATCTCCCAGAGTTACATCTTTCCCTTGAAGAAGCCTTTCGCTAAGGCTGTTCTTGTGGAATTGGCAAAGGGATATTTGGAAGCCCATAGAGGGCTATGGAGAAAAAGCAAATATCTTCCGTTCAAAACTGGAAACAAGCTTTCTGAGAAACTGCTCTGTGTTCTGTTAATTCGTCTCACAGAGTTACATCTTTCCCTTCAAGAAGCCTTTCGCTAAAGCTGTGCTTGTGGAATTGGCAAAGGGATATTTGGAAGCCCATAGAGGGCTATGGAGAAAAAGAAAATATCTTCCGTTCAAAACTGGAAAGAAGCTTTCTGAGAAACTGCTCTGTGTTCTGTTAATTAATCTCCCAGAGTTACATCTTTCCCTTCAAGAAGCCTTTCGCTAAGGCTGTTCTTGTGGAATTGGCAAAGGGATATTTGGAAGCCCATAGAGGGTTATTTTGAAAAAGGAAATATCTTCCGTTCAAAACTGGAAACAAGCTTTCTGAGAAACTGCTCTGTGTTCTGTTAATTCATCTCCCAGAGTTACATCTTTCCCTTCAAGAAGCCTTTCGCTAAGGCTGTTCTTGTGGAATTGGCAAAGGGATATTTGGAAGCCCATAGAGGGCTATTTTGAAAAAGGAAATATCTTCCGATCAAAACTGGAAAGAAGCTTTCTGAGAAACTGCTCTGTGTTCTGTTAATTCATCTCACAGAGTTACATCTTTCCCTTCAAGAAGCCTTTCGCTAAGGCTGTTCTTGTGGAATTGGCAAAGGGATATTTGGAAGCCCATAGAGGGCTATGGTGAAAAAGGAAATATCTTCCGTTCAAAACTGGCAAGAAGCTTTCTGAGAAACTACTCTGTGTTCTGTTAATTCATCTCACAGAGTTACATCTTTCCCTTCAAGAAACCTTTCGCTAAGGCTGTTCTTGTGGAATTGGCAAATGGATGTTTGGAAGCCCGTAGAGGGCTATGGAGAAAAAGCAAATATCTTCCGTTCAAAACTGGAAAGAAGCTTTCTGAGAAACTGCTCTGTGTTCTGTTAATTCATCTCACAGAGTTACATCTTTCCCTTCAAGAAGCCTTTCGCTAAGGCTATTCTTGTGGAATTGGCAGAGGGATACTTGGAAGCCCATAGAGGGCTATGGTGAAAAAGGAAATATCTTCCGTTCAAAACAGGAAACAAGCTTTCTGAGAAACTGCTCTGTGTTTTGTTAATTCATCTCCCAGAGTTACATTTTTCCCTTCAAGAAGCCTTTCGCTAAGGCTGTTCTTGTGGAATTGGCAAAGGGATATTTGGAAGCCCATAGAGGGCTATTTTGAAAAAGGAAATGTCTTCCGTTCAAAACTGGAAAGAAGCTTTCTGAGAAACTGCTCTGTGTTCTATTAATACATCTCACAGAGTTACATCTTTCCCTTCAAGAAGCCTTTCGCTAAGGCTGTTCTTGTGGAATTGGCAAGGGGATATTTGGAAGCCCATAGAGGGCTATGGTGAAAAAGGAAATATCTTCCGTTCAAAACTGGAAACAAGCTTTCTGAGAAACTGCTCTGTGTTCTGTTAATTCATCTCACAGAGTTACATCTTTCCCTTCAAGTAACCTTTCGCTAAGGCTGTTCTTGTGGAATTGGCAAAGGGATATTTGGAAGCCCATAGAGGGCTGTGGAGAAAAAGCAAGTATTTTCCGTTCAAAACTCGAAAGAAGCTTTCTGAGAAACTGCTCTGTGTTCTGTTAATTCATCTCACAGAGTTACATCTTTCCCTTCAAGAAGCCTTTCGCTAAGGCTGTTCTTGTGGAATTGGCAAAGGGATATTTGGAAGCCCATAGAGGGCTATGGAGAAAAAGCAAATATCTTCCGTTCAAAACTGGAAAGAAGCTTTCTGAGAAACTGCTCTGTGTTCTGTTAATTCATCTCACAGAGTTACATCTTTCCCTTCAAGAAGCCTTTCGCTAAGGCTGTTCTTGTGGAATTGGCAAAGGGATATTGGGAAGCCCATAGAGGGCTATGGTGAAAAAGGAAATATCTTCCGTTCAAAACTGGAAAGAAGCTTTCTGAGAAACTGCTCTGTGTTCTGTTAATTCATCTCCCAGAGTTACATCTTTCCCTTCAAGAAGCCTTTCGCTAAGGCTGTTCTTGTGGAATTGGCAAAGGGATATTTGGAAGCCCATAGAGGGCTATGGAGAAAAAGCAAATATCTTCCGTTCAAAACTGGAAACAAGCTTTCTGAGAAACTGCTCTGTGGTCTGTTAATTCATCTCACAGAGTTACATCTTTCCCTTCAAGAAGCCTTTCGCTAAAGCTGTGCTTGTGGAATTGGCAAAGGGATATTTGAAGCCCATAGAGGGCTATGGAGAAAAAGAAAATATCTTCCGTTCAAAACTGGAAAGAAGCTTTCTGAGAAACTGCTCTGTGTTCTGTTAATTCATCTCACAGAGTTACATCTTTCCCTTCAAGTAGCCTTTCGCTAAGGCTGTTCTTGTGGAATTGGCAAAGGGATATTTGGAAGCCCATAGAGGGCTATTATGAAAAAGGAAATACCTTCCGTTCAAAACTGGAAACAAGCTTTCTGAGAAACTGCTCTGTGTTCTGTTAATTCATCTCCCAGAGTTACATCTTTCCCTTGAAGAAGCCTTTCGCTAAGGCTGTTCTTGTGGAATTGGCAAAGGGATATTTGGAAGCCCATAGAGGGCTATGGAGAAAAAGCAAATATCTTCCGTTCAAAACTGGAAACAAGCTTTCTGAGAAACTGCTCTGTGTTCTGTTAATTCATCTCACAGAGTTACATCTTTCCCTTCAAGAAGCCTTTCGCTAAAGCTGTGCTTGTGGAATTGGCAAAGGGATATTTGGAAGCCCATAGAGGGCTATGGAGAAAAAGAAAATATCTTCCGTTCAAAACTGGAAAGAAGCTTTCTGAGAAACTGCTCTGTGTTCTGTTAATTAATCTCCCAGAGTTACATCTTTCCCTTCAAGAAGCCTTTCGCTAAGGCTGTTCTTGTGGAATTGGCAAAGGGATATTTGGAAGCCCATAGAGGGTTATTTTGAAAAAGGAAATATCTTCCGTTCAAAACTGGAAACAAGCTTTCTGAGAAACTGCTCTGTGTTCTGTTAATTCATCTCCCAGAGTTACATCTTTCCCTTCAAGAAGCCTTTCGCTAAGGCTGTTCTTGTGGAATTGGCAAAGGGATATTTGGAAGCCCATAGAGGGCTATTTTGAAAAAGGAAATATCTTCCGATCAAAACTGGAAAGAAGCTTTCTGAGAAACTGCTCTGTGTTCTGTTAATTCATCTCACAGAGTTACATCTTTCCCTTCAAGAAGCCTTTCGCTAAGGCTGTTCTTGTGGAATTGGCAAAGGGATATTTGGAAGCCCATAGAGGGCTATGGTGAAAAAGGAAATATCTTCCGTTCAAAACTGGCAAGAAGCTTTCTGAGAAACTACTCTGTGTTCTGTTAATTCATCTCACAGAGTTACATCTTTCCCTTCAAGAAACCTTTCGCTAAGGCTGTTCTTGTGGAATTGGCAAATGGATGTTTGGAAGCCCGTAGAGGGCTATGGAGAAAAAGCAAATATCTTCCGTTCAAAACTGGAAAGAAGCTTTCTGAGAAACTGCTCTGTGTTCTGTTAATTCATCTCACAGAGTTACATCTTTCCCTTCAAGAAGCCTTTCGCTAAGGCTATTCTTGTGGAATTGGCAGAGGGATATTTGGAAGCCCATAGAGGGCTATGGTGAAAAAGGAAATATCTTCCGTTCAAAACAGGAAACAAGCTTTCTGAGAAACTGCTCTGTGTTTTGTTAATTCATCTCCCAGAGTTACATTTTTCCCTTCAAGAAGCCTTTCGCTAAGGCTGTTCTTGTGGAATTGGCAAAGGGATATTTGGAAGCCCATAGAGGGCTATTTTGAAAAAGGAAATGTCTTCCGTTCAAAACTGGAAAGAAGCTTTCTGAGAAACTGCTCTGTGTTCTATTAATACATCTCACAGAGTTACATCTTTCCCTTCAAGAAGCCTTTCGCTAAGGCTGTTCTTGTGGAATTGGCAAGGGGATATTTGGAAGCCCATAGAGGGCTATGGTGAAAAAGGAAATATCTTCCGTTCAAAACTGGAAACAAGCTTTCTGAGAAACTGCTCTGTGTTCTGTTAATTCATCTCACAGAGTTACATCTTTCCCTTCAAGTAGCCTTTCGCTAAGGCTGTTCTTGTGGAATTGGCAAAGGGATATTTGGAAGCCCATAGAGGGCTATGGAGAAAAAGCAAGTATCTTCCGTTCAAAACTCGAAAGAAGCTTTCTGAGAAACTGCTCTGTGTTCTGTTAATTCATCTCACAGAGTTACATCTTTCCCTTCAAGAAGCCTTTCGCTAAGGCTGTTCTTGTGGAATTGGCAAAGGGATATTTGGAAGCCCATAGAGGGCTATGGAGAAAAAGCAAATATCTTCCGTTCAAAACTGGAAAGAAGCTTTCTGAGAAACTGCTCTGTGTTCTGTTAATTCATCTCACAGAGTTACATCTTTCCCTTCAAGAAGCCTTTCGCTAAGGCTGTTCTTGTGGAATTGGCAAAGGGATATTGGGAAGCCCATAGAGGGCTATGGTGAAAAAGGAAATATCTTCCGTTCAAAACTGGAAAGAAGCTTTCTGAGAAACTGCTCTGTGTTCTGTTAATTCATCTCCCAGAGTTACATCTTTCCCTTCAAGAAGCCTTTCGCTAAGGCTGTTCTTGTGGAATTGGCAAAGGGATATTTGGAAGCCCATAGAGGGCTATGGAGAAAAAGCAAATATCTTCCGTTCAAAACTGGAAACAAGCTTTCTGAGAAACTGCTCTGTGGTCTGTTAATTCATCTCACAGAGTTACATCTTTCCCTTCAAGAAGCCTTTCGCTAAAGCTGTGCTTGTGGAATTGGCAAAGGGATATTTGAAGCCCATAGAGGGCTATGGAGAAAAAGAAAATATCTTCCGTTCAAAACTGGAAACAAGCTTTCTGAGAAACTGCTCTGTGTTCTGTTAATTCATCTCACAGAGTTACATCTTTCCCTTCAAGAAGCCTTTCGCTAAGGCTGTTCTTGTGGAATTGGCAAAGGGATATTTGGAAGCCCATAGAGGGCTATTATGAAAAAGGAAATACCTTCCGTTCAAAACTGGAAACAAGCTTTCTGAGAAACTGCTCTGTGTTCTGTTAATTCATCTCCCAGAGTTACATCTTTCCCTTCAAGAAGCCTTTCGCTAAGGCTGTTCTTGTGGAATTGGCAAAGGGATATTTGGAAGCCCATAGACGGCTATTTTGAAAAAGGAAATATCTTCCGTTCAAAACTGGAAAGAAGCTTTCTGAGAAACTGCTCTGTGTTCTGTTAATTCATCTCACAGAGTTACATCTTTCCCATCAAGAAGCTTTTCGCTAAGGCTGTTCTTGTGGAATTGGCAAAGGGATATTTGGAAGCCCATAGAGGGCTATGGTGAAAAAGGAAATATCTTCCGTTCAAAACTGGCAAGAAGCTTTCTGAGAAACTACTCTGTGTTCTGTTAATTCATCTCACAGAGTTACATCTTTCCCTTCAAGAAGCCTTTCGCTAAGGCTGTTCTTGTGGAATTGGCAAAGGGATGCTTGGAAGCCCGTAGAGGGCTATGGTGAAAAAGGAAATATCTTCCGTTCAAAACTGGAAAGAAGCTTTCTGAGAAACTGCTCTGTGTTTTGTTAATTCATCTCCCAGAGTTACATTTTTCCCTTCAAGAAGCCTTTCGCTAAGGCTGTTCTTGTGGAATTGGCAAAGGGATATTTGGAAGCCCATAGAGGGCTATTTTGAAAAAGGAAATATATTCCGTTCAAAACTGGAAAGAAGCTTTCTGAGAAACTGCTCTGTGTTCTATTAATTCATCTCACAGAGTTACATCTTTCCCTTCAAGAAGCCTTTCGCTAAGGCTGTTCTTGTGGAATTGGCAAAGGGATATTTGGAAGCCCATAGAGGGCTATTTTGAAAAAGGAAATATCTTCCGTTCAAAACTGGAAACAAGCTTTCTGAGAAACTGCTCTGTGTTCTGTTAATTCATCTCACAGAGTTACATCTTTCCCTTCAAGTAGCCTTTCGCTAAGGCTGTTCTTGTGGAATTGGCAAAGGGATATTTGGAAGCCCATAGAGGGCTATGGAGAAAAAGCAAATATCTTCCGTTCAAAACTGGAAAGAAGCTTTCTGAGAAACTGCTCTGTGTTCTGTTAATTCATCTCACAGAGTTACATCTTTCCCTTCAAGAAGCATTTCGCTAAGGCTGTTCTTGTGGAATTGGCAAAGGGATATTTGGAAGCCCATACAGGGCTGTGGAGAAAAAGCAAATATCTTCCGTTCAAAACTCGAAAGAAGCTTTCTGAGAAACTGCTCTGTGTTCTGTTAATTCATCTCACAGAGTTACATCTTTCCCTTCAAGAAGCCTTTCGCTAAGGCTGTTCTTGTGGAATTGGCAAAGGGATATTTGGAAGCCGATAGAGGGCTACGTTGAAAAAGGAAATATCTTCCGTTCAAAACTCGAAAGAAGCTTTCTGAGAAACTGCTCTGTGTTCTGTTAATTCATCTCCCAGAGTTACATCTTTCCCTTCAAGAAGCCTTTCGCTAAGGGTGTTCTTGTGGAATTGGCAAAGGGATATTTGGAAGCCCATAGTGGGCTATTTTGAAAAAGGAAATATCTTCCGTTCAAAACTGGAAAGAAGCTTTCTGAGAAACTGCTCTGTGTTCTGTTAATTCATCTCCCAGAGTTACATCTTTCCCTTCAAGAAGCCTTTCGCTAAGGCTGTTCTTGTGGAATTGGCAAAGGGATATTTGGAAGCCCATAGAGGGCTATGGTGAAAAAGGAAATATCTTCCGTTCAAAACTGGAAAGAAGCTTTCTGAGAAACTGCTCTGTGTTCTGTTAATTCATCTCACAGAGTTACATCTTTCCCTTCAAGAAGCCTTTCGCTAAGGCTGTTCTTGTGGAATTGGCAAAGGGATATTTGGAAGCCCATAGAGTGCTATGGTGAAAAAGGAAATATCTTCCGTTCAAAACTGGAAAGAAGCTTTCTGAGAAACTGCTCTGTGTTCTGTTAATTCATCTCCCAGAGTTACATCTTTCCCATCAAGAAGCCTTTCGCTAAGGCTGTTCTTGTGGAATTGGCAAAGGGATATTTGGAAGCCCATAGAGGGCTATGGAGAAAAAGCAAATATCTTCCGTTCAAAACTGGAAAGAAGCTTTCTGAGAAACTGCTCTGTGTTCTGTTAATTCATCTCCCAGAGTTACATCTTTCCCTTCAAGAAGCCTTTCGCTAAGGCTGTTCTTGTGGAATTGGCAAAGGGATATTTGGAAGCCCATAGAGGGTTATTTTGAAAAAGGAAATATCTTCCGTTCAAAACTGGAAACAAGCTTTCTGAGAAACTGCTCTGTGTTCTGTTAATTCATCTCCCAGAGTTACATCTTTCCCTTCAAGAAGCCTTTCGCTAAGGCTGTTCTTGTGGAATTGGCAAAGGGATATTTGGAAGCCCATGGAGGGCTATTTTGAAAAAGGAAATATCTTCCGATCAAAACTGGAAAGAAGCTTTCTGAGAAACTACTCTGTGTTCTGTTAATTCATCTCACAGAGTTACATCTTTCCCTTCAAGAAGCCTTTCGCTAAGGCTGTTCTTGTGGAATTGGCAGAGGGATATTTGGAAGCCCATAGAGGGCTATGGAGAAAAAGCAAATATCTTCCGTTCAAAACTGGAAAGAAGCTTTCTGAGAAACTGCTCTGTGTTCTGTTAATTCATCTCACAGGGTTACATCTTTCCCTTCAAGAAGCATTTCGCTAAGGCTGTTCTTGTGGAATTGGCAAAGGGATATTTGGAAGCCCATACAGGGCTATGGAGAAAAAGCAAATATCTTCCGTTCAAAACTCGAAAGAAGCTTTCTGAGAAACTGCTCTGTGTTCTGTTAATTCATCTCACAGAGTTACATCTTTCCCTTCAAGAAGCCTTTCGCTAAGGCTGTTCTTGTGGAATTGGCAAAGGGATATTTGGAAGCCGATAGAGGGCTACGTTGAAAAAGGAAATATCTTCCGTTCAAAACTCGAAAGAAGCTTTCTGAGAAACTGCTCTGTGTTCTGTTAATTCATCTCCCAGAGTTACATCTTTCCCTTCAAGAAGCCTTTCGCTAAGGGTGTTCTTGTGGAATTGGCAAAGGGATATTTGGAAGCCCATAGTGGGCTATTTTGAAAAAGGAAATATCTTCCGTTCAAAACTGGAAAGAAGCTTTCTGAGAAACTGCTCTGTGTTCTGTTAATTCATCTCCCAGAGTTACATCTTTCCCTTCAAGAAGCCTTTCGCTAAGGCTGTTCTTGTGGAATTGGCCAAGGGATATTTGGAAGCCCATAGAGGGCTATGGTGAAAAAGGAAATATCTTCCGTTCAAAACTGGAAAGAAGCTTTCTGAGAAACTGCTCTGTGTTCTGTTAATTCATCTCACAGAGTTACATCTTTCCCTTCAAGAAGCCTTTCGCTAAGGCTGTTCTTGTGGAATTGGCAAAGGGATATTTGGAAGCCCATAGAGTGCTATGGTGAAAAAGGAAATATCTTCCGTTCAAAACTGGAAAGAAGCTTTCTGAGAAACTGCTCTGTGTTCTGTTAATTCATCTCCCAGAGTTACATCTTTCCCATCAAGAAGCCTTTCGCTAAGGCTGTTCTTGTGGAATTGGCAAAGGGATATTTGGAAGCCCATAGAGGGCTATGGAGAAAAAGCAAATATCTTCCGTTCAAAACTGGAAAGAAGCTTTCTGAGAAACTGCTCTGTGTTCTGTTAATTCATCTCCCAGAGTTACATCTTTCCCTTCAAGAAGCCTTTCGCTAAGGCTGTTCTTGTGGAATTGGCAAAGGGATATTTGGAAGCCCATAGAGGGTTATTTTGAAAAAGGAAATATCTTCCGTTCAAAACTGGAAACAAGCTTTCTGAGAAACTGCTCTGTGTTCTGTTAATTCATCTCCCAGAGTTACATCTTTCCCTTCAAGAAGCCTTTCGCTAAGGCTGTTCTTGTGGAATTGGCAAAGGGATATTTGGAAGCCCATGGAGGGCTATTTTGAAAAAGGAAATATCTTCCGATCAAAACTGGAAAGAAGCTTTCTGAGAAACTACTCTGTGTTCTGTTAATTCATCTCACAGAGTTACATCTTTCCCTTCAAGAAGCCTTTCGCTAAGGCTGTTCTTGTGGAATTGGCAGAGGGATATTTGGAAGCCCATAGAGGGCTATGGTGAAAAAGGAAATATCTTCCGTTCAAAACTGGAAACAAGCTTTCTGAGAAACTGCTCTGTGTTTTGTTAATTCATCTCCCAGAGTTACATTTTTCCCTTCAAGAAGCCTTTCGCTAAGGCTGTTCTTGTGGAATTGGCAAAGGGATATTTGGAAGCCCATAGAGGGCTATTTTGAAAAAGGAAATATCTTCCGTTCACAACTGGAAAGAAGCTTTCTGAGAACTGCTCTGTGTTCTATTAATTCATCTCACAGAGTTACATCTTTCCCTTCAAGAAGCCTTTCGCTAAGGCTGTTCTTGTGGAATTGGCAAGGGGATATTTGGAAGCCCATAGAGTGCTATGGTGAAAAAGGAAATATCTTCCGTTCAAAACTGGAAACAAGCTTTCTGAGAAACTGCTCTGTGTTCTGTTAATTCATCTCACAGAGTTACATCTTTCCCTTCAAGTAGCCTTTCGCTAAGGCTGTTCTTGTGGAATTGGCAAAGGGATATTTGGAAGCCCATAGAGGGCTATGGAGAAAAAGCAAGTATCTTCCGTTCAAAACTCGAAAGAAGCTTTCTGAGAAACTGCTCTGTGTTCTGTTAATTCATCTCACAGAGTTACATCTTTCCCTTCAAGAAGCCTTTCGCTAAGGCTGTTCTTGTGGAATTGGCAAAGGGATATTTGCAAGCCCGTAGAGGGCTATGGAGAAAAAGCAAATATCTTCCGTTCAAAACTGGAAAGAAGCTTTCTGAGAAACTGCTCTGTGTTCTGTTAATTCATCTCACAGAGTTACATCTTTCCCTTCAAGAAGCCTTTCGCTAAGGCTGTTCTTGTGGAATTGGCAAAGGGATATTGGGAGGAACATAGAGGGCTATGGTGAAAAAGGAAATATCTTCCGTTCAAAACTGGAAAGAAGCTTTCTGAGAAACTGCTCTGTGTTCTGTTAATTCATCTCACAGAGTTACATCTTTCCCTTCAAGAAGCCTTTCGCTAAGGCTGTTCTTGTGGAATTGGCAAAGGGATATTTGGAAGCCCATAGAGGGCTATGGAGAAAAAGCAAATATCTTCCGTTCAAAACTGGAAACAAGCTTTCTGAGAAACTGCTCTGTGGTCTGTTAATTCATCTCACAGAGTTACATCTTTCCCTTCAAGAAGCCTTTCGCTAAAGCTGTGCTTGTGGAATTGGCAAAGGGATATTTGAAGCCCATAGAGGGCTATGGAGAAAAAGAAAATATCTTCCGTTCAAAACTGGAAAGAAGCTTTCTGAGAAACTGCTCTGTGTTCTGTTAATTCATCTCACAGAGTTACATCTTTCCCTTCAAGAAGCCTTTCGCTAAGGCTGTTCTTGTGGAATTGGCAAAGGGATATTTGGAAGCCCATAGAGGGCTATTATGAAAAAGGAAATACCTTCCGTTCAAAACTGGAAACAAGCTTTCTGAGAAACTGCTCTGTGTTCTGTTAATTCATCTCCCAGAGTTACATCTTTCCCTTCAAGAAGCCTTTCGCTAAGGCTGTTCTTGTGGAATTGGCAAAGGGATATTTGGAAGCCCATAGACGGCTATTTTGAAAAAGGAAATATCTTCCGTTCAAAACTGGAAAGAAGCTTTCTGAGAAACTGCTCTGTGTTCTGTTAATTCATCTCACAGAGTTACATCTTTCCCTTCAAGAAGCTTTTCGCTAAGGCTGTTCTTGTGGAATTGGCAAAGGGATATTTGGAAGCCCATAGAGGGCTATGGTGAAAAAGGAAATATCTTCCGTTCAAAACTGGCAAGAAGCTTTCTGAGAAACTACTCTGTGTTCTGTTAATTCATCTCACAGAGTTACATCTTTCCCTTCAAGAAGCCTTTCGCTAAGGCTGTTCTTGTGGAATTGGCAAAGGGATGTTTGGAAGCCCGTAGAGGGCTATGGTGAAAAAGGAAATATCTTCCGTTCAAAACTGGAAAGAAGCTTTCTGAGAAACTGCTCTGTGTTTTGTTAATTCATCTCCCAGAGTTACATTTTTCCCTTCAAGAAGCCTTTCGCTAAGGCTGTTCTTGTGGAATTGGCAAAGGGATATTTGGAAGCCCATAGAGGGCTATTTTGAAAAAGGAAATATCTTCCGTTCAAAACTGGAAAGAAGCTTTCTGAGAAACTGCTCTGTGTTCTATTAATTCATCTCACAGAGTTACATCTTTCCCTTCAAGAAGCCTTTCGCTAAGGCTGTTCTTGTGGAATTGGCAAAGGGATATTTGGAAGCCCATAGAGGGCTATTTTGAAAAAGGAAATATCTTCCGTTCAAAACTGGAAACAAGCTTTCTGAGAAACTGCTCTGTGTTCTGTTAATTCATCTCACAGAGTTACGTCTTTCCCTTCAAGTAGCCTTTCGCTAAGGCTGTTCTTGTGGAATTGGCAAAGGGATATTTGGAAGCCCATAGAGGGCTATGGTGAAAAAGCAAATATCTTCCGTTCAAAACTGGAAAGAAGCTTTCTGAGAAACTGCTCTGTGTTCTGTTAATTCATCTCACAGAGTTACATCTTTCCCTTCAAGAAGCATTTCGCTAAGGCTGTTCTTGTGGAATTGGCAAAGGGATATTTGGAAGCCCATACAGGGCTATGGAGAAAAAGCAAATATCTTCCGTTCAAAACTCGAAAGAAGCTTTCTGAGAAACTGCTCTGTGTTCTGTTAATTCATCTCACAGAGTTACATCTTTCCCTTCAAGAAGCCTTTCGCTAAGGCTGTTCTTGTGGAATTGGCAAAGGGATATTTGGAAGCCGATAGAGGGCTACGGTGAAAAAGGAAATATCTTCCGTTCAAAACTCGAAAGAAGCTTTCTGAGAAACTGCTCTGTGTTCTGTTAATTCATCTCCCAGAGTTACATCTTTCCCTTCAAGAAGCCTTTCGCTAAGGCTGTTCTTGTGGAATTGGCAAAGGGATATTTGGAAGCCCATAGAGGGCTATGGTGAAAAAGGAAATATCTTCCGTTCAAAACTGGAAAGAAGCTTTCTGAGAAACTGCTCTGTGTTCTGTTAATTCATCTCACAGAGTTACATCTTTCCCTTCAAGAAGCCTTTCGCTAAGGCTGTTCTTGTGGAATTGGCAAAGGGATATTTGGAAGCCCATAGAGGGCTATGGTGAAAAAGGAAATATCTTCCGTGCAAAACTGGAAAGAAGCTTTCTGAGAAACTACTCTGTGTTCTTTTAATTCATCTCACAGAGTTACATCTTTCCCTTCAAGAAGCCTTTCGCTAAGGCTGTTCTTGTGGAATTGGCAAAGGGATATTTGGAAGCACATAAAGGGCTATGGTGAAAAAGGAAATATCGTCAGTTCAAAACTCGAAAGAAGCTTTCTGAGAAACTGCTCTGTGTTCTGTTAATTCATCTCACAGAGTTACATCTTTCCCTTGAAGAAGCCTTTCGCTAAGGCTGTTCTTGTGGAATTGGCAAAGGGATATTTGGAAGCCCATAGAGGGCTATGGAGAAAAAGCAAATATCTTCCGTTCAAAACTGGAAACAAGCTTTCTGAGAAACTGCTCTGTGTTCTGTTAATTCATCTCACAGAGTTACATCTTTCCCTTCAAGAAGCCTTTCGCTAAGGCTGTTCTTGTGGAATTGGCAAAGGGATATTTGGAAGCCCATAGAGTGCTATGGTGAAAAAGGAAATATCTTCCGTTCAAAACTGGAAAGAAGCTTTCTGAGAAACTGCTCTGTGTTCTGTTAATTCATCTCCCAGAGTTACATCTTTCCCATCAAGAAGCCTTTCGCTAAGGCTGTTCTTGTGGAATTGGCAAAGGGATATTTGGAAGCCCATAGAGGGCTATGGAGAAAAAGCAAATATCTTCCGTTCAAAACTGGAAAGAAGCTTTCTGAGAAACTGCTCTGTGTTCTGTTAATTCATCTCCCAGAGTTACATCTTTCCCTTCAAGAAGCCTTTCGCTAAGGCTGTTCTTGTGGAATTGGCAAAGGGATATTTGGAAGCCCATAGAGGGTTATTTTGAAAAAGGAAATATCTTCCGTTCAAAACTGGAAACAAGCTTTCTGAGAAACTGCTCTGTGTTCTGTTAATTCATCTCCCAGAGTTACATCTTTCCCTTCAAGAAGCCTTTCGCTAAGGCTGTTCTTGTGGAATTGGCAAAGGGATATTTGGAAGCCCATGGAGGGCTATTTTGAAAAAGGAAATATCTTCCGATCAAAACTGGAAAGAAGCTTTCTGAGAAACTACTCTGTGTTCTGTTAATTCATCTCACAGAGTTACATCTTTCCCTTCAAGAAGCCTTTCGCTAAGGCTGTTCTTGTGGAATTGGCAGAGGGATATTTGGAAGCCCATAGAGGGCTATGGAGAAAAAGCAAATATCTTCCGTTCAAAACTGGAAAGAAGCTTTCTGAGAAACTGCTCTGTGTTCTGTTAATTCATCTCACAGGGTTACATCTTTCCCTTCAAGAAGCATTTCGCTAAGGCTGTTCTTGTGGAATTGGCAAAGGGATATTTGGAAGCCCATACAGGGCTATGGAGAAAAAGCAAATATCTTCCGTTCAAAACTCGAAAGAAGCTTTCTGAGAAACTGCTCTGTGTTCTGTTAATTCATCTCACAGAGTTACATCTTTCCCTTCAAGAAGCCTTTCGCTAAGGCTGTTCTTGTGGAATTGGCAAAGGGATATTTGGAAGCCGATAGAGGGCTACGTTGAAAAAGGAAATATCTTCCGTTCAAAACTCGAAAGAAGCTTTCTGAGAAACTGCTCTGTGTTCTGTTAATTCATCTCCCAGAGTTACATCTTTCCCTTCAAGAAGCCTTTCGCTAAGGGTGTTCTTGTGGAATTGGCAAAGGGATATTTGGAAGCCCATAGTGGGCTATTTTGAAAAAGGAAATATCTTCCGTTCAAAACTGGAAAGAAGCTTTCTGAGAAACTGCTCTGTGTTCTGTTAATTCATCTCCCAGAGTTACATCTTTCCCTTCAAGAAGCCTTTCGCTAAGGCTGTTCTTGTGGAATTGGCCAAGGGATATTTGGAAGCCCATAGAGGGCTATGGTGAAAAAGGAAATATCTTCCGTTCAAAACTGGAAAGAAGCTTTCTGAGAAACTGCTCTGTGTTCTGTTAATTCATCTCACAGAGTTACATCTTTCCCTTCAAGAAGCCTTTCGCTAAGGCTGTTCTTGTGGAATTGGCAAAGGGATATTTGGAAGCCCATAGAGTGCTATGGTGAAAAAGGAAATATCTTCCGTTCAAAACTGGAAAGAAGCTTTCTGAGAAACTGCTCTGTGTTCTGTTAATTCATCTCCCAGAGTTACATCTTTCCCATCAAGAAGCCTTTCGCTAAGGCTGTTCTTGTGGAATTGGCAAAGGGATATTTGGAAGCCCATAGAGGGCTATGGAGAAAAAGCAAATATCTTCCGTTCAAAACTGGAAAGAAGCTTTCTGAGAAACTGCTCTGTGTTCTGTTAATTCATCTCCCAGAGTTACATCTTTCCCTTCAAGAAGCCTTTCGCTAAGGCTGTTCTTGTGGAATTGGCAAAGGGATATTTGGAAGCCCATAGAGGGTTATTTTGAAAAAGGAAATATCTTCCGTTCAAAACTGGAAACAAGCTTTCTGAGAAACTGCTCTGTGTTCTGTTAATTCATCTCCCAGAGTTACATCTTTCCCTTCAAGAAGCCTTTCGCTAAGGCTGTTCTTGTGGAATTGGCAAAGGGATATTTGGAAGCCCATGGAGGGCTATTTTGAAAAAGGAAATATCTTCCGATCAAAACTGGAAAGAAGCTTTCTGAGAAACTACTCTGTGTTCTGTTAATTCATCTCACAGAGTTACATCTTTCCCTTCAAGAAGCCTTTCGCTAAGGCTGTTCTTGTGGAATTGGCAGAGGGATATTTGGAAGCCCATAGAGGGCTATGGTGAAAAAGGAAATATCTTCCGTTCAAAACTGGAAACAAGCTTTCTGAGAAACTGCTCTGTGTTTTGTTAATTCATCTCCCAGAGTTACATTTTTCCCTTCAAGAAGCCTTTCGCTAAGGCTGTTCTTGTGGAATTGGCAAAGGGATATTTGGAAGCCCATAGAGGGCTATTTTGAAAAAGGAAATATCTTCCGTTCACAACTGGAAAGAAGCTTTCTGAGAACTGCTCTGTGTTCTATTAATTCATCTCACAGAGTTACATCTTTCCCTTCAAGAAGCCTTTCGCTAAGGCTGTTCTTGTGGAATTGGCAAGGGGATATTTGGAAGCCCATAGAGTGCTATGGTGAAAAAGGAAATATCTTCCGTTCAAAACTGGAAACAAGCTTTCTGAGAAACTGCTCTGTGTTCTGTTAATTCATCTCACAGAGTTACATCTTTCCCTTCAAGTAGCCTTTCGCTAAGGCTGTTCTTGTGGAATTGGCAAAGGGATATTTGGAAGCCCATAGAGGGCTATGGAGAAAAAGCAAGTATCTTCCGTTCAAAACTCGAAAGAAGCTTTCTGAGAAACTGCTCTGTGTTCTGTTAATTCATCTCACAGAGTTACATCTTTCCCTTCAAGAAGCCTTTCGCTAAGGCTGTTCTTGTGGAATTGGCAAAGGGATATTTGCAAGCCCGTAGAGGGCTATGGAGAAAAAGCAAATATCTTCCGTTCAAAACTGGAAAGAAGCTTTCTGAGAAACTGCTCTGTGTTCTGTTAATTCATCTCACAGAGTTACATCTTTCCCTTCAAGAAGCCTTTCGCTAAGGCTGTTCTTGTGGAATTGGCAAAGGGATATTGGGAGGAACATAGAGGGCTATGGTGAAAAAGGAAATATCTTCCGTTCAAAACTGGAAAGAAGCTTTCTGAGAAACTGCTCTGTGTTCTGTTAATTCATCTCACAGAGTTACATCTTTCCCTTCAAGAAGCTTTTCGCTAAGGCTGTTCTTGTGGAATTGGCAAAGGGATATTTGGAAGCCCATAGAGGGCTATGGTGAAAAAGGAAATATCTTCCGTTCAAAACTGGCAAGAAGCTTTCTGAGAAACTACTCTGTGTTCTGTTAATTCATCTCACAGAGTTACATCTTTCCCTTCAAGAAGCCTTTCGCTAAGGCTGTTCTTGTGGAATTGGCAAAGGGATGTTTGGAAGCCCGTAGAGGGCTATGGTGAAAAAGGAAATATCTTCCGTTCAAAACTGGAAAGAAGCTTTCTGAGAAACTGCTCTGTGTTTTGTTAATTCATCTCCCAGAGTTACATTTTTCCCTTCAAGAAGCCTTTCGCTAAGGCTGTTCTTGTGGAATTGGCAAAGGGATATTTGGAAGCCCATAGAGGGCTATTTTGAAAAAGGAAATATCTTCCGTTCAAAACTGGAAAGAAGCTTTCTGAGAAACTGCTCTGTGTTCTATTAATTCATCTCACAGAGTTACATCTTTCCCTTCAAGAAGCCTTTCGCTAAGGCTGTTCTTGTGGAATTGGCAAAGGGATATTTGGAAGCCCATAGAGGGCTATTTTGAAAAAGGAAATATCTTCCGTTCAAAACTGGAAACAAGCTTTCTGAGAAACTGCTCTGTGTTCTGTTAATTCATCTCACAGAGTTACGTCTTTCCCTTCAAGTAGCCTTTCGCTAAGGCTGTTCTTGTGGAATTGGCAAAGGGATATTTGGAAGCCCATAGAGGGCTATGGTGAAAAAGCAAATATCTTCCGTTCAAAACTGGAAAGAAGCTTTCTGAGAAACTGCTCTGTGTTCTGTTAATTCATCTCACAGAGTTACATCTTTCCCTTCAAGAAGCATTTCGCTAAGGCTGTTCTTGTGGAATTGGCAAAGGGATATTTGGAAGCCCATACAGGGCTATGGAGAAAAAGCAAATATCTTCCGTTCAAAACTCGAAAGAAGCTTTCTGAGAAACTGCTCTGTGTTCTGTTAATTCATCTCACAGAGTTACATCTTTCCCTTCAAGAAGCCTTTCGCTAAGGCTGTTCTTGTGGAATTGGCAAAGGGATATTTGGAAGCCGATAGAGGGCTACGGTGAAAAAGGAAATATCTTCCGTTCAAAACTCGAAAGAAGCTTTCTGAGAAACTGCTCTGTGTTCTGTTAATTCATCTCCCAGAGTTACATCTTTCCCTTCAAGAAGCCTTTCGCTAAGGCTGTTCTTGTGGAATTGGCAAAGGGATATTTGGAAGCCCATAGAGGGCTATGGTGAAAAAGGAAATATCTTCCGTTCAAAACTGGAAAGAAGCTTTCTGAGAAACTGCTCTGTGTTCTGTTAATTCATCTCACAGAGTTACATCTTTCCCTTCAAGAAGCCTTTCGCTAAGGCTGTTCTTGTGGAATTGGCAAAGGGATATTTGGAAGCCCATAGAGGGCTATGGTGAAAAAGGAAATATCTTCCGTGCAAAACTGGAAAGAAGCTTTCTGAGAAACTACTCTGTGTTCTTTTAATTCATCTCACAGAGTTACATCTTTCCCTTCAAGAAGCCTTTCGCTAAGGCTGTTCTTGTGGAATTGGCAAAGGGATATTTGGAAGCACATAAAGGGCTATGGTGAAAAAGGAAATATCGTCAGTTCAAAACTCGAAAGAAGCTTTCTGAGAAACTGCTCTGTGTTCTGTTAATTCATCTCACAGAGTTACATCTTTCCCTTGAAGAAGCCTTTCGCTAAGGCTGTTCTTGTGGAATTGGCAAAGGGATATTTGGAAGCCCATAGAGGGCTATGGAGAAAAAGCAAATATCTTCCGTTCAAAACTGGAAACAAGCTTTCTGAGAAACTGCTCTGTGTTCTGTTAATTCATCTCACAGAGTTACATCTTTCCCTTCAAGAAGCCTTTCGCTAAGGCTGTTCTTGTGGAATTGGCAAAGGGATGTTTGGAAGCCCGTAGAGGGCTATGGTGAAAAAGGAAATATCTTCCGTTCAAAACTGGAAAGAAGCTTTCTGAGAAACTGCTCTGTGTTCTGTTAATTCATCTCACAGAGTTACATCTTTCCCTTCAAGAAGCCTTTCGCTAAGGCTGTTCTTGTGGAATTGGCAGAGGGATATTTGGAAGCCCATAGAGGGCTATGGTGAAAAAGGAAATATCTTCCGTTCAAAACTGGAAACAAGCTTTCTGAGAAACTGCTCTGTGTTTTGTTAATTCATCTCCCAGAGTTACATTTTTCCCTTCAAGAAGCCTTTCGCTAAGGCTGTTCTTGTGGAATTGGCAAAGGGATATTTGGAAGCCCATAGAGGGCTATTTTGAAAAAGGAAATATCTTCCGTTCAAAACTGGAAAGAAGCTTTCTGAGAAACTGCTCTGTGTTCTATTAATTCATCTCACAGTGTTACATCTTTCCCTTCAAGAAGCCTTTCGCTAAGGCTGTTCTTGTGGAATTGGCAAGGGGATATTTGGAAGCCCATAGAGGGCTATGGTGAAAAAGGAAATATCTTCCGTTCAAAACTGGAAACAAGCTGTCTGAGAAACTGCTCTGTGTTCTGTTAATTCATCTCACAGAGTTACATCTTTCCCTTCAAGTAGCCTTTCGCTAAGGCTGTTCTTGTGGAATTGGCAAAGGGATATTTGGAAGCCCATAGAGGGCTATGGAGAAAAAGCAAGTATCTTCCGTTCAAAACTCGAAAGAAGCTTTCTGAGAAACTGCTCTGCGTTCTGTTAATTCATCTCACAGAGTTACATCTTTCCCTTCAAGAAGCCTTTCGCTAAGGCTGTTCTTGTGGAATTGGCAAAGGGATATTTGGAAGCCCATAGAGGGCTATGGAGAAAAAGCAAATATCTTCCGTTCAAAACTGGAAGGAGGCTTTCTGAGAAACTGCTCTGTGTTCTGTTAATTCATCTCACAGAGTTACATCTTTCCCTTCAAGAAGCCTTTCGCTAAGGCTGTTCTTGTGGAATTGGCAAAGGGATATTGGGAAGCCCATAGAGGGCTAGGGTGAAAAAGGAAATATCTTCCGTTCAAAACTGGAAAGAAGCTTTCTGAGAAACTGCTCGGTGTTCTGTTAATTCATCTCCCAGAGTTACATCTTTCCCTTCAAGAAGCCTTTCGCTAAGGCTGTTCTTGTGGAATTGGCAAAGGGATATTTGGAAGCCCTTAGAGGGCTATGGAGAAAAAGCAAATATCTTCCGTTCAAAACTCGAAAGAAGCTTTCTGAGAAACTGCTCTGTGTTCTGTTAATTCATCTCCCAGAGTTACATCTTTCCCTTCAAGAAGCCTTTCGCTAAGGCTGTTCTTGTGGAATTGGCAAAGGGATATTTGGAAGCCCATAGAGGGCTATTTTGAAAAAGGAAATATCTTCCCTTCAAAACTGGAAAGAAGCTTTCTGAGAAACTGCTCTGTGTTCTGTTAATTCATCTCACAGAGTTACATCTTTCCCTTCAAGAAGCCTTTCGCTAAGGCTGTTCTTGTGGAATTGGCAAAGGGATATTTGGAAGCCCATAGAGGGCTATTTTGAAAAAGGAAATATCTTCCGTTCAAAACTGGAAAGAAGCTTTCTGAGAAACTGCTCTGTGTTCTATTAATTCATCTCACAGAGTTACATCTTTCCCTTCAAGAAGCCTTTCGCCAAGGCTGTTCTTGTGGAATTGGCAAAGGGATATTTGGAAGCCCATAGAGGGCTATGGTGAAAAAGGAAATATCTTCCGTTCAAAACTCGAAAGAAGCTTTCTGAGAAACTGCTCTGTGTTCTGTTAATTCACCTCACAGAGTTACATATTTCCCTTCAAGAAGCCTTTCGCTAAGGCTGTTCTTGTGGAATGGCAAAGGGATATTTGGAAGCCCATAGAGGGCTATGGAGAAAAAGAAAATATCTTCCGTTCAAAACTGGAAACAAGCTTTCTGAGAAACTGCTCTGTGTTCTGTTAATTCATCTCACAGAGTTACATCTTTCCCTTCAAGAAGCCTTTCGATAAAGCTGTGCTTGTGGAATTGGCAAAGGGATATTTGGAAGCCCATAGAGGGCTATGGAGAAAAAGAAAATATCTTCCGTTCAAAACTGGAAAGAAGCTTTCTGAGAAACTGCTCTGTGTTCTGTTAATTCATCTCACACAGTTACATCTTTCCCTTCAAGAAGCCTTTCGCTAAGGCTGTTCTTGTGGAATTAGGAAAGGGATATTTGGAAGCCCATAGAGGGCTATGGTGAAAAAGGAAATATCTTCCGTTCAAAACTGGAAAGAAGCTTTCTGAGAAACTGCTCTGTGTTCTGTTAATTCATCTCACAGAGTTACATCTTTCCCTTCAAGAAGCCTTTCGCTAAGGCTGTTCTTGTGGAATTGGCAAAGGGATATTTGGAAGCCCATAGAGTGCTATGGTGAAAAAGGAAATATCTTCCGTTCAAAACTCGAAAGAAGCTTTCTGAGAAACTGCTCTGTGTTCTGTTAATTCATCTCCCAGAGTTACATCTTTCCCTTCAAGAAGCCTTTCGCTAAGGCTTTTCTTGTGGAATTGTCAAAGGGATATTTGGAAGCCCATAGAGGGCTATGGAGAAAAAGGATATATCTTCCGTTCAAAACTGGAAAGAAGCTTTCTGAGAAACTGCTCTGTGTTCTGTTAATTCATCTCACAGAGTTACATCTTTCCCTTCAAGAAGCCTTTCGCTAAGGCTGTTCTTGTGGCATTGGCAAAGGGATATTTGGAAGCCCGTAGAGGGCTATGGTGAAAAAGGAAATATCTTCCGTTCAAAACTGGAAAGAAGCTTTCTGAGAAACTACTCTGTGTTCTGTTAATTCATGCCACAGAGTTACATCTTTCCCTTCAAGAAGCCTTTCGCTAAGGCTGTTCTTGTGGAATTGGCAAAGGGATACTTGGAAGCCCATAGAGGGCTACGGAGAAAAAGCAAATATCTTCCGTTCAAAACTGGAAAGAAGCTTTCTGAGAAACTGCTCTGTGTTCTGTTAATTCATCTCACAGAGTTACATCTTTCCCTTCAAGAAGCCTTTCGCTAAGGCTGTTCTTGTGGAATTGGCAAAGGGATATTTGGAAGCCCATACAGGGCTATGGAGAAAAAGCAAATATCTTCCGTTCAAAACTGGAAAGAAGCTTTCTGAGAAACTGCTCTGTGTTCTGTTAATTCATCTCACAGAGTTACATCTTTCCCTTCAAGAAGCCTTTCGCTAAGGCTGTTTTTGTGGAATTGGCAAAGGGATATTTGGAATCCCATAGAAGGCTATGGTGAAAAAGGAAATATCTTCCGTTCAAAATGGAAAGAAGCTTTCTGAGAAACTACTCTGTGTTCTGTTAATTTATCTCACACAGTTTCATCTTTCCCTTCAAGAAGCCTTTCGCTAAGGCTGTTCTTGTGGAATTCGCAAAGGGATATTTGGAAGCCCGTAGAGTGCTATGGTGAAAAAGGAAATATCTTCCGTTCAAAACTGGAAAGAAGCTTTCTGAGAAACTGCTCTGTGTTCTCTTAATTCATCTCACAGAGTTACATCTTTCCCTTCAAGAAGCCTTTCGCTAAGGCTGTTCTTGTGGAATTGGCAAAGGGATATTTGGAAGCCCATAGAGGGCTATTTTGAAAAAGGAAATATCTTCCGTTCAAAACTGGAAAGAAGCTTTCTGAGAAACTGCTCTGTGTTCTATTAATTCATCTCACAGAGTTACATCTTTCCCTTCAAGAAGCCTTTCGCTAAGGCTGTTCTTGTGGAATTGGCAAAGGGATATTTGGAAGCCCATAGAGGGCTATGGAGAAGAAGCAAATATCTTCCGTTCAAAACTGGAAAGAAGCTTTCTGAGAAACTGCTCTGTGTTCTGTTATTTCATCTCACAGAGTTACATCTTTCCCTTCAAGAAGCCGTTCGCTAAGGCTGTTCTTGTGGAATTGGCAAAGGGATATTTGGAAGCCCATAGAGGGCTATGGTCAAAAAGGAATTATCTTCCGTTCAAAACTGGAAACAAGCTTTCTGAGAAACTGCTCTGTGTTCTGTTAATTCATCTCACAGAGTTACATCTTTCCCTTCAAGTAGCCTTTCGCTAAGGCTGTTCTTGTGGAATTGGCAAAGGGATATTTGGAAGCCCATAGAGGGCTATGGAGAAAAAGCAAATATCTTCCGTTCAAAACTGGAAAGAAGCATTCTGAGAAACTGCTCTGTGTTCTGTTAATTCATCTCACAGAGTTACATCTTTCCCTTCAAGAAGCCTTTCTCTAAGGCTGTTCTTGTGGAATTGGCAAAGGGATATTTGGAAGCCCTTAGAGGGCTATGGAGAAAAAGCAAATATCTTCCGTTCAAAACTCGAAAGAAGCTTTCTGAGAAACTGCTGTGGGTTCTGTTAATTCATCTCACAGAGTTACATCTTTCCCTTCAAGAAGCCTTTCGCTAAGGCTGTTCCTGTGGAATTGGCAAAGGGATATTTGAAAGCCCATAGAGGGCTATGGTGAAAAAGGAAATATCTTCCGTTCAAAACTGGAAAGAAGCTTTCTGAGAAACTGCTCTGTGTTCTATTAATTCATCTCACAGAGTTACATCTTTCCCTTCAAGAAGCCTTTCGCTAAGGCTGTTCTTGTGGAATTATCAAAGGGATATTTGGAAGCCCATAGAGGGCTATGGTGAAAAAGGAAATATCTTCTGTTCAAAACTCGAAAGAAGCTTTCTGAGAAACTGCTCTGTGTTCTGTTAATTCATCTCCCAGAGTTACATCTTTCCCTTCAAGAAGCCTTTCGCTAGGGCTGTTCTTGTGGAATTGGCAAAGGGATATTTGGAAGCCCATAGAGGGCTATGGAGAAAAAGCAAATAATTCCGTTCAAAACTGGAAAGAAGCTTTCTGAGAAACTGCTCTGTGTTCTGTTAATTCATCTCACAGAGTTACATCTTTCCCTTCAAGAAGCCTTTCGCTAAGGCTGTTCTTGTGGAATTGGCAAAGGGATATTTGGAAGCCCATAGAGGGCTATGGAGAAAAAGGAAATATCGTCCGTTCAAAACTGGAAAGAAGCTTTCTGAGAAACTGCTCTGTGTTCTGTTAATTCATCTCACAGTGTTACATCTTTCCCTTCAAGAAGCCTTTCGCTAAGGCTGTTCTTGTGGAATTGGCAAAGGGATATTTGGAAGCCCATAGAGGGCTATGGAGAAAAAGCAAATATCTTCCGTTCAAAACTTGAAACAAGCTTTCTGAGAAACTGCTCTGTGTTCTGTTAATTCATCTCCCAGAGTTACATCTTTCCCTTCAAGAAGCCTTTCCTTAAGGCTGTTCTTGTGGAATTGGCAAAGGGATATTTGGAAGCCCATAGAGGGCTATGGAGAAAAAGCAAATATCTTCCGTTCAAAACTGGAAAGAAGCTTTCTGAGAAACTGCTCTGTGTTCTGTTAATTCATCTCACAGAGTTACATCTTTCCCTTCAAGAAGCCTTTCGCTAAGGCTGTTCTTGTGGAATTGGCAGAGGGATATTTGGAAGCCCATAGAGGGCTATGGGCAAAAAGGAAATATCTTCCGTTCAAAACTGGAAAGAAGCTTTCTGAGAAACTGCTCTGTGTTTTGTTAATTCATCTCACAGAGTTACATCTTTCCCTTCAAGAAGCCTTTCGCTAAGGCTGTTCTTGTGGTATTGGCAAAGGGATATTTGGAAGCCCCTAGAGGGCTATTTTGAAAAAGGAAATATCTTCCGTTCAAAACTGGAAAGAAGCTTTCGAAGAAACTGCTCTGTGTTCTATTAATTCATCTCACAGAGTTACATCTTTCCCTTCAATAAACCTTTCGCTAAGGCTGTTCTTGTGGAATTGGCAAAGGGATATTTGGAAGCCCATAGAGGGCTATGGTGAAAAAGCAAATATCTTCCGTTCAAAACTCGAAAGAAGCTTTCTGAGAAACTGCTCTGTGTTCTGTTAATTCATCTCCCAGAGTTACATCTTTCCCTTCAAGTAGCCTTTCGCTAAGGCTGTTCTTGTGGAATTGGCAAAGGGATATTTGGAAGCCCATAGAGGGCTATGGAGAAAAAGCAAATATCTTCCGTTCAAAACTGGAAAGAAGCTTTCTGAGAAACTGCTCTGTGTTCTGTTAATTCATCTCACAGAGTTACATCTTTCCCTTCAAGAAGCCTTTCGCTAAGGCTGTTCTTGTGGAATTGGCAAAGGGATATTTGGAAGCCCATAGAGGGCTATGGTGAAAAAGGAAATATCTTCCGTTCAAAACTCGAAAGAAGCTTTCTGAGAAACTACTCTCTGTTCTGTTAATTCATCTCACAGAGATACATCTTTCCCTTCAAGAAGCCTTTCGCTAAGGCTGTTCTTGTGGAATTGGCAAAGGGATATTTGGAAGCCCATAGAGGGCTATGGTGAAAAAGGAAATATCTTCCGTTCAAAACTGGAAACAAGCTTTCTGAGAAACTGCTCTGTGTTCTGTTAATTCATCTCACAGAGTTACATCTTTCCCTTCAAGAAGCCTTTCGCTAGGGCTGTTCTTGTGGAATTGGCAAAGGGATATTTGGAAGCCCATAGAGGGCTATGGAGAAAAAGCAAATATCTTCCGTTCAAAACTGGAAAGAAGCTTTCTGAGAAACTGCTCTGTGTTCTGTTAATTCATCTCACAGAGTTACATCTTTCCCTTCAAGAAGCCTTTCGCTAAGGCTGTTCTTGTGGAATTGGCAAAGGGATATTTGGAAGCCCATAGAGGGCTATGGTGAAAAAGGAAATATCTTCCGTTCAAAACTCGAAAGAAGCTTTCTGAGAAACTGCTCTGTGTTCTGTTAATTCATCTCCCAGAGTTACATCTTTCCCTTCAAGAAGCCTTTCGCTAAGGCTGTTCTTGTGGAATTGGCAAAGGGATATTTGGAAGCCCATAGAGGGCTATTTTGAAAAAGGAAATATCTTCCGTTCAAAACTGCAAAGAAGCTTTCTGAGAAACTGCTCTGTGTTCTGTAATTCATCTCCCAGAGTTACATCTTTCCCTTCAAGAAGCCTTTCGCTAAGGCTGTTCTTGTGGAATTGGCAAAGGGATATTTGGAAGCCCATAGAGGGCTATGTTGAAAAAGGAAATATCTTCCGTTCAAAACTGTCAAGAAGCTTTCTGAGAAACTACTCTGTGTTCTGTAAATTCATCTCACAGAGTTACATCTTTCCCTTCAAGAAGCCTTTGGCTAAGTCTGTTCTTGTGGAATTGGCAAAGGGATATTTGGAAGCCCATAGAGGGCTATGGGCAAAAAGGAAATATCTTCCGTTCAAAACTGGAAAGAAGCTTTCTGAGAAAATGCTCTGTGTTTTGTTAATTCATCTCCCAGAGTTACATCTTTCCCTTCAAGAAGCCTTTCGCTAAGGCTGTTCTTGTGGAAATGGCAAAGGGATATTTGGAAGCCCCTAGAGGGCTATTTTGAAAAAGGAAATATCTTCCGTTCAAAACTGGAAAGAAGCTTTCGAAGAAACTGCTCTGTGTTCTATTAATTCATCTCACAGAGTTACATCTTTCCCTTCAAGAAACCTTTCGCTAAGGCTGTTCTTGTGGAATTGGCAAAGGGATATTTGGAAGCCCATGGAGGGCTATGGTGAAAAAGGAAATATCTTCCGTTCAAAACTCGAAAGAAACTTTCTGAGAAACTGCTCTGTGTTCTGTTAATTCATCTCACAGAGTTACATCTTTCCCTTCAAGTAGCCTTTCGCTAAGGCTGTTCTTGTGGAATAGGCAAAGGGATATTTGGAAGCCCTTAGAGGGCTATGGGCAAAAAGGAAATATCTTCCGTTCAAAACTGGAAAGAAGCTTTATGAAAAACTGCTCTGTGTTCTGTTAATTCATTTCACAGAGTTACATCTTTCCCTTCAAGAAGCCTTTCGCTAAGGCTGTTCTTGTGGAATTGGCAAAGGGATATTTGGAAGCCCATAGAGGGCTATGGAGAAAAAGCAAATATCTTCCGTTCAAAACTCGAAAGAAGCTTTCTGAGAAACTGCTCTGTGTTCTGTTAATTCATCTCACAGAGTTACATCTTTCCCTTCAAGAAGCCTTTCGCTAAGGCTGTTCTTGTGGAATTGGCAAAGGGATATTTGGAAGCCCATAGAGGGCTATGGTGAAAAAGGAAATATCTTCCGTTCAAAACTCGAAAGAAGCTTTCTGAGAAACTGCTCTGTGTTCTGTTAATTCATCTCCCAGAGTTACATCTTTCCCTTCAAGAAGCCTTTCGCTAAGGCTGTTCTTGTGGAATTGGCAAAGGGATATTTGGAAGCCCATAGAGGGCTATTTTGAAAAAGGAAATATCTTCCGTTCAAAACTGGAAAGAAGCTTTCTGAGAAACTGCTCTGTGTTCTGTTAATTCAACTCACAGAGTTACATCTTTCCCTTCAAGAAGCCTTTCGCTAAGGTTGTTCTTGTGGAATTGGCAAAGGGATATTTGGAAGCCCGTAGAGGGCTATGGGCAAAAAGGAAATATCTTCCGTTCAAAACTGGAAAGAAGCTTTCTGAGAAACTGCTCTGTGTTTTGTTAATTCATCTCCCAGAGTTACATCTTTCCCTTCAAGAAGCCTTTCGCTAAGGCTGTTCTTGTGGAATTGGCAAAGGGATATTTGGAAGCCCATAGAGGGCTATTATGAAAAAGGAAATACCTTCCGTTCAAAACTGGAAACAAGCTTTCTGAGAAACTGCTCTGTGTTCTGTTAATTCATCTCCCAGAGTTACATCTTTCCCTTCAAGAAGCCTTTCGCTAAGGCTGTTCTTGTGGAATTGGCAAAGGGATATTTGGAAGCCCATAGACGGCTATTTTGAAAAAGGAAATATCTTCCGTTCAAAACTGGAAAGAAGCTTTCTGAGAAACTGCTCTGTGTTCTGTTAATTCATCTCACAGAGTTACATCTTTCCCTTCAAGAAGCTTTTCGCTAAGGCTGTTCTTGTGGAATTGGCAAAGGGATATTTGGAAGCCCATAGAGGGCTATGGTGAAAAAGGAAATATCTTCCGTTCAAAACTGGCAAGAAGCTTTCTGAGAAACTACTCTGTGTTCTGTTAATTCATCTCACAGAGTTACATCTTTCCCTTCAAGAAGCCTTTCGCTAAGGCTGTTCTTGTGGAATTGGCAAAGGGATGTTTGGAAGCCCGTAGAGGGCTATGGTGAAAAAGGAAATATCTTCCGTTCAAAACTGGAAAGAAGCTTTCTGAGAAACTGCTCTGTGTTTTGTTAATTCATCTCCCAGAGTTACATTTTTCCCTTCAAGAAGCCTTTCGCTAAGGCTGTTCTTGTGGAATTGGCAAAGGGATATTTGGAAGCCCATAGAGGGCTATTTTGAAAAAGGAAATATATTCCGTTCAAAACTGGAAAGAAGCTTTCTGAGAAACTGCTCTGTGTTCTATTAATTCATCTCACAGAGTTACATCTTTCCCTTCAAGAAGCCTTTCGCTAAGGCTGTTCTTGTGGAATTGGCAAAGGGATATTTGGAAGCCCATAGAGGGCTATTTTGAAAAAGGAAATATCTTCCGTTCAAAACTGGAAACAAGCTTTCTGAGAAACTGCTCTGTGTTCTGTTAATTCATCTCACAGTGTTACATCTTTCCCTTCAAGTAGCCTTTCGCTAAGGCTGTTCTTGTGGAATTGGCAAAGGGATATTTGGAAGCCCATAGAGGGCTATGGAGAAAAAGCAAATATCTTCCGTTCAAAACTGGAAAGAAGCTTTCTGAGAAACTGCTCTGTGTTCTGTTAATTCATCTCACAGAGTTACATCTTTCCCTTCAAGAAGCATTTCGCTAAGGCTGTTCTTGTGGAATTGGCAAAGGGATATTTGGAAGCCCATACAGGGCTGTGGAGAAAAAGCAAATATCTTCCGTTCAAAACTCGAAAGAAGCTTTCTGAGAAACTGCTCTGTGTTCTGTTAATTCATCTCACAGAGTTACATCTTTCCCTTCAAGAAGCCTTTCGCTAAGGCTGTTCTTGTGGAATTGGCAAAGGGATATTTGGAAGCCGATAGAGGGCTACGTTGAAAAAGGAAATATCTTCCGTTCAAAACTCGAAAGAAGCTTTCTGAGAAACTGCTCTGTGTTCTGTTAATTCATCTCCCAGAGTTACATCTTTCCCTTCAAGAAGCCTTTCGCTAAGGGTGTTCTTGTGGAATTGGCAAAGGGATATTTGGAAGCCCATAGTGGGCTATTTTGAAAAAGGAAATATCTTCCGTTCAAAACTGGAAAGAAGCTTTCTGAGAAACTGCTCTGTGTTCTGTTAATTCATCTCCCAGAGTTACATCTTTCCCTTCAAGAAGCCTTTCGCTAAGGCTGATCTTGTGGAATTGGCAAAGGGATATTTGGAAGCCCATAGAGGGCTATGGTGAAAAAGGAAATATCTTCCGTTCAAAACTGGAAAGAAGCTTTCTGAGAAACTGCTCTGTGTTCTGTTAATTCATCTCACAGAGTTACATCTTTCCCTTCAAGAAGCCTTTCGCTAAGGCTGTTCTTGTGGAATTGGCAAAGGGATATTTGGAAGCCCATAGAGTGCTATGGTGAAAAAGGAAATATCTTCCGTTCAAAACTGGAAAGAAGCTTTCTGAGAAACTGCTCTGTGTTCTGTTAATTCATCTCCCAGAGTTACATCTTTCCCATCAAGAAGCCTTTCGCTAAGGCTGTTCTTGTGGAATTGGCAAAGGGATATTTGGAAGCCCATAGAGGGCTATGGAGAAAAAGCAAATATCTTCCGTTCAAAACTGGAAAGAAGCTTTCTGAGAAACTGCTCTGTGTTCTGTTAATTCATCTCCCAGAGTTACATCTTTCCCTTCAAGAAGCCTTTCGCTAAGGCTGTTCTTGTGGAATTGGCAAAGGGATATTTGGAAGCCCATAGAGGGTTATTTTGAAAAAGGAAATATCTTCCGTTCAAAACTGGAAACAAGCTTTCTGAGAAACTGCTCTGTGTTCTGTTAATTCATCTCCCAGAGTTACATCTTTCCCTTCAAGAAGCCTTTCGCTAAGGCTGTTCTTGTGGAATTGGCAAAGGGATATTTGGAAGCCCATGGAGGGCTATTTTGAAAAAGGAAATATCTTCCGATCAAAACTGGAAAGAAGCTTTCTGAGAAACTACTCTGTGTTCTGTTAATTCATCTCACAGAGTTACATCTTTCCCTTCAAGAAGCCTTTCGCTAAGGCTGTTCTTGTGGAATTGGCAGAGGGATATTTGGAAGCCCATAGAGGGCTATGGAGAAAAAGCAAATATCTTCCGTTCAAAACTGGAAAGAAGCTTTCTGAGAAACTGCTCTGTGTTCTGTTAATTCATCTCACAGGGTTACATCTTTCCCTTCAAGAAGCATTTCGCTAAGGCTGTTCTTGTGGAATTGGCAAAGGGATATTTGGAAGCCCATACAGGGCTATGGAGAAAAAGCAAATATCTTCCGTTCAAAACTCGAAAGAAGCTTTCTGAGAAACTGCTCTGTGTTCTGTTAATTCATCTCACAGAGTTACATCTTTCCCTTCAAGAAGCCTTTCGCTAAGGCTGTTCTTGTGGAATTGGCAAAGGGATATTTGGAAGCCGATAGAGGGCTACGTTGAAAAAGGAAATATCTTCCGTTCAAAACTCGAAAGAAGCTTTCTGAGAAACTGCTCTGTGTTCTGTTAATTCATCTCCCAGAGTTACATCTTTCCCTTCAAGAAGCCTTTCGCTAAGGGTGTTCTTGTGGAATTGGCAAAGGGATATTTGGAAGCCCATAGTGGGCTATTTTGAAAAAGGAAATATCTTCCGTTCAAAACTGGAAAGAAGCTTTCTGAGAAACTGCTCTGTGTTCTGTTAATTCATCTCCCAGAGTTACATCTTTCCCTTCAAGAAGCCTTTCGCTAAGGCTGTTCTTGTGGAATTGGCCAAGGGATATTTGGAAGCCCATAGAGGGCTATGGTGAAAAAGGAAATATCTTCCGTTCAAAACTGGAAAGAAGCTTTCTGAGAAACTGCTCTGTGTTCTGTTAATTCATCTCACAGAGTTACATCTTTCCCTTCAAGAAGCCTTTCGCTAAGGCTGTTCTTGTGGAATTGGCAAAGGGATATTTGGAAGCCCATAGAGTGCTATGGTGAAAAAGGAAATATCTTCCGTTCAAAACTGGAAAGAAGCTTTCTGAGAAACTGCTCTGTGTTCTGTTAATTCATCTCCCAGAGTTACATCTTTCCCATCAAGAAGCCTTTCGCTAAGGCTGTTCTTGTGGAATTGGCAAAGGGATATTTGGAAGCCCATAGAGGGCTATGGAGAAAAAGCAAATATCTTCCGTTCAAAACTGGAAAGAAGCTTTCTGAGAAACTGCTCTGTGTTCTGTTAATTCATCTCCCAGAGTTACATCTTTCCCTTCAAGAAGCCTTTCGCTAAGGCTGTTCTTGTGGAATTGGCAAAGGGATATTTGGAAGCCCATAGAGGGTTATTTTGAAAAAGGAAATATCTTCCGTTCAAAACTGGAAACAAGCTTTCTGAGAAACTGCTCTGTGTTCTGTTAATTCATCTCCCAGAGTTACATCTTTCCCTTCAAGAAGCCTTTCGCTAAGGCTGTTCTTGTGGAATTGGCAAAGGGATATTTGGAAGCCCATGGAGGGCTATTTTGAAAAAGGAAATATCTTCCGATCAAAACTGGAAAGAAGCTTTCTGAGAAACTACTCTGTGTTCTGTTAATTCATCTCACAGAGTTACATCTTTCCCTTCAAGAAGCCTTTCGCTAAGGCTGTTCTTGTGGAATTGGCAGAGGGATATTTGGAAGCCCATAGAGGGCTATGGTGAAAAAGGAAATATCTTCCGTTCAAAACTGGAAACAAGCTTTCTGAGAAACTGCTCTGTGTTTTGTTAATTCATCTCCCAGAGTTACATTTTTCCCTTCAAGAAGCCTTTCGCTAAGGCTGTTCTTGTGGAATTGGCAAAGGGATATTTGGAAGCCCATAGAGGGCTATTTTGAAAAAGGAAATATCTTCCGTTCACAACTGGAAAGAAGCTTTCTGAGAACTGCTCTGTGTTCTATTAATTCATCTCACAGAGTTACATCTTTCCCTTCAAGAAGCCTTTCGCTAAGGCTGTTCTTGTGGAATTGGCAAGGGGATATTTGGAAGCCCATAGAGTGCTATGGTGAAAAAGGAAATATCTTCCGTTCAAAACTGGAAACAAGCTTTCTGAGAAACTGCTCTGTGTTCTGTTAATTCATCTCACAGAGTTACATCTTTCCCTTCAAGTAGCCTTTCGCTAAGGCTGTTCTTGTGGAATTGGCAAAGGGATATTTGGAAGCCCATAGAGGGCTATGGAGAAAAAGCAAGTATCTTCCGTTCAAAACTCGAAAGAAGCTTTCTGAGAAACTGCTCTGTGTTCTGTTAATTCATCTCACAGAGTTACATCTTTCCCTTCAAGAAGCCTTTCGCTAAGGCTGTTCTTGTGGAATTGGCAAAGGGATATTTGCAAGCCCGTAGAGGGCTATGGAGAAAAAGCAAATATCTTCCGTTCAAAACTGGAAAGAAGCTTTCTGAGAAACTGCTCTGTGTTCTGTTAATTCATCTCACAGAGTTACATCTTTCCCTTCAAGAAGCCTTTCGCTAAGGCTGTTCTTGTGGAATTGGCAAAGGGATATTGGGAGGAACATAGAGGGCTATGGTGAAAAAGGAAATATCTTCCGTTCAAAACTGGAAAGAAGCTTTCTGAGAAACTGCTCTGTGTTCTGTTAATTCATCTCACAGAGTTACATCTTTCCCTTCAAGAAGCCTTTCGCTAAGGCTGTTCTTGTGGAATTGGCAAAGGGATATTTGGAAGCCCATAGAGGGCTATGGAGAAAAAGCAAATATCTTCCGTTCAAAACTGGAAACAAGCTTTCTGAGAAACTGCTCTGTGGTCTGTTAATTCATCTCACAGAGTTACATCTTTCCCTTCAAGAAGCCTTTCGCTAAAGCTGTGCTTGTGGAATTGGCAAAGGGATATTTGAAGCCCATAGAGGGCTATGGAGAAAAAGAAAATATCTTCCGTTCAAAACTGGAAAGAAGCTTTCTGAGAAACTGCTCTGTGTTCTGTTAATTCATCTCACAGAGTTACATCTTTCCCTTCAAGAAGCCTTTCGCTAAGGCTGTTCTTGTGGAATTGGCAAAGGGATATTTGGAAGCCCATAGAGGGCTATTATGAAAAAGGAAATACCTTCCGTTCAAAACTGGAAACAAGCTTTCTGAGAAACTGCTCTGTGTTCTGTTAATTCATCTCCCAGAGTTACATCTTTCCCTTCAAGAAGCCTTTCGCTAAGGCTGTTCTTGTGGAATTGGCAAAGGGATATTTGGAAGCCCATAGACGGCTATTTTGAAAAAGGAAATATCTTCCGTTCAAAACTGGAAAGAAGCTTTCTGAGAAACTGCTCTGTGTTCTGTTAATTCATCTCACAGAGTTACATCTTTCCCTTCAAGAAGCTTTTCGCTAAGGCTGTTCTTGTGGAATTGGCAAAGGGATATTTGGAAGCCCATAGAGGGCTATGGTGAAAAAGGAAATATCTTCCGTTCAAAACTGGCAAGAAGCTTTCTGAGAAACTACTCTGTGTTCTGTTAATTCATCACACAGAGTTACATCTTTCCCTTCAAGAAGCCTTTCGCTAAGGCTGTTCTTGTGGAATTGGCAAAGGGATGTTTGGAAGCCCGTAGAGGGCTATGGTGAAAAAGGAAATATCTTCCGTTCAAAACTGGAAAGAAGCTTTCTGAGAAACTGCTCTGTGTTTTGTTAATTCATCTCCCAGAGTTACATTTTTCCCTTCAAGAAGCCTTTCGCTAAGGCTGTTCTTGTGGAATTGGCAAAGGGATATTTGGAAGCCCATAGAGGGCTATTTTGAAAAAGGAAATATCTTCCGTTCAAAACTGGAAAGAAGCTTTCTGAGAAACTGCTCTGTGTTCTATTAATTCATCTCACAGAGTTACATCTTTCCCTTCAAGAAGCCTTTCGCTAAGGCTGTTCTTGTGGAATTGGCAAAGGGATATTTGGAAGCCCATAGAGGGCTATTTTGAAAAAGGAAATATCTTCCGTTCAAAACTGGAAACAAGCTTTCTGAGAAACTGCTCTGTGTTCTGTTAATTCATCTCACAGAGTTACGTCTTTCCCTTCAAGTAGCCTTTCGCTAAGGCTGTTCTTGTGGAATTGGCAAAGGGATATTTGGAAGCCCATAGAGGGCTATGGTGAAAAAGCAAATATCTTCCGTTCAAAACTGGAAAGAAGCTTTCTGAGAAACTGCTCTGTGTTCTGTTAATTCATCTCACAGAGTTACATCTTTCCCTTCAAGAAGCATTTCGCTAAGGCTGTTCTTGTGGAATTGGCAAAGGGATATTTGGAAGCCCATACAGGGCTATGGAGAAAAAGCAAATATCTTCCGTTCAAAACTCGAAAGAAGCTTTCTGAGAAACTGCTCTGTGTTCTGTTAATTCATCTCACAGAGTTACATCTTTCCCTTCAAGAAGCCTTTCGCTAAGGCTGTTCTTGTGGAATTGGCAAAGGGATATTTGGAAGCCGATAGAGGGCTACGGTGAAAAAGGAAATATCTTCCGTTCAAAGCTCGAAAGAAGCTTTCTGAGAAACTGCTCTGTGTTCTGTTAATTCATCTCCCAGAGTTACATCTTTCCCTTCAAGAAGCCTTTCGCTAAGGCTGTTCTTGTGGAATTGGCAAAGGGATATTTGGAAGCCCATAGAGGGCTATGGTGAAAAAGGAAATATCTTCCGTTCAAAACTGGAAAGAAGCTTTCTGAGAAACTGCTCTGTGTTCTGTTAATTCATCTCACAGAGTTACATCTTTCCCTTCAAGAAGCCTTTCGCTAAGGCTGTTCTTGTGGAATTGGCAAAGGGATATTTGGAAGCCCATAGAGGGCTATGGTGAAAAAGGAAATATCTTCCGTGCAAAACTGGAAAGAAGCTTTCTGAGAAACTACTCTGTGTTCTTTTAATTCATCTCACAGAGTTACATCTTTCCCTTCAAGAAGCCTTTCGCTAAGGCTGTTCTTGTGGAATTGGCAAAGGGATATTTGGAAGCACATAAAGGGCTATGGTGAAAAAGGAAATATCGTCAGTTCAAAACTCGAAAGAAGCTTTCTGAGAAACTGCTCTGTGTTCTGTTAATTCATCTCACAGAGTTACATCTTTCCCTTGAAGAAGCCTTTCGCTAAGGCTGTTCTTGTGGAATTGGCAAAGGGATATTTGGAAGCCCATAGAGGGCTATGGAGAAAAAGCAAATATCTTCCGTTCAAAACTGGAAACAAGCTTTCTGAGAAACTGCTCTGTGTTCTGTTAATTCATCTCACAGAGTTACATCTTTCCCTTCAAGAAGCCTTTCGCTAAGGCTGTTCTTGTGGAATTGGCAAAGGGATGTTTGGAAGCCCGTAGAGGGCTATGGTGAAAAAGGAAATATCTTCCGTTCAAAACTGGAAAGAAGCTTTCTGAGAAACTGCTCTGTGTTCTGTTAATTCATCTCACAGAGTTACATCTTTCCCTTCAAGAAGCCTTTCGCTAAGGCTGTTCTTGTGGAATTGGCAGAGGGATATTTGGAAGCCCATAGAGGGCTATGGTGAAAAAGGAAATATCTTCCGTTCAAAACTGGAAACAAGCTTTCTGAGAAACTGCTCTGTGTTTTGTTAATTCATCTCCCAGAGTTACATTTTTCCCTTCAAGAAGCCTTTCGCTAAGGCTGTTCTTGTGGAATTGGCAAAGGGATATTTGGAAGCCCATAGAGGGCTAATTTGAAAAAGGAAATATCTTCCGTTCAAAACTGGAAAGAAGCTTTCTGAGAAACTGCTCTGTGTTCTATTAATTCATCTCACAGTGTTACATCTTTCCCTTCAAGAAGCCTTTCGCTAAGGCTGTTCTTGTGGAATTGGCAAGGGGATATTTGGAAGCCCATAGAGGGCTATGGTGAAAAAGGAAATATCTTCCGTTCAAAACTGGAAACAAGCTGTCTGAGAAACTGCTCTGTGTTCTGTTAATTCATCTCACAGAGTTACATCTTTCCCTTCAAGTAGCCTTTCGCTAAGGCTGTTCTTGTGGAATTGGCAAAGGGATATTTGGAAGCCCATAGAGGGCTATGGAGAAAAAGCAAGTATCTTCCGTTCAAAACTCGAAAGAAGCTTTCTGAGAAACTGCTCTGCGTTCTGTTAATTCATCTCACAGAGTTACATCTTTCCCTTCAAGAAGCCTTTCGCTAAGGCTGTTCTTGTGGAATTGGCAAAGGGATATTTGGAAGCCCATAGAGGGCTATGGAGAAAAAGCAAATATCTTCCGTTCAAAACTGGAAGGAGGCTTTCTGAGAAACTGCTCTGTGTTCTGTTAATTCATCTCACAGAGTTACATCTTTCCCTTCAAGAAGCCTTTCGCTAAGGCTGTTCTTGTGGAATTGGCAAAGGGATATTGGGAAGCCCATAGAGGGCTAGGGTGAAAAAGGAAATATCTTCCGTTCAAAACTGGAAAGAAGCTTTCTGAGAAACTGCTCGGTGTTCTGTTAATTCATCTCCCAGAGTTACATCTTTCCCTTCAAGAAGCCTTTCGCTAAGGCTGTTCTTGTGGAATTGGCAAAGGGATATTTGGAAGCCCTTAGAGGGCTATGGAGAAAAAGCAAATATCTTCCGTTCAAAACTCGAAAGAAGCTTTCTGAGAAACTGCTCTGTGTTCTGTTAATTCATCTCCCAGAGTTACATCTTTCCCTTCAAGAAGCCTTTCGCTAAGGCTGTTCTTGTGGAATTGGCAAAGGGATATTTGGAAGCCCATAGAGGGCTATTTTGAAAAAGGAAATATCTTCCCTTCAAAACTGGAAAGAAGCTTTCTGAGAAACTGCTCTGTGTTCTGTTAATTCATCTCACAGAGTTACATCTTTCCCTTCAAGAAGCCTTTCGCTAAGGCTGTTCTTGTGGAATTGGCAAAGGGATATTTGGAAGCCCATAGAGGGCTATTTTGAAAAAGGAAATATCTTCCGTTCAAAACTGGAAAGAAGCTTTCTGAGAAACTGCTCTGTGTTCTATTAATTCATCTCACAGAGTTACATCTTTCCCTTCAAGAAGCCTTTCGCCAAGGCTGTTCTTGTGGAATTGGCAAAGGGATATTTGGAAGCCCATAGAGGGCTATGGTGAAAAAGGAAATATCTTCCGTTCAAAACTCGAAAGAAGCTTTCTGAGAAACTGCTCTGTGTTCTGTTAATTCACCTCACAGAGTTACATATTTCCCTTCAAGAAGCCTTTCGCTAAGGCTGTTCTTGTGGAATGGCAAAGGGATATTTGGAAGCCCATAGAGGGCTATGGAGAAAAAGAAAATATCTTCCGTTCAAAACTGGAAACAAGCTTTCTGAGAAATTGCTCTGTGTTCTGTTAATTCATCTCACAGAGTTACATCTTTCCCTTCAAGAAGCCTTTCGATAAAGCTGTGCTTGTGGAATTGGCAAAGGGATATTTGGAAGCCCATAGAGGGCTATGGAGAAAAAGAAAATATCTTCCGTTCAAAACTGGAAAGAAGCTTTCTGAGAAACTGCTCTGTGTTCTGTTAATTCATCTCACACAGTTACATCTTTCCCTTCAAGAAGCCTTTCGCTAAGGCTGTTCTTGTGGAATTAGGAAAGGGATATTTGGAAGCCCATAGAGGGCTATGGTGAAAAAGGAAATATCTTCCGTTCAAAACTGGAAAGAAGCTTTCTGAGAAACTGCTCTGTGTTCTGTTAATTCATCTCACAGAGTTACATCTTTCCCTTCAAGAAGCCTTTCGCTAAGGCTGTTCTTGTGGAATTGGCAAAGGGATATTTGGAAGCCCATAGAGTGCTATGGTGAAAAAGGAAATATCTTCCGTTCAAAACTCGAAAGAAGCTTTCTGAGAAACTGCTCTGTGTTCTGTTAATTCATCTCCCAGAGTTACATCTTTCCCTTCAAGAAGCCTTTCGCTAAGGCTTTTCTTGTGGAATTGTCAAAGGGATATTTGGAAGCCCATAGAGGGCTATGGAGAAAAAGGATATATCTTCCGTTCAAAACTGGAAAGAAGCTTTCTGAGAAACTGCTCTGTGTTCTGTTAATTCATCTCACAGAGTTACATCTTTCCCTTCAAGAAGCCTTTCGCTAAGGCTGTTCTTGTGGCATTGGCAAAGGGATATTTGGAAGCCCGTAGAGGGCTATGGTGAAAAAGGAAATATCTTCCGTTCAAAACTGGAAAGAAGCTTTCTGAGAAACTACTCTGTGTTCTGTTAATTCATGTCACAGAGTTACATCTTTCCCTTCAAGAAGCCTTTCGCTAAGGCTGTTCTTGTGGAATTGGCAAAGGGATACTTGGAAGCCCATAGAGGGCTACGGAGAAAAAGCAAATATCTTCCGTTCAAAACTGGAAAGAAGCTTTCTGAGAAACTGCTCTGTGTTCTGTTAATTCATCTCACAGAGTTACATCTTTCCCTTCAAGAAGCCTTTCGCTAAGGCTGTTCTTGTGGAATTGGCAAAGGGATATTTGGAAGCCCATACAGGGCTATGGAGAAAAAGCAAATATCTTCCGTTCAAAACTGGAAAGAAGCTTTCTGAGAAACTGCTCTGTGTTCTGTTAATTCATCTCACAGAGTTACATCTTTCCCTTCAAGAAGCCTTTCGCTAAGGCTGTTTTTGTGGAATTGGCAAAGGGATATTTGGAAGCCCATAGAAGGCTATGGTGAAAAAGGAAATATCTTCCGTTCAAAATGGAAAGAAGCTTTCTGAGAAACTACTCTGTGTTCTGTTAATTTATCTCACACAGTTTCATCTTTCCCTTCAAGAAGCCTTTCGCTAAGGCTGTTCTTGTGGAATTCGCAAAGGGATATTTGGAAGCCCGTAGAGTGCTATGGTGAAAAAGGAAATATCTTCCGTTCAAAACTGGAAAGAAGCTTTCTGAGAAACTGCTCTGTGTTCTCTTAATTCATCTCACAGAGTTACATCTTTCCCTTCAAGAAGCCTTTCGCTAAGGCTGTTCTTGTGGAATTGGCAAAGGGATATTTGGAAGCCCATAGAGGGCTATTTTGAAAAAGGAAATATCTTCCGTTCAAAACTGGAAAGAAGCTTTCTGAGAAACTGCTCTGTGTTCTATTAATTCATCTCACAGAGTTACATCTTTCCCTTCAAGAAGCCTTTCGCTAAGGCTGTTCTTGTGGAATTGGCAAAGGGATATTTGGAAGCCCATAGAGGGCTATGGAGAAGAAGCAAATATCTTCCGTTCAAAACTGGAAAGAAGCTTTCTGAGAAACTGCTCTGTGTTCTGTTATTTCATCTCACAGAGTTACATCTTTCCCTTCAAGAAGCCGTTCGCTAAGGCTGTTCTTGTGGAATTGGCAAAGGGATATTTGGAAGCCCATAGAGGGCTATGGTCAAAAAGGAATTATCTTCCGTTCAAAACTGGAAACAAGCTTTCTGAGAAACTGCTCTGTGTTCTGTTAATTCATCTCACAGAGTTACATCTTTCGCTTCAAGTAGCCTTTCGCTAAGGCTGTTCTTGTGGAATTGGCAAAGGGATATTTGGAAGCCCATAGAGGGCTATGGAGAAAAAGCAAATATCTTCCGTTCAAAACTGGAAAGAAGCTTTCTGAGAAACTGCTCTGTGTTCTGTTAATTCATCTCACAGAGTTACATCTTTCCCTTCAAGAAGCCTTTCGCTAAGGCTGTTCTTGTGGAATTGGCAAAGGGATATTTGGAAGCCCATAGAGGGCTATGGTGAAAAAGGAAATATCTTCCGTTCAAAACTCGAAAGAAGCTTTCTGAGAAACTACTCTCTGTTCTGTTAATTCATCTCACAGAGATACATCTTTCCCTTCAAGAAGCCTTTCGCTAAGGCTGTTCTTGTGGAATTGGCAAAGGGATATTTGGAAGCCCATAGAGGGCTATGGTGAAAAAGGAAATATCTTCCGTTCAAAACTGGAAACAAGCTTTCTGAGAAACTGCTCTGTGTTCTGTTAATTCATCTCACAGAGTTACATCTTTCCCTTCAAGAAGCCTTTCGCTAGGGCTGTTCTTGTGGAATTGGCAAAGGGATATTTGGAAGCCCATAGAGGGCTATGGAGAAAAAGCAAATATCTTCCGTTCAAAACTGGAAAGAAGCTTTCTGAGAAACTGCTCTGTGTTCTGTTAATTCATCTCACAGAGTTACATCTTTCCCTTCAAGAAGCCTTTCGCTAAGGCTGTTCTTGTGGAATTGGCAAAGGGATATTTGGAAGCCCATAGAGGGCTATGGTGAAAAAGGAAATATCTTCCGTTCAAAACTCGAAAGAAGCTTTCTGAGAAACTGCTCTGTGTTCTGTTAATTCATCTCCCAGAGTTACATCTTTCCCTTCAAGAAGCCTTTCGCTAAGGCTGTTCTTGTGGAATTGGCAAAGGGATATTTGGAAGCCCATAGAGGGCTATTTTGAAAAAGGAAATATCTTCCGTTCAAAACTGCAAAGAAGCTTTCTGAGAAACTGCTCTGTGTTCTGTAATTCATCTCCCAGAGTTACATCTTTCCCTTCAAGAAGCCTTTCGCTAAGGCTGTTCTTGTGGAATTGGCAAAGGGATATTTGGAAGCCCATAGAGGGCTATGTTGAAAAAGGAAATATCTTCCGTTCAAAACTGTCAAGAAGCTTTCTGAGAAACTACTCTGTGTTCTGTAAATTCATCTCACAGAGTTACATCTTTCCCTTCAAGAAGCCTTTGGCTAAGTCTGTTCTTGTGGAATTGGCAAAGGGATATTTGGAAGCCCATAGAGGGCTATGGGCAAAAAGGAAATATCTTCCGTTCAAAACTGGAAAGAAGCTTTCTGAGAAAATGCTCTGTGTTTTGTTAATTCATCTCCCAGAGTTACATCTTTCCCTTCAAGAAGCCTTTCGCTAAGGCTGTTCTTGTGGAAATGGCAAAGGGATATTTGGAAGCCCCTAGAGGGCTATTTTGAAAAAGGAAATATCTTCCGTTCAAAACTGGAAAGAAGCTTTCGAAGAAACTGCTCTGTGTTCTATTAATTCATCTCACAGAGTTACATCTTTCCCTTCAAGAAACCTTTCGCTAAGGCTGTTCTTGTGGAATTGGCAAAGGGATATTTGGAAGCCCATAGAGGGCTATGGTGAAAAAGGAAATATCTTCCGTTCAAAACTCGAAAGAAACTTTCTGAGAAACTGCTCTGTGTTCTGTTAATTCATCTCACAGAGTTACATCTTTCCCTTCAAGTAGCCTTTCGCTAAGGCTGTTCTTGTGGAATAGGCAAAGGGATATTTGGAAGCCCTTAGAGGGCTATGGGCAAAAAGGAAATATCTTCCGTTCAAAACTGGAAAGAAGCTTTATGAAAAACTGCTCTGTGTTCTGTTAATTCATTTCACAGAGTTACATCTTTCCCTTCAAGAAGCCTTTCGCTAAGGCTGTTCTTGTGGAATTGGCAAAGGGATATTTGGAAGCCCATAGAGGGCTATGGAGAAAAAGCAAATATCTTCCGTTCAAAACTCGAAAGAAGCTTTCTGAGAAACTGCTCTGTGTTCTGTTAATTCATCTCACAGAGTTACATCTTTCCCTTCAAGAAGCCTTTCGCTAAGGCTGTTCTTGTGGAATTGGCAAAGGGATATTTGGAAGCCCATAGAGGGCTATGGTGAAAAAGGAAATATCTTCCGTTCAAAACTCGAAAGAAGCTTTCTGAGAAACTGCTCTGTGTTCTGTTAATTCATCTCCCAGAGTTACATCTTTCCCTTCAAGAAGCCTTTCGCTAAGGCTGTTCTTGTGGAATTGGCAAAGGGATATTTGGAAGCCCATAGAGGGCTATTTTGAAAAAGGAAATATCTTCCGTTCAAAACTGGAAAGAAGCTTTCTGAGAAACTGCTCTGTGTTCTGTTAATTCAACTCACAGAGTTACATCTTTCCCTTCAAGAAGCCTTTCGCTAAGGTTGTTCTTGTGGAATTGGCAAAGGGATATTTGGAAGCCCGTAGAGGGCTATGGGCAAAAAGGAAATATCTTCCGTTCAAAACTGGAAAGAAGCTTTCTGAGAAACTGCTCTGTGTTTTGTTAATTCATCTCCCAGAGTTACATCTTTCCCTTCAAGAAGCCTTTCGCTAAGGCTGTTCTTGTGGAATTGGCAAAGGGATATTTGGAAGCCCCTAGAGGGCTATTTTGAAAAAGGAAATATCTTCCGTTCAAAACTGGAAAGAAGCTTTCTGAGAAACTGCTCTGTGTTCTGTTAATTCAACTCACAGAGTTACATCTTTCCCTTCAAGAAGCCTTTCGCTAAGGTTGTTCTTGTGGAATTGGCAAAGGGATATTTGGAAGCCCGTAGAGGGCTATGGGCAAAAAGGAAATATCTTCCGTTCAAAACTGGAAAGAAGCTTTCTGAGAAACTGCTCTGTGTTTTGTTAATTCATCTCCCAGAGTTACATCTTTCCCTTCAAGAAGCCTTTCGCTAAGGCTGTTCTTGTGGAATTGGCAAAGGGATATTTGGAAGCCCCTAGAGGGCTATTTTGAAAAAGGAAATATCTTCCGTTCAAAACTGGAAAGAAGCTTTCGAAGAAACTGCTCTGTGTTCTATTAATTCATCTCACAGAGTTACATCTTTCCCTTCAAGAAACCTTTCGCTAAGGCTGTTCTTGTGGAATTGGCAAAGGGATATTTGGAAGCCCATAGAGGGCTATGGAGAAAAAGCAAATATCTTCCGTTCAAAACTGGAAAGAAGCTTTCTGAGAAACTGCTCTGTGTTCTGTTAATTCATCTCCCAGAGTTACATCTTTCCCTTCAAGAGGCCTTTCGCTAAGGCTGTTCTTGTGGAATTGGCAAAGGGATATTTGGAAGCCCATAGAGGGCTATTTTGAAAAAGGAAATATCTTCCGTTCAAAACTGGAAAGAAGCTTTCTGAGAAACTGCTCTGTGTTCTGTTAATTCATCTCACAGAGTTACATCTTTCCCTTCAAGAAGCCTTTCGCTAAGGCTGTTCTTGTGGAATTGGCAAAGGGATATTTGGAAGCCCATAGAGGGCTATGGTGAAAAAGGAAATATCTTCTGTTCAAAACTCGAAAGAAGCTTTCTGAGAAACTGCTCTGTGTTCTGTTAATTCATCTCCCAGAGTTACATCTTTCCCTTCAAGAAGCCTTTCGCTAGGGCTGTTCTTGTGGAATTGGCAAAGGGATATTTGGAAGCCCATAGAGGGCTATGGAGAAAAAGCAAATATCTTCCGTTCAAAACTTGAAACAAGCTTTCTGAGAAACTGCTCTGTGTTCTGTTAATTCATCTCCCAGAGTTACATCTTTCCCTTCAAGAAGCCTTTCGCTAAGGCTGTTCTTGTGGAATTGGCAAAGGGATATTTGGAAGCCCATAGAGGGCTATGGAGAAAAAGCAAATATCTTCCGTTCAAAACTGGAAAGAAGCTTTCTGAGAAACTGCTCTGTGTTCTGTTAATTCATCTCACAGAGTTACATCTTTCCCTTCAAGAAGCCTTTCGCTAAGGCTGTTCTTGTGGAATTGGCAAAGGGATATTTGGAAGCCCATAGAGGGCTATGGAGAAAAAGCAAATATCTTCCGTTCAAAACTCGAAAGAAGCTCTCTGAGAAACTGCTCTGTGTTCTGTTAATTCATCTCCCAGAGTTACATCTTTCCCTTCAAGAAGCCCTTCGCTAAGGCTGTTCTTGTGGAATTGGCAAAGGGATATTTGGAAGCCCATAGAGGGCTATTTTGAAAAAGGAAATATCTTCCGTTCAAAACTGGAAAGAAGCTTTCTGAGAAACTGCTCTGTGTTCTGTTAATTCATCTCACAGAGTTACATCTTTCCCTTCAAGAAGCCTTTCGCTAAGGCTGTTCTTGTGGAATTGGTAAAGGGATATTTGGAAGCCCTTAGAGGGCTATGGAGAAAAAGCAAATATCTTCCGTTCAAAACTGGAAAGAAGCTTTCTGAGAAACTGCTCTGTGTTCTGTTAATTCATCTCACAGAGTTACATCTTTCCCTTCAAGAAGCCCTGCGCTAAGGCTGTTCTTGTGGAATTGGCAAAGGGATATTTGGAAGCCCGTAGAGGGCTATGTTGAAAAAGGAAATATCTTCCGTTCAAAACTGGAAAGAAGCTTTCTGAGAAACTGCTCTGTGTTCTGTTAATTCATCTCACAGAGTTACACCTTTCCCTTCAAGTAGCCTTTCGCTAAGGCTGTTCTTGTGGAATTGGCAAAGGGATATTTGGAAGCCCATAGAGGGCTATGGAGAAAAAGCAAATAACTTCCGTTCAAAACTGGAAAGAAGCTTTCTGAGAAACTGCTCTGTGTTCTGTTAATTCATCTCACAGAGTTATATCTTTCCCTTCAAGAAGCCTTTCGCTAAGGCTGTTCTTGTGGAATTGGCAAAGGGATATTTGGAAGCCCATAGAGGGCTATGGTGAAAAAGGAAATATCTTCCGTTCAAAACTGGAAAGAAGCTTTCTGAGAAACTACTCTGTGTTCTGTTAATTCATCTCACAGAGTTACATCTTTCCCTTCAAGAAGCCTTTCGCTAAGGCTGTTCTTGTGGAATTGGCAAAGGGATATTTGGAAGCCCATAGAGGGCTATGGTGAAAAAGGAAATATCTTCCGTTCAAAACTCGAAAGAAGCTTTCTGAGAAACTGCTCTGTGTTCTGTTAGTTCATCTCCCAGAGTTACATCTTTCCCTTCAAGAAGCCTTTCGCTAAGGCTGTTCTTGTGGAATTGGCAAAGGGATATTTGGAAGCCCATAGAGGGCTATTTTGAAAAAGGAAATATCTTCCGTTCAAAACTGGAAAGAAGCCTTCTGAGAAACTGCTCTGTGTTCTGTTAATTCATCTCCCAGATTTACATCTTTCCCTTCAAGAAGCCTTTCGCTAAGGCTGTTCTTGTGGAATTGGCAAAGGGATATTTGGAAGCCCATAGAGGGCTATGGTGAAAAAGGAAATATCTTCCGTTCAAAACTGGAAAGAAGCTTTCTGAGAAACTACTCTGTGTTCTGTTAATTCATCTCACAGAGTTACATCTTTCCCTTCAAGAAGCCTTTCGCTAAGGCTGTTCTTGTGGAATTGGCAGAGGGATATTTGGAAGCCCGTAGAGGGCCATGGTGAAAAAGGAAATATCTTCCGTTCAAAACTGGAAAGAAGCTTTCTGAGAAACTGCTCTGTGTTCTGTTAATTCATCTCACAGAGTTACATCTTTCCCTTCAAGAAGCCTTTCGCTAAGGCTGTTCTTGTGGAATTGGCAGAGGGATATTTGGAAGTCCATAGAGGGCTATGGGCAAAAAGGAAATATCTTCCGTTCAAAACTGGAAAGAAGCTTTCTGAGAAACTGCTCTGTGTTTTGTTAATTCATCTCACAGAGTTACATCTTTCCCTTCAAGAAGCCTTTCGCTAAGGCTGTTCTTGTGGAATTGGCAAAGGGATATTTGGAAGCCCCTAGAGGGCTATTTTGAAAAAGGAAATATCTTCCGTTCAAAACTGGAAAGAAGCTTTCGAAGAAACTGCTCTGTGTTCTATTAATTCATCTCACAGAGTTACATCTTTCCCTTCAATAAACCTTTCGCTAAGGCTGTTCTTGTGGAATTGGCAAAGGGATATTTGGAAGCCCATAGAGGGCTATGGTGAAAAAGCAAATATCTTCCGTTCAAAACTCGAAAGAAGCTTTCTGAGAAACTGCTCTGTGTTCTGTTAATTCATCTCCCAGAGTTACATCTTTCCCTTCAAGTAGCCTTTCGCTAAGGCTGTTCTTGTGGAATTGGCAAAGGGATATTTGGAAGCCCATAGAGGGCTATGGAGAAAAAGCAAATATCTTCCGTTCAAAACTGGAAAGAAGCTTTCTGAGAAACTGCTCTGTGTTCTGTTAATTCATCTCACAGAGTTACATCTTTCCCTTCAAGAAGCCTTTCGCTAAAGCTGTTCTTGTGGAATTGGCAAAGGGATATTTGGAAGCCCATAGAGGGCTATGGTGAAAAAGGAAATATCTTCCGTTCAAAACTCGAAAGAAGCTTTCTGAGAAACTACTCTCTGTTCTGTTAATTCATCTCACAGAGTTACATCTTTCCCTTCAAGAAGCCTTTCGCTAAGGCTGTTCTTGTGGAATTGGCAAAGGGATATTTGGAAGCCCATAGAGGGCTATGGTGAAAAAGGAAATATCTTCCGTTCAAAACTGGAAACAAGCTTTCTGAGAAACTGCTCTGTGTTCTATTAATTCATCTCACAGAGTTACATCTTTCCCTTCAAGAAACCTTTCGCTAAGGCTGTTCTTGTGGAATTGGCAAAGGGATATTTGGAAGCCCATAGAGGGCTATGGTGAAAAAGGAAATATCTTCCGTTCAAAACTCGAAAGAAGCTTTCTGAGAAACTGCTCTGTGTTCTGTTAATTCATCTCACAGAGTTACATCTTTCCCTTCAAGTAGCCTTTCGCTAAGGCTGTTCTTGTGGAATTGGCAAAGGGATATTTGGAAGCCCATAGAGGGCTATGGAGAAAAAGCAAATATCTTCCGTTCAAAACTGGAAAGAAGCTTTCTGAGAAACTGCTCTGTGTTCTGTTAATTCATCTCACAGAGTTACATCTTTCCCTTCAAGAAGCCTTTCGCTAAGGCTGTTCTTGTGGAATTGGCAAAGGGATATTTGGAAGCCCATAGAGGGCTATGGTGAAAAAGGAAATATCTTCCGTTCAAAACTCGAAAGAAGCTTTCTGAGAAACTGCTCTGTGTTCTGTTAATTCATCTCCCAGAGTTACATCTTTCCCTTCAAGAAGCCTTTCGCTAAGCCTGTTCTTGTGGAATTGGCAAAGGGATATTTGGAAGCCCATAGAGGGCTATGGAGAAAAAGGAAATATCTTCCGTTCAAAACTGGAAAGAAGCTTTCTGAGAAACTGCTCTGTGTTCTGTTAATTCATCTCACAGAGTTACATCTTTCCCTTCAAGAAGCCTTTCGCTAAGGCTGTTCTTGTGGAATTGGCAAAGGGATATTTGGAAGCCCATAGAGGGCTATGGTGAAAAAGAAAATATCTTCCGTTCAAAACTGGAAACAAGCTTTCTGAGAAACTGCTCTGTGTTCTGTTAATTCATCTCACAGAGTTACATCTTTCCCTTCAACTAGCCTTTCTCTAAGGCTGTTCTTGTGGAATAGGCAAAGGGATATTTGGAAGCCCTTAGAGGGCTATGGGCAAAAAGGAAATATCTTCCGTTCAAAACTGGAAAGAAGCTTTCTGAGAAACTGCTCTGTGTTCTGTTAATTCATTTCACAGAGTTACATCTTTCCCTTCAAGAAGCCTTTCGCTAAGGCTGTTCTTGTGGAATTGGCAAAGGGATATTTGGAAGCCCATAGAGGGCTATGGAGAAAAAGCAAATATCTTCCGTTCAAAACTCGAAAGAAGCTTTCTGAGAAACTGCTCTGTGTTCTGTTAATTCATCTCACAGAGTTACATCTTTCCCTTCAAGAAGCCTTTCGCTAAGGCTGTTCTTGTGGAATTGGCAAAGGGATATTTGGAAGCCCATAGAGGGCTATGGTGAAAAAGGAAATATCTTCCGTTCAAAACTGGAAAGAAGCTTTCTGAGAAACTGCTCTGTGTTCTGTTAATTCAACTCACAGAGTTACATCTTTCCCTTCAAGAAGCCTTTCGCTAAGGTTGTTCTTGTGGAATTGGCAAAGGGATATTTGGAAGCCCGTAGAGGGCTATGGGCAAAAAGGAAATATCTTCCTTACAAAACTGGAAAGAAGCTTTCTGAGAAACTGCTCTGTGTTTTGTTAATTCATCTCCCAGAGTTACATCTTTCCCTTCAAGAAGCCTTTCGCTAAGGCTGTTCTTGTGGAATTGGCAGAGGGATATTTGGAAGCCCGTAGAGGGCTATGGTGAAAAAGGAAATATCTTCCGTTCAAAACTGGAAAGAAGGTTTCTGAGAAACTGCTCTGTGTTCTGTTAATTCATCTCTCAGAGTTACATCTTTCCCTTCAAGAAGCCTTTCGCTAAGGCTGTTCTTGTTGAATTGGCAAAGGGATATTTGGAAGCCCATAGAGGGCTATTTTGAAAAAGGAAATATCTTCCGTTCAAAACTGGAAAGAAGCTTTCTGAGAAACTGCTCTGTGTTCTGTTAATTCATCTCCCAGAGTTACATCTTTCCCTTCAAGAAGCCTTTCGCTAAGGCTGTTCTTGTGGAATTGGCAAAGGGATATTGGGAAGCCCATAGAGGGCTATGGTGAAAAAGGAAATATCTTCCGTTCAAAACTGGAAAGAAGCTTTCTGAGAAACTACTCTGTGTTCTGTTAATTCATCTCACAGAGTTACATCTTTCCCTTCAAGAAGCCTTTCGCTAAGGCTGTTCTTGTGGAATTGGCAGAGGGATATTGGGAAGCCCGTAGAGGGCTATGGTGAAAAAGGAAATATCTTCCGTTCAAAACTGGAAAGAAGCTTTCTGAGAAACTGCTCTGTGTTCTGTTAATTCATCTCACAGAGTTACATCTTTCCCTTCAAGAAGCCTTTCGCTAAGGCTGTTCTTGTGGAATTGGCAAAGGGATATTTGGAAGCCCATAGAGGGCTATGGGCAAAAAGGAAATATCTTCCGTTCAAAACTGGAAAGAAGCTTTCTGAGAAACTGCTCTGTGTTTTGTTAATTCATCTCCCAGAGTTACATCTTTCCCTTTAAGAAGCCTTTCGCTAAGGCTGTTCTTGTGGAATTGGCAAAGGGATATTTGGAAGCCCCTAGAGGGCTATTTTGAAAAAGGAAATATCTTCCGTTCAAAACTGGAAAGAAGCTTTCTGAGAAACTGCTCTGTGTTCTGTTAATTCATCTCACAGAGTTACATCTTTCCCTTCAAGTAGCCTTTCGCTAAGGCTGTTCTTGTGGAATTGGAAAAGGGATATTTGGAAGCCCATAGAGGGCTATGGAGAAAAAGCAAATATCTTCCATTCAAAACTGGAAAGAAGCTTTCTGAGAAACTGCTCTGTGTTCTGTTAATTCATCTCACAGAGTTACATCTTTCCCTTCAAGCAGCCTTTCGCTAAGGCTATTCCTGTGGAATTGGCAAAGGGATATTTGGAAGCCCATAGAGGGCTATGGTGAAAAAGGAAATATCTTCCGTTCAAAACTCGAAAGAAGCTTTCTGAGAAACTGCTCTGTGTTCTGTTAATTCATCTCCCAGAGTTACATCTTTCCCTTCAAGAAGCCTTTCGCTAAGGCTGTTCTTGTGGAATTGGCAGAGGGATATTTGGAAGCCCATAGAGACCTATTTTGAAAAAGGAAATATCTTCCGTTCAAAACTGGAAAGAAGCTTTCTGAGAAACTGCTCTGTGTTCTGTTAATTCATCTCCCAGATTTACATCTTTCCCTTCAAGAAGCCTTTCGCTAAGGCTGTTCTTGTGGAATTGGCAAAGGGATATTTGGAAGCCCATAGAGGGCTATGGAGAAAAAGCAAATATCTTCCGTTCAAAACTCGAAAGAAGCTTTCTGAGAAACTGCTCTGTGTTCTGTTAATTCATCTCACAGAGTTACATCTTTCCCTTCAGGAAGCCTTTCGCTAAGGCTGTTCTTGTGGAATTGGCAAAGGGATATTTGGAAGCCCATAGAGGGCTATGGTGAAAAAGGAAATATCTTCCGTTCAAAACTCGAAAGAAGCTTTCTGAGAAACTGCTCTGTGATCTGTTAATTCATCTCCCAGAGTTACATCTTTCCCTTCAAGAAGCCTTTCGCTAAGGCTGTTCTTGTGGAATTGGCAAAGGGATATTTGGAAGCCCATAGAGGGCTATTTTGAAAAAGGAAATATCTTCCGTTCAAAACTGGAAAGAAGCTTTCTGAGAAACTGCTCTGTGTTCTGTTAATTCATCTCACAGAGTTACATCTTTCCCTTCAAGAAGCCTTTCGCTAAGGCTGTTCTTGTGGAATTGGCAAAGGGATATTTGGAAGCCCATAGAGGGCTATGGGCAAAAAGGAAATATCTTCCGTTCAAAACTGGAAAGAAGCTTTCTGAGAAACTGCTCTGTGTTTTGTTAATTCATCTCCCAGAGTTACATCTTTCCCTTCAAGAAGCCTTTCGCTAAGGCTGTTCTTGTGGAATTCGCAGAGGGATATTTGGAAGCCCGTAGAGGGCTATGGTGAAAAAGGAAATATCTTCCGTTCAAAACTGGAAAGAAGCTTTCTGAGAAACTGCTCTGTGTTCTGTTAATTCATCTCACAGAGTTACATCTTTCCCTTCAAGAAGCCTTTCGCTAAGGCTGTTCTTGTGGAATTGGCTAAGGGATATTTGGAAGCCCATTGAGGGCTATGGGCAAAAAGGAAATATCTTCCGTTCAAAACTGGAAAGAAGCTTTCTGAGAAACTGCTCTGTGTTTTGTTAATTCATCTCCCAGAGTTACATCTTTCCCTTCAAGAAGCCTTTCGCTAAGGCTGTTCTTGTGGAATTGGCAAAGGGATATTTGGAAGCCCCTAGAGGGCTATTTTGAAAAAGGAAATATCTTCCGTTCAAAACTGGAAAGAAGCTTTCGAAGAAACTGCTCTCTGTTCTGTTAATTCATCTCACAGAGTTACAACTTTCCCTTCAAGAAACCTTTCGCTAAGGCTGTTCTTGTGGAATTGGCAAAGGGATATTTGGAAGCCCATAGAGGGCTATGGAGAAAAAGCAAATATCTTCCGTTCAAAACTGGAAAGAAGCTTTCGAAGAAAATGCTCTCTGTTCTATTAATTCATCTCACAGAGTTACATCTTTCCCTTCAAGAAACCTTTCGCTAAGGCTGTTCTTGTGGAATTGGCAAAGGGATATTTGGAAGCCCATAGAGGGCTATGGAGAAAAAGCAAATATCTTCCGTTCAAAACTGGAAAGAAGCTTTCTGAGAAACTGCTCTGTGTTCTGTTAATTCATCTCCCAGAGTTACATCTTTCCCTTCAAGAAGCCTTTCGCTAAGTCTGTTCTTGTGGAATTGGCAAAGGGATATTTGGAAGCCCATAGAGGGCGATTTTGAAAAAGGAAATATCTTCCGTTCAAAACTGGAAAGAAGCTTTCTGAGAAACTGCTCTGTGTTCTGTTAATTCGTCTCACAGAGTTACATCTTTCCCTTCAAGAAGCCTTTCGCTAAGGCTGTTCTTGTAGAATTGGCAAAGGGATATTTGGAAGCCCATAGAGGGCTATGGAGAAAAAGCAAATATCTTCCGTTCAAAACTGGAAAGAAGCTTTCTGAGAAACTGCTCTGTGTTCTGTTAATTCATCTCACAGAGTTACATCTTTCCCTTCAAGTAGCCTTTCGCTAAGGCTGTTCTTGTGGAATTGGCAAAGGGATATTTGGAAGCCCATAGAGGGCTATGGAGAAAAAGCAAATATCTTCCATTCAAAATTGGAAAGAAGCTTTCTGAGAAACTGCTCTGTGTTCTGTTAATTCATCTCACAGAGTTACATCTTTCCCTTCAAGAAGCCTTTCGCTAAGGCTGTTCCTGTGGAATTGGCAAAGGGATATTTGGAAGCCCATAGAGGGCTATGGTGAAAAAGGAAATATCTTCCGTTCAAAACTCGAAAGAAGCTTTCTGAGAAACTGCTCTGTGTTCTGTTAATTCATCTCCCAGAGTTACATCTTTCCCTTCAAGAAGCCTTTCGCTAAGGCTGTTCTTGTTGAATTGGCAAAGGGATATTTGGAAGCCCATAGAGGGCTATTTTGAAAAAGGAAATATCTTCCGTTCAAAACTGGAAAGAAGCTTTCTGAGAAACTGCTCTGTGTTCTGTTAATTCATCTCCCAGATTTACATCTTTCCCTTCAAGAAGCCTTTCGCTAAGGCTGTTCTTGTGGAATTGGCAAAGGGATATTTGGAAGCCCATAGAGGGCTATGGTGAAAAAGGAAATATCTTCCGTTCAAAACTGGAAAGAAGCTTTCTGAGAAACTACTCTGTGTTCTGTTAATTCATCTCACAGAGTTACATCTTTCCCTTCAAGAAGCCTTTCGCTAAGGCTGTTCTTGTGGAATTGGCAGAGGGATATTGGGAAGCCCGTAGAGGGCTATGGTGAAAAAGGAAATATCTTCCGTTCAAAACTGGAAAGAAGCTTTCTGAGAAACTGCTCTGTGTTCTGTTAATTCATCTCACAGAGTTACATCTTTCCCTTCAAGAAGCCTTTCGCTAAGGCTGTTCTTGTGGAATTGGCAAAGGGATATTTGGAAGCCCATAGAGGGCTATGGGCAAAAAGGAAATATCTTCCGTTCAAAACTGGAAAGAAGATTTCTGAGAAACTGCTCTGTGTTTTGTTAATTCATCTCCCAGAGTTACATCTTTCCCTTCAAGAAGCCTTTCGCTAAGGCTGTTCTTGTGGAATTGGCAAAGGGATATTTGGAAGCCCCTAGAGGGCTATTTTGAAAAAGGAAATATCTTCCGTTCAAAACTGGAAAGAAGCTTTCGAAGAAACTGCTCTGTGTTCTATTAATTCATCTCACAGAGTTACATCTTTCCCTTCAAGAAACCTTTCGCTAAGGCTGTTCTTGTGGAATTGGCAAAGGGATATTTGGAAGCCCATAGAGGGCTATGGTGAAAAAGGAAATATCTTCCGTTCAAAACTCGAAAGAAACTTTCTGAGAAACTGCTCTGTGTTCTGTTAATTCATCTCACAGAGTTACATCTTTCCCTTCAAGTAGCCTTTCGCTAAGGCTGTTCTTGTGGAATTGGCAAAGGGATATTTGGAAGCCCATAGAGGGCTATGGAGAAAAAGCAAATATCTTCCGTTCAAAACTGGAAAGAAGCTTTCTGAGAAACTGCTCTGTGTTCTGTTAATTCATCTCACAGAGTTACATCTTTCCCTTCAAGAAGCCTTTCGCTAAGGCTGTTCTTGTGGAATTGGCAAAGGGATATTTGGAAGCCCATAGAGGGCTATGGAGAAAAAGGAAATATCTTCCGTTCAAAACTGGAAAGAAGCTTTCTGAGAAACTGCTCTGTGTTTTGTTAATTCATCTCCCAGAGTTACATCTTTCCCTTCAAGAAGCCTTTCGCTAAGGCTGTTCTTGTGGAATTGGCAAAGGGATATTTGGAAGCCCCTAGAGGGCTATTTTGAAAAAGGAAATATCTTCCGTTCAAAATTGGAAAGAAGCTTTCGAAGAAACTGCTCTGTGTTCTATTAATTCATCTCACAGAGTTACATCTTTCCCTTCAAGAAACCTTTCGCTAAGGCTGTTCTTGTGGAATTGGCAAAGGGATATTTGGAAGCCCATAGAGGGCTATGGTGAAAAAGGAAATATCTTCCGTTCAAAACTCGAAAGAAGCTTTCTGAGAAACTGCTCTGTGTTCTGTTAATTCATCTCCCAGAGTTACATCTTTCCCTTCAAGTAGCCTTTCGCTAAGGCTGTTCTTGTGGAATTGGCAAAGGGATATTTGGAAGCGCATAGAGGGCTATGGAGAAAAAGCAAATATCTTCCGTTCAAAACTGGAAAGAAGCTTTCTGAGAAACTGCTCTGTGTTCCGTTAATTCATCTCCCAGAGTTACATCTTTCCCTTCAAGAAGCCTTTCGCTAAGGCTGTTCTTGTGGAATTGGCAAAGGGATATTTGGAAGCCCATAGAGGACGATTTTGAAAAAGGAAATATCTTCCGTTCAAAACTGGAAAGAAGCTTTCTGAGAAACTGCTCTGTGTTCTGTTAATTCATCTCACAGAGTTTCCTCTTTCCCTTCAAGAAGCCTTTCGCTAAGGCTGTTCTTGTACAATTGGCAAAGGGATATTTGGAAGCCCATAGAGGGCTATGGAGAAAAAGCAAATATCTTCCGTGCAAAACTGGAAAGAAGCTTTCTGAGAAACTCCTCTGTGTTCTGTTAATTCATCTCACAGAGTTACATCTTTCCCTTCAAGTTGCCTTTCACTAAGGCTGTTCCTGTGGAATTGGCAAAGGGATATTTGGAAGCCCATAGAGGGCTATGGAGAAAAAGCAAATATCTTCCATTCAAAACTGGAAAGAAGCTTTCTGAGAAACTGCTCTGTGTTCTGTTAATTCATCTCACAGAGTTACATCTTTCCCTTCAAGAAGCCTTTCGCTAAGGCTGTTCTTGTGGAATTGGCAAAGGGATATTTGGAAGCCCATAGAGGGCTATGGTGAAAAAGGAAATATCTTCCGTTCAAAACTCGAAAGAAGCTTTCTGAGAAACTGCTCTGTGTTCTGTTAATTCATCTCCCAGAGTTACATCTTTCCCTTCAAGAAGCCTTTCGCTAAGGCTGTTCTTGTTGAATTGGCAAAGGGATATTTGGAAGCCCATAGAGGGCTATTTTGAAAAAGGAAATATCTTCCGTTCAAAACTGGAAAGAAGCTTTCTGAGAAACTGCTCTGTGTTCTGTTAATTCATCTCCCAGATTTACATCTTTCCCTTCAAGAAGCCTTTCGCTAAGGCTGTTCTTGTGGAATTGGCAAAGGGATATTTGGAAGCCCATAGAGGGCTATGGTGAAAAAGGAAATATCTTCCGTTCAAAACTGGAAAGAAGCTTTCTGAGAAACTACTCTGTGTTCTGTTAATTCATCTCACAGAGTTACATCTTTCCCTTCAAGAAGCCTTTCGCTAAGGCTGTTCTTGTGGAATTGGCAGAGGGATATTGGGAAGCCCGTAGAGGGCTATGGTGAAAAAGTAAATATCTTCCCTTCAAAACTGGAAAGAAGCTTTCTGAGAAACTGCTCTGTGTTCTGTTAATTCATCTCACAGAGTTACATCTTTCCCTTCAAGAAGCCTTTCGCTAAGGCTGTTCTTGTGGAATTGGCAAAGGGATATTTGGAAGCCCATAGAGGGCTAGGGGCAAAAAGGAAATATCTTCCGTTCAAAACTGGAAAGAAGCTTTCTGAGAAACTGCTCTGTGTTTTGTTAATTCATCTCCCCGAGTTACATCTTTCCCTTCAAGAAGCCTTTCGCTAAGGCTGTTCTTGTGGAATTGGCAAAGGGATATTTGGAAGCCCCTAGAGGGCTATTTTGAAAAAGGAAATATCTTCCGTTCAAAACTGGAAAGAAGCTTTCGAAGAAACTGCTCTGTGTTCTATTAATTCATCTCACAGAGTTACATCTTTCCCTTCAAGAAACCTTTCGCTAAGGCTGTTCTTGTGGAATTGGCAAAGGGATATTTGGAAGCCCATAGAGGTCTATGGTGAAAAAGGAAATATCTTCCGTTCAAAACTCGAAAGAAGCTTTCTGAGAAACTGCTCTGTGTTCTGTTAATTCATCTCACAGAGTTACATCTTTCCCTTCAAGAAGCCTTTCGCTAAGGCTGTTCTTGTGGAATTGGCAAAGGGATATTTGGAAGCCCCTGGAGGGCTATTTTGAAAAAGGAAATATCTTCCGTTCAAAACTGGAAAGAAGCTTTCGAAGAAACTGCTCTGTGTTCTATTAATTCATCTCACAGAGTTACATCTTTCCCTTCAAGAAACCTTTCGCTAAGGCTGTTCTTGTGGAATTGGCAAAGGGATATTTGGAAGCCCATAGAGGGCTATGGTGAAAAAGGAAATATCTTCCGTTCAAAACTGGAAAGAAGCTTTCTGAGAAACTGCTCTGTGTTCTGTTAATTCATCTCACAGAGTTACATCTTTCCCTTCAAGTAGCCTTTAGCTAAGGCTGTTCTTGTGGAATTGGTAAAGGGATATTTGGAAGCCCATAGAGGGCTATGGAGAAAAAGCAAATATCTTCCGTTCAAAACTGGAAAGAAGCTTTCTGAGAAACTGCTCTGTGTTCTGTTAATTCATCTCACAGAGTTGCATCTTTCCCTTCAAGAAGCATTTCGCTAAGGCTGTTCTTGTGGAATTGTCAAAGGGATATTTGGAAGCCCATAGAGGGCTATGGAGAAAAAGCAAATATCTTCCGTTCAAAACTGGAAAGAAGCTTTCTGAGAAACTGCTCTGTGTTCTGTTAATTCATCTCCCAGAGTTACATCTTTCCCTTCAAGAAGCCTTTCGCTAAGTCTGTTCTTGTGGAATTGGCAAAGGGATATTTGGAAACCCGTAGAGGGCTATGGTGAAAAAGGAAATATCTTCCGTTCAAAACTGGAAAGAAGCTTTCTGAGAAACTGCTCTGTGTTCTGTTAATTCATCTCACAGAGTTACATCTTTCCCTTCAAGAAGCCTTTCGCTAAGGCTGTTCTTGTGGAATTGGCAGAGGGATATTTGGAAGAAGATAGAGGGCTATGGGCAAAAAGGAAATATCTTCCGTTCAAAACTGGAAAGAAGCTTTCTGAGAAACTGCTCTGTGTTTTGTTAATTCATCTCCCAGAGTTACATTTTTCCCTTCAAGAAGTCTTTCGCTAAGGCTGTTCTTGTGGAATTGGCAAAGGGATATTTGGAAGCCCCTAGAGGGCTATTTTGAAAAAGGAAATATCTTCCGTTCAAAACTGGAAAGAAGCTTTCGCAGAAACTGCTCTGTGTTCTATTAATTCATCTCACAGAGTTACATCTTTCCTTTCAAGAAACCTTTCGCTAAGGCTGTTCTTGTGGAATTGGCAAAGGGATATTTGGAAGCCCATAGAGGGCTATGGTGAAAAACGAAATATCTTCCGTTCAAAACTCGAAAGAAGCTTTCTGAGAAACTGCTCTGTGTTCTGTTAATTCATCTCACAGAGTTACATCTTTCCCTTCAAGTAGCCTTTCGCTAAGGCTGTTCTTGTGGAATTGGTAAAGGGATATTTGGAAGCCCATAGAGGGCTATGGAGAAAAAGCAAATATCTTCCGTTCAAAACTGGAAAGAAGCTTTCTGAGAAACTACTCTGTGTTCTGTTAATTCATCTCACAGAGTTACATCTTTCCCTTCAAGAAGCCTTTCGCTAAGGCTGTTCTTGTGGAATTGGCAAAGGGATATTTGGAAGCCCGCAGAGGGGTATGGTGAAAAAGGAAATATCTTCCGTTCAAAACTGGAAAGAAGCTTTCTGAGAAACTGCTCTGTGTTCTGTTAATTCATCTCACAGAGTTACATCTTTCCCTTCAAGAAGACTTTCGCTAAGGCTGTTCTTGTGGAATTGGCAAAGGGATATTTGGAAGCCCATAGAGGGACATGGGCAAAAAGGAAATATCTTCCGTTCAAAACTGGAAAGAAGCTTTCTGAGAAACTGCTCTGTGTTTTGTTAATTCATCTCCCAGAGTTACATTTTTCCCTTCAAGAAGCCTTTCGCTAAGGCTGTTCTTGTGGAATTGGCAAAGGGATATTTGGAAGCCCAGAGAGGGCTATGGAGAAAAAGCAAATATCTTCCGTTCAAAACTGGAAAGAAGCTTTCTGAGAAACTGCTCTGTGTTCTATTAATTCATCTCACAGAGTTACATCTTTCCCTTCAAGAAGTCTTTCGCTAAGGCTGTTCTTGTGGAATTGGCAAAGGGATATTTGGAAGCCCATAGAGGGCTATGGTGAAAAAGGAAATATCTTCCGTTCAAAACTGGAAACAAGCTTTCTGAGAAACTGCTCTCTGTTCTGTTAATTCATCTCACAGAGTTACATCTTTCCCTTCAAGTAGCCTTTCGCTAAGGCTGTTCTTGTGGAATTGGCAAAGGGATATTTGGAAGCCCATAGAGGGCTAAGGAGAAAAAGCAAATATCTTCCGTTCAAAACTGGAAACAAGCTTTCTGAGAAACTGCTCTGTGTTCTGTTAATTCATCTCACAGAGTTACATCTTTCCCTTCAAGAAGCCTTTCGCTAAGGCTGTTCTTGTGGAATTGGCAAAGGGATATTTGGAAGCCCGTAGAGGGCTATGGTGAAAAAGGAAATATCTTCCGTTCAAAACTGGAAAGAAGCTTTCTGAGAAACTGCTCTGTGTTCTGTTAATTCATCTCACAGAGTTACATCTTTCCCTTCAAGAAGCCTTTCGCTAAGGCTGTTCTTGTGGAATTGGCAAAGGGATATCTGGAAGCCCATAGAGGGCTATGGGCAAAAAGGAAATATCTTCCGTTCAAAACTGGAAAGAAGCTTTCTGAGAAACGGCTCTGTGTTTTGTTAATTCATCTCCCAGAGTTACATCTTTCCCTTCAAGAAGCCTTTCGCTAAGGCTGTTCTTGTGGAATTGGCAAAGGGATATTTGGAAGCCCATAGAGGGCTATTTTGAAAAAGGAAATATCTTCCGTTCAAAACTGGAAAGAAGCTTTCTGAGAAACTGCTCTGTGTTCTGTTAATTCATCTCACAGAGTTACATCTTTCCCTTCAAGAAGCCTTTCGCTAAGGCTGTTCTTGTGGAATTGGCAAAGGGATATTTGGAAGCCCATAGAGGGCTATTTTGAAAAAGGAAATATCTTCCGTTCAAAACTGGAAAGAAGCTTTCTGAGAAACTGCTCTGTGTTCTGTTAATTCATCTCCCAGATTTACATCTTTCCCTTCAAGAAGCCTTTCCCTAAGGCTGTTCTTGTGTAATTGGCAAAGGGATATTTGGAAGCCCATAGAGGGCTATGGTGAAAAAGGAAATATCTTCCGTTCAAAACTGGAAAGAAGCTTTCTGAGAAACTACTCTGTGTTCTGTTAATTCATCTCACAGAGTTACATCTTTCCCTTCAAGAAGCCTTTCGCTAAGGCTGTTCTTGTGGAATTGGCAGAGGGATATTTGGAAGCCCATAGAGGGCTATGGGCAAAAAGGAAATATCTTCCGTTCAAAACTGGAAAGAAGCTTTCTGAGAAACTGCTCTGTGTTTTGTTAATTCATCTCCCAGAGTTACATCTTTCCCTTCAAGAAGCCTTTCGCTAAGGCTGTTCTTGTGGAATTGGCAAAGGGATATTTGGAAGCCCATAGAGGGACATGGGCAAAAAGGAAATATCTTCCGTTCAAAACTGGAAAGAAGCTTTCTGAGAAACTGCTCTGTGTTTTGTTAATTCATCTCCCAGACTTACATTTTTCCCTTCAAGAAGCCTTTCGCTAAGGCTGTTCTTGTGGAATTGGCAAAGGGATATTTGGAAGCCCATAGAGGGCTATGGAGAAAAAGCAAATATCTTCCGTTCAAAACTGGAAAGAAGCTTTCTGAGAAACTGCTCCGTGTTCTATTAATTCATCTCACAGAGTTACATCTTTCCCTTCAAGAAGCCTTTCGCTAAGGCTGTTCTTGTGGAATTGGCAAAGGGATATTTGGAAGCCCATAGAGGGCTATGGGCAAAAAGGAAATATCTTCCGTTCAAAACTGGAAAGAAGCTTTCTGAGAAACTGCTCTGTGTTTTGTTAATTCATCTCCCAGAGTTACATCTTTCCCTTCAAGAAGCCTTTCGCTAAGGCTGTTCTTGTGTAATTGGCAAAGGGATATTTGGAAGCCCATAGAGGGCTATTTTGAAAAAGGAAATATCTTCCGTTCAAAACTGGAAAGAAGCTTTCTGAGAAACTGCTCTGTGTTCTATTAATTGATCTCACAGAGTTACATCTTTCCCTTCAAGAAGCCTTTCGCTAAGGCTGTTCTTGTGGAATTGGCAAAGTGATATTTGGAAGCCCATAGAGGGCTATGGGCAAAAAGGAAATATCTTCCGTTCAAAACTGGAAAGAAGCTTTCTGAGAAACTGCTCTGTGTTTTGTTAATTCATCTCCCAGAGTTACATCTTTCCCTTCAAGAAGCCTTTCGCTAAGGCTGTTCTTGTGGAATTGGCAAAGGGATATTTGGAAGCCCATAGAGGGCTATTTTGAAAAAGGAAATATCTTCCGTTCAAAACTGGAAAGAAGCTTTCTGAGAAACTGCTCTGTGTTCTGTTAATTCATCTCACAGAGTTACATCTTTCCCTTCAAGAAGCCTTTCGCTAAGGCTGTTCTTGTGGAATTGGCAAAGGGATATTTGGAAGCCCATAGAGGGCTATGGGCAAAAAGGAAATATCTTCCGTTCAAAACTGGAAAGAAGCTTTCTGAGAAACTGCTCTGTGTTTTGTTAATTCATCTCCCAGAGTTACATCTTTCCCTTCCAGAAGCCTTTCGCTAAGGCTGTTCTTGTGGAATTGGCAGAGGGATATTTGGAAGCCCGTAGAGGGCTATGGTGAAAAAGGAAATATCTTCCGTTCAAAACTGGAAAGAAGCTTTCTGAGAAACTGCTCTGTGTTCTGTTAATTCATCTCACAGAGTTACATCTTTCCCTTCAAGAAGCCTTTCGCTAAGGCTGTTCTTGTGGAATTGGCAAAGGGATATTTGGAAGCCCATAGAGGGCTATGGGCAAAAAGGAAATATCTTCCGTTCAAAACTGGAAAGAAGCTTTCTGAGAAACTGCTCTGTGTTTTGTTAATTCATCTCCCAGAGTTACATCTTTCCCTTCAAGAAGCCTTTCGCTAAGGCTGTTCTTGTGGAATTGGCAAAGGGATATTTGGAAGCCCCTAGAGGGCTATTTTTAAAAAGGAAATATCTTCCGTTCAAAACTGGAAAGAAGCTTTCGAAGAAACTGCTCTGTGTTCTATTAATTCATCTCACAGAGTTACATCTTTCCCTTCAAGAAACCTTTCGCTAAGGCTGTTCTTGTGGAATTGGCAAAGGGATATTTGGAAGCCCATAGAGGGCTATGGTGAAAAAGGAAATATCTTCCGTTCAAAACTCGAAAGAAGCTTTCTGAGAAACTGCTCTGTGTTCTGTTAATTCATCTCACAGAGTTACATCTTTCCCTTCAAGAAGCCTTTCGCTAAGGCTGTTCTTGTGCAATTGGCAAAGGGATATTTGGAAGCCCATAGAGGGCTATGTTGAAAAAGGAAATATCTTCCGTTCAAAACTCGAAAGAAGCTTTCTGAGAAACTGCTCTGTGTTCTGTTAATTCATCTCCCAGAGTTACATCTTTCCCTTCAAGAAGCCTTCCGCTAAGGCTGTTCTTGTGGAATTGGCAAAGGGATATTTGGAAGCCCATAGAGGGCTATTTTGAAAAAGGAAATATCTTCCGTTCAAAACTGGAAAGAAGCTTTCTGAGAAACTGCTCTGTGTTCTGTTAATTCATCTCACAGAGTTACATCGTTCCCTTCAAGAAGCCTTTCGCTAAGGCTGTTCTTGTGGAATTGGCAAAGGGATATTTGGAAGCCCATAGAGGGCTATGGGCAAAAAGGAAATACCTTCCGTTCAAAACTGGAAAGAAGCTTTCTGAAAAACTACTCTGTGTTCTGTTAATTCATCTCACAGAGTTACATCTTTCCCTTCAAGAAGCCTTTCGCTAAGGCTGTTCTTGTGGAATTGGCAAAGGGATATTTGGAAGCCCGTAGAGGGCTATGGTGAAAAAGGAAATATCTTCCGTTCAAAACTGGAAAGAAGCTTTCAGAGAAACTGCTCTGTGTTTTGTTAATTCATCTCACAGAGTTACATCTTTCCCTTCAAGAAGCCTTTCGCTAAGGCTGTTCTTGTGGAATTGGCAAAGGGATATTTGGAAGCCCATAGAGGGCTATAGGCAAAAAGGAAGTATCTTCCGTTCAAAACTGGAAAGAAGCTTTCTGAGAAACTGCTCTGTGTTTTGTTAATTCATCTCCCAGAGTTACATCTTTCCCTTCAAGAAGCCTTTCGCTAAGGCTGTTCTTGAGGAATTGGCAAAGGGATATTTGGAAGCCCATAGAGGGCTATGGAGAAAAAGCAAATATCTTCCGTTCAAAACTGGAAAGAAGCTTTCTGAGAAACTGCTCTGTGTTCTGTTAATTCATCTCACAGAGTTACATCTTTCCCTTCAAGAAGCCTTTCGCTAAGGCTGTTCTTGGGGAATTGGCAAAGGGGTACTTGGAAGCCCATAGAGGGCTATGGTGAAAAAGAAAATATCTTCCGTTCAAAACTGGAAACAAGCTTTCTGAGAAACTGCTCTGTGTTCTGTTAATTCATCTCACAGAGTTACATCTTTCCCTTCAAGTAGCCTTTCGCGAAGTCTGTTCTTGTGGAATTGGCAAAGGGATATTTGGAAGCCCATAGAGGGCTATGGAGAAAAAGCAAATATCTTCCGTTCAAAACTGGAAAGAAGCTTTCTGAGAAACTGCTCTGTGTTCTGTTAATTCATCTCACAGAGTTTCATCTTTCCCTTCAAGAAGCCTTTCGCTAAGGCTGTTCTTGTGGAATTGGCAAGGGGATATTTGGAAGCCCATAGAGGGCTATGGTGAAAAAGGAAATATCTTCCGTTCAAAACTGGAAAGAAGCTTTCTGAGAAACTACTCTGTGTTCTGTTAATTCATCTCACAGAGTTACATCTTTCCCTTCAAGAAGCCTTTCGCTAAGGCTGTTCTTGTGGAATTGGCAAAGGGATATTTGGAAGCCCGCAGAGGGGTATGGTGAAAAAGGAAATATCTTCCGTTCAAAACTGGAAAGAAGCTTTCTGAGAAACTGCTCTGTGTTCTGTTAATTCATCTCACAGAGTTACATCTTTCCCTTCAAGAAGACTTTCGCTAAGGCTGTTCTTGTGGAATTGGCAAAGGGATATTTGGAAGCCCATAGAGGGACATGGGCAAAAAGGAAATATCTTCCGTTCAAAACTGGAAAGAAGCTTTCTGAGAAACTGCTCTGTGTTTTGTTAATTCATCTCCCAGAGTTACATTTTTCCCTTCAAGAAGCCTTTCGCTAAGGCTGTTCTTGTGGAATTGGCAAAGGGATATTTGGAAGCCCATAGAGGGCTATGGAGAAAAAGCAAATATCTTCCGTTCAAAACTGGAAAGAAGCTTTCTGAGAAACTGCTCCGTGTTCTATTAATTCATCTCACAGAGTTACATCTTTCCCTTCAAGAAGCCTTTCGCTAAGGCTGTTCTTGTGGAATTGGCAAAGGGATATTTGGAAGCCCATAGAGGGCTATGGGCAAAAAGGAAATATCTTCCGTTCAAAACTGGAAAGAAGCTTTCTGAGAAACTGCTCTGTGTTTTGTTAATTCATCTCCCAGGGTTACATCTTTCCCTTCAAGAAGCCTTTCGCTAAGGCTGTTCTTGTGTAATTGGCAAAGGGATATTTGGAAGCCCATAGAGGGCTATTTTGAAAAAGGAAATATCTTCCGTTCAAAACTGGAAAGAAGCTTTCTGAGAAACTGCTCTGTGTTCTATTAATTGATCTCACAGAGTTACATCTTTCCCTTCAAGAAGCCTTTCGCTAAGGCTGTTCTTGTGGAATTGGCAAAGTGATATTTGGAAGCCCATAGAGGGCTATGGGCAAAAAGGAAATATCTTCCGTTCAAAACTGGAAAGAAGCTTTCTGAGAAACTGCTCTGTGTTTTGTTAATTCATCTCCCAGAGTTACATCTTTCCCTTCAAGAAGCCTTTCGCTAAGGCTGTTCTTGAGGAATTGGCAAAGGGATATTTGGAAGCCCATAGAGGGCTATGGAGAAAAAGCAAATATCTTCCGTTCAAAACTGGAAAGAAGCTTTCTGAGAAACTGCTCTGTGTTCTGTTAATTCATCTCACAGAGTTACATCTTTCCCTTCAAGAAGCCTTTCGCTAAGGCTGTTCTTGTGGAATTGGCAAAGGGATATTTGGAAGCCCATAGAGGGCTATGGAGAAAAAGCAAATATCTTCCGTTCAAAACTGGAAAGAAGCTTTCTGAGAAACTGCTCTGTGTTCTATTAATTCATCTCACAGAGTTACATCTTTCCCTTCAAGAAGCCTTTCGCTAAGGCTGTTCTTGTGGAATTGGCAAAGGGATATTTGGAAGCCCATAGAGGGCTATGGTGAAAAAGGAAATATCTTCCGTTCAAAACTGGAAACAAGCTTTCTGAGAAACTGCTCTCTGTTCTATTAATTCATCTCACAGAGTTACATCTTTCCCTTCAAGTAGCCTTTCGCTAAGGCTGTTCTTGTGGAATTGGCAAAGGGATATTTAATAGCCCATAGAGGGCTATGGAGAAGAAGCAAATATCTTCCGTTCAAAACTGGAAACAAGCTTTCTGAGAAACTGCTCTGTGTTCTGTTAATTCATCTCACAGAGTTACATCTTTCCCTTCAAGAAGCCTTTCGCTAAGGCTGTTCTTGTGGAATTGGCAAAGGGATATTTGGAAGCCCGTAGAGGGCTATGGTGAAAAAGGAAATATCTTCCGTTCAAAACTGGAATGAAGCTTTCTGAGAAACTGCTCTGTGTTCTGTTAATTCATCTCACAGAGTTACATCTTTCCCTTCAAGAAGCCTTTCGCTAAGGCTGTTCTTGTGGAATTGGCAAAGGGATATTTGGAAGCCCATAGAGGGCTATGGGCAAAAAGGAAATATCTTCCGTTCAAAACTGGAAAGAAGCTTTCTGAGAAACTGCTCTGTGTTTTGTTAATTCATCTCCCAGAGTTACATCTTTCCCTTCAAGAAGCCTTTCGCTAAGGCTGTTCTTGTGTAATTGGCAAAGGGATATTTGGAAGCCCATAGAGGGCTATTTTGAAAAAGGAAATATCTTCCGTTCAAAACTGGAAAGAAGCTTTCTGAGAAACTGCTCTGTGTTCTATTAATTGATCTCACAGAGTTACATCTTTCCCTTCAAGAAGCCTTTCGCTAAGGCTGTTCTTGTGGAATTGGCAAAGTGATATTTGGAAGCCCATAGAGGGCTATGGGCAAAAAGGAAATATCTTCCGTTCAAAACTGGAAAGAAGCTTTCTGAGAAACTGCTCTGTGTTTTGTTAATTCATCTCCCAGAGTTACATCTTTCCCTTCAAGAAGCCTTTCGCTAAGGCTGTTCTTGAGGAATTGGCAAAGGGATATTTGGAAGCCCATAGAGGGCTATGGAGAAAAAGCAAATATCTTCCGTTCAAAACTGGAAAGAAGCTTTCTGAGAAACTGCTCTGTGTTCTGTTAATTCATCTCCCAGAGTTACATCTTTCCCTTCAAGAAGCCTTTCGCTAAGGCTGTTCTTGTGGAATTGGCAAAGGGATATTTGGAAGCCCATAGAGGGGTATTTTGAAAAGGAAATATCTTCCGTTCAAAACTGGAAAGAAGCTTTCTGAGAAACTGCTCTGTGTTCTATTAATTGATCTCACAGAGTTACATCTTTCCTTTCAAGAAGCCTTTCGCTAAGGCTGTTCTTGTGGAATTGGCAAAGGGATATTTGGAAGCCCATAGAGGGCTATGGTGAAAAAGGAAATATCTTCCGTTCAAAACTCGAAAGAACCTTTCTGAGAAACTGCTCTGTGTTCTGTTCATTCATCTCACAGAGTTACATCTTTCCCTTCAAGTATCCTTTCGCTAAGGCCGTTCTTGTGGAATTGGCAAAGGGATATTTGGAAGCCCATAGAGGGCTATGGAGAAAAAGCAAATATCTTCCGTTCAAAACTGGAAAGAAGCTTTCTGAGAAACCGCTCTGTGTTCTCTTAATTCATCTCACAGAGTTACATCTTTCCCTTCAAGAAGCCTTTCGCTAAGGCTGTTCTTGTGGAATTGGCAAAGGGATATTTGGAAGCCCATAGAGGGCTATGGAGAAAAAGCAAATATCTTCCGTTCAAAACTCGAAAGAATCTTTCTGAGAAACTGCTCTGTGTTCTGTTAATTCATCTCCCAGAGTTACATCTTTCCCTTCAAGAAGCCTTTCGCTAAGGCTGTTCTTGTGGAATTGGCAATGGGATATTTGGAAGCCCATAGAGGGCTACGGTGAAAAAGGAAATATCTTTCGTTCAAAACTCCAAAGAAGCTTTCTGAGAAACTGCTCTGTGTTCTGTTAATTCATCTTCCAGAGTTACATCTTTCCCTTCAAGAAGCCTTTCGCTAAGGCTGTTCTTGTGGAATTGGCAAAGGGATATTTGGAAGCCCATAGAGGGCTATGGAGAAAAAGCAAATATCTTCCGTTCAAAACTGGAAAGAAGCTTTCTGAGAAACTGCTCTGTGTTCTGTTAATTCATCTCACAGAGTTATATCTTTCCCTTCAAGAAGCCTTTCGCTAAGGCTGTTCTTGTGGAATTGGCAAAGGGATATTTGGAAGCCCATAGAGGACTATGGTGAAAAAGGAAATATCTTCCGTTCAAAACTGGAAAGAAGCTTTCTGAGAAACTACTCCGTGTTCTGTTAATTCATCTCACAGAGTTACATCTTTCCCTTCAAGAAGCCTTTCGCTGAGGCTGTTCTTGTGGAATTGGCAGAGGGATATTTGGAAGCCCGTAGAGGGCTATGGTGAAAAAGGAAATATCTTCCGTTCAAAACTGGAAAGAAGCTTTCTGAGAAACTGCTCTGTGTTCTGTTAATTCATCTCCCAGAGTTACAACTTTCCCTTCAAGAAGCCTTTCGCTAAGGCTGTTCTTGTGGAATTGGCAAAGGGATATTTGGAAGCCCATAGAGGGCTATGGAGAAAAAGCAAATATCTTCCGTTCAAAGCTGGAAAGAAGCTTTCTGAGAAACTGCTCTGTGTTCTGTTAATTCATCTCACAGAGTTACATCTTTCCCTTCAAGAAGCCTTTCGCTAAGGCTGTTCTTCTGGAATTGGCAAAGGGATATTTGGAAGCCCATAGAGGGCTATGGTGAAAAAGAAAATATCTTCCGTTCAAAACTGGAAACAAGCTTTCCGAGAAACTGCTCTGTGTTCTGTTAATTCATCTCACAGAGTTACATCTTTCCCTTCAAGTAGCCTTTCGCTAAGGCTGTTCTTGTGGAATTGGCAAAGGGATATTTAGAAGCCCATAGATGGCTATGCAGAAAAAGCAAATATCTTCCGTTCAAAACTGGAAACAAGCTTTCTGAGAAACTGCTCTGTGTTCTGTTAATTCATCTCACAGAGTTACATCTTTCCCTTCAAGAAGCCTTTCGCTAAGGCTGTTCTTGTGGAATTGGCAAAGGGATATTTGGAAGCCCGTGGAGGGCTATGGTGAAAAAGGAAATATCTTCCGTTCAAAACTGGAATGAAGCTTTCTGAGAAACTGCTCTGTGTTCTGTTAATTCATCTCACAGAGTTACATCTTTCCCTTCAAGAGGCCTTTCGCTAAGGCTCTTCTTGTGGAATTGGCAAAGGGATATTTGGAAGCCCATAGAGGGCTATGGGCAAAAAGGAAATATCTTCCGTTCAAAACTGGAAAGAAGCTTTCTGAGAAACTGCTCTGTGTTTTGTTAATTCATCTCCCAGAGATACATCTTTCCCTTCAAGAAGCCTTTCGCTAAGGCTGTTCTTGTGGAATTGGCAAAGGGATATTTGGAAGCCCATAGAGGGCTATTTTGAAAAAGGAAATATCTTCCGTTCAAAACTGGAAAGAAGCTTTCTGAGAAACTGCTCTGTGTTCTATTAATTGATCTCACAGAGTTACATCTTTCCTTTCAAGAAGCCTTTCGCTAAGGCTCTTCTTGTGGAATTGGCAAAGGGATATTTGGAAGCCCATAGAGGGCTATGGTGAAAAAGGAAATATCTTCCGTTCAAAACTCGAAAGAAGCTTTCTGAGAAACTGCTCTGTGTTCTGTTCATTCATCTCACAGAGTTACATCTTTCCCTTCAAGTATCCTTTCGCTAAGGCCGTTCTTGTGGAATTGGCAAAGGGATATTTGGAAGCCCATAGAGGGCTATGGAGAAAAAGCAAATATCTTCCGTTCAAAACTGGAAAGAAGCTTTCTGAGAAACTGCTCTGTGTTCTGTTAATTCATCTCCCAGAGTTACATCTTTCCCTTCAAGAAGCCTTTCGCTAAGGCTGTTCTTGTGGAATTGGCAATGGGATATTTGGAAGCCCATAGAGGGCTACGGTGAAAAAGGAAATATCTTTCGTTCAAAACTCCAAAGAAGCTTTCTGAGAAACTGCTCTGTGTTCTGTTAATTCATCTTCCAGAGTTACATCTTTCCCTTCAAGAAGCCTTTCGCTAAGGCTGTTCTTGTGGAATTTGCAAAGGGATATTTGGAAGCCCATAGAGGGCTATGGAGAAAAAGCAAATATCTTCCGTTCAAAACTGGAAAGAAGCTTTCTGAGAAACTGCTCTGTGTTCTGTTAATTCATCTCACAGAGTTACATCTTTCCCTTCAAGAAGCCTTTCGCTAAGGCTGTTCTTGTGGAATTGGCAAAGGGATATTTGGAAGCCCATAGAGGGCTATGGTGAAAAAGGAAATATCCTCCGTTCAAAACTGGAAAGAAGCTTTCTGAGAAACTACTCCGTGTTCTGTTAATTCATCTCACAGAGTTACATCTTTCCCTTCAAGAAGCCTTTCGCTAAGGCTGTTCTTGTGGAATTGGCAGAGGGATATTTGGAAGCCCGTAGAGGGCTATGGTGAAAAAGGAAATATCTTCCGTTCAAAACTGGAAAGAAGCTTTCTGAGAAACTGCTCTGTGTTCTGTTAATTCATCTCACAGAGTTACATCTTCCCTTCAAGAAGCCTTTCGCTAAGGCTGTTCTTGTGGAATTGGCAAAGGGATATTTGGAAGCCCATAGAGGGCTATGGGCAAAAAGGAAATATCTTCCGTTCAAAACTGGAAAGAAGCTTTCTGAGAAACTGCTCTGTGTTTTGTTAATTCATCTCCCAGAGATACATCTTTCCCTTCAAGAAGCCTTTCGCTAAGGCTGTTCTTGTGGAATTGGCAAAGGGATATTTGGAAGCCCATAGAGGGCTATTTTGAAAAAGGAAATATCTTCCGTTCAAAACTGGAAAGAAGCTTTCTGAGAAACTGCTCTGTGTTCTATTAATCGATCTCACACAGTTACATCTTTCCTTTCAAGAAGCCTTTCGCTAAGGCTGTTCTTGTGGAATTGGCAAAGGGATATTTGGAAGCCCATAGAGGGCTATGGTGAAAAAGGAAATATCTTCCGTTCAAAACTCGAAAGAAGCTTTCTGAGAAACTGCTCTGTGTTCTGTTCATTCATCTCACAGAGTTACATCTTTCCCTTCAAGTATCCTTTCGCTAAGGCCGTTCTTGTGGAATTGGCAAAGGGATATTTGGAAGCCCATAGAGGGCTATGGAGAAAAAGCAAATATCTTCCGTTCAAAACTGGAAAGAAGCTTTCTGAGAAACTGCTCTGTGTTCTGTTAATTCATCTCACAGAGTTACATCTTTCCCTTCAAGAAGCCTTTCGCTAAGGCTGTTCTTGTGGAATTGGCAAAGGGATATTTGGAAGCCCATAGAGGGCTATGGAGAAAAAGCAAATATCTTCCGTTCAAAATTCGAAAGAATCTTTCTGAGAAACTGCTCTGTGTTCTGTTAATTCATCTCCCAGAGTTACATCTTTCCCTTCAAGAAGCCTTTCGCTAAGGCTGTTCTTGTGGAATTGGCAAAGGGATATTTGGAAGCCCATAGAGGGCTATGGTGAAAAAAGAAATATCTTTCGTTCAAAACTCCAAAGAAGCTTTCTGAGAAACTGCTCTGTGTTCTGTTAATTCATCTTCCAGAGTTACATCTTTCCCTTCAAGAAGCCTTCCGCTAAGGCTGTTCTTGTGGAATTGGCAAAGGGATATTTGGAAGCCCATAGAGGGCTATGGAGAAAAAGCAAATATCTTCCGTTCAAAACTGGAAAGAAGCTTTCTGAGAAACTGCTCTGTGTTCTGTTAATTCATCTCACAGAGTTACATCTTTCCCTTTAAGAAGCCTTTCGCTAAGGCTGTTCTTGTGGAATAGGCAAAGGGATATTTGGAAGCCCATAGAGGGCTACGGTGAAAAAGGAAATATCTTCCGTTCAAAACTGGAAAGAAGCTTTCTGAGAAACTACTCCGTGTTCTGTTAATTCATCTCACAGAGTTACATCTTTCCCTTCAAGAAGCCTTTCGCTAAGGCTGTTCTTGTGGAATTGGCAGAGGGATATTTGGAAGCCCGTAGAGCGCTATGGTGAAAAAGGAAATATCTTCCGTTCAAAACTGGAAAGAAGCTTTCTGAGAAACTGCTCTGTGTTCTGTTAATTCATCTCACAGAGTTACATCTTTCCCTTCAAGAAGCCTTTCGCTAAGGCTGTTCTTGTGGAATTGGCAAAGGGATATTTGGAAGCCCATAGAGGGCTATGGGCAAAAAGGAACTATCTTCCGTTCAAAACTGGAAAGAAGCTTTCTGAGAAACTGCTCTGTGTTTTGTTAATTCATCTCCCAGAGTTACATCTTTCCCTTCAAGAAGCCTTTCGCTAAGGCTGTTCTTGTGGAATTGTCAAAGGGATATTTGGAAGCCCCTAGAGGGCTATTTTGAAAAAGGAAATATCTTCCGTTCAAAACTGGAAAGAAGCTTTCGAAGAAACTGCTCTGTGTTCTATTAATTCATCTCACAGAGTTACATCTTTCCCTTCAAGAAACCTTTCGCTAAGGCTGTTCTTGTGGAATTGGCAAAGGGATATTTGGAAGCCCATAGAGGGCTATGGTGAAAAAGGAAATATCTTCCGTTCAAAACTCGAAAGAAGCTTTCTGAGAAACTGCTCTGTGTTCTGTTAATTCATCTCACAGAGTTACATCTTTCCCTTCAAGTAGCCTTTCGCTAAGGCTGTTCTTGTGGAATTGGCAAAGGGATATTTGGAAGCCCATAGAGGGCTATGGAGAAAAAGCAAATATCTTCCGTTCAAAACTGGAAAGAAGCTTTCTGAGAAACTGCTCTGTGTTCTGTTAATTCATCTCACAGAGTTACATCTTTCCCTTCAAGAAGCCTTTCGCTAATGCTGTTCTTGTGGAATTGGCAAAGGGATATTTGGAAGCCCATAGAGGGCTATGGAGAAAAAGCAAATATCTTCCGTTCAAAACTCGAAAGAAGCTTTCTGAGAAACTGCTCTGTGTTCTGTTAATTCATCTCACAGAGTTACATCTTTCCCTTCAAGAAGCCTTTCGCTAAGGCTGTTCTTGTGGAATTGGCAAAGGGATATTTGGAAGCCCATAGAGGGCTATGGTGAAAAAGGAAATATCTTCCGTTCAAAACTCGAAAGAAGCTTTCTGAGAAACTGCTCTGTGTTCTGTTAATTCATCTCACAGAGTTACATCTTTCCCTTCAAGAAGCCTTTCGCTAAGGCTGTTCTTGTGGAATTGGCAAAGGGATATTTGGAAGCCCATAGAGGGCTATGGAGAAAAAGCAAATATCTTCCGTTCAAAACTGGAAAGAAGCTTTCTGAGAAACTGCTCTGTGTTCTGTTAATTCATCTCACAGTGTTACATCTTTCCCTTCAAGAAGCCTTTCGCTAAGGCTGTTCTTGTGGAATTGGCAAAGGGATATTTGGAAGCCCATAGAGGGCTACGGAGAAAAAGGAAATATCTTCCGTTCAAAACTCGAAAGAAGCTTTCTGAGAAACTGCTCTGTGTTTTGTTAATTCATCTCCCAGAGTTACATCTTTCCCTTCAAGAAGCCTTTCGCTAAGGCTGTTCTTGTGGAATTGGCAAAGGTATATTTGGAAGCCCATAGAGGGCTATTTTGAAAAAGGAAATATCTTCCGTTCAAAACTGGAAAGAAGCTTTCTGAGAAACTGCTCTGTGTTCTATTAATTGATCTCACAGAGTTACATCTTTCCCTTCAAGAAGCCTTTCGCTAAGGCTGTTCTTGTGGAATTGGCAAAGGGATATTTGGAAGCCCATAGAGGGCTATGGTGAAAAAGGAAATATCTTCCGTTCAAAACTGGAAAGAAGCTTTCTGAGAAACTACTCTGTGTTCTGTTAATTCATCTCACAGAGTTACATCTTTCCCTTCAAGAAGCCTTTCGCTAAGGCTGTTCTTGTGGAATTGGCAAAGGGATATTTGGAAGTCCATGCAGGGCTATGGGCAAAAAGGAAATATCTTCCGTTCAAAACTGGAAAGAAGCTTTCTGAGAAACTGCTCTGTGTTTTGTTAATTCATCTCCCAGAGTTACATCTTTCCCTTCAAGAAGCCTTTCGCTAAGGCTGTTCTTGTGGAATTGGCAAAGGGATATTTGGAAGCCCCTAGAGGGCTATTTTGAAAAAGGAAATATCTTCCGTTCAAAACTGGAAAGAAGCTTTCGAAGAAACTGCTCTGTGTTCTATTAATTCATCTCACAGAGTTACATCTTTCCCTTCAAGAAACCTTTCGCTAAGGCTGTTCTTGTGGAATTGGCAAAGGGATATTTGGAAGCCCATAGAGGGCTATGGTGAAAAAGGAAATATCTTCCGTTCAAAACTCGAAAGAAGCTTTCTGAGAAACTGGTCTGTGTTTTGTTCATTCATCTCACAGAGTTACATCTTTCCCTTCAAGTAGCCTTTCGCTAAGGCTGTTCTTGTGGAATTGGCAAAGGGATATTTGGAAGCCCATAGAGGGCTATGGAGAAAAAGCAAATATCTTCCGTTCAAAACTGGAAAGAAGCTTTCTGAGAAACTGCTCTGTGTTCTGTTAATTCATCTCACAGAGTTACATCTTTCCCTTCAAGAAGCCTTTCGCTAATGCTGTTCTTGTGGAATTGGCAAAGGGATATTTGGAAGCCCATAGAGGGCTATGGAGAAAAAGCAAATATCTTCCGTTCAAAACTCGAAAGAAGCTTTCTGAGAAACTGCTCTGTGTTCTGTTAATTCAATTCACAGAGTTACATTTTTCCCTTCAAGAAGCCTTTCGCTAAGGCTGTTCTTGTGGAATTGGCAAAGGGATATTTGGAAGCCCATAGAGGGCTATGGTGAAAAAGGAAATATCTTCCGTTCAAAACTCGAAAGAAGCTTTCTGAGAAACTGCTCTGTGTTCTGTTAATTCATCTCCCAGAGTTACATCTTTCCCTTCAAGAAGCCTTTCGCTAAGGCTGTTCTTGTGGAATTGGCAAAGGGATATTTGGAAGCCCATAGAGGGCTATGGGCAAAAAGGAAATATCTTCCGTTCAAAACTGGAAAGAAGCTTTCTGAGAAACTGCTCTGTGTTTTGTTAATTCATCTCCCAGAGTTACATCTTTCCCTTCAAGAAGCCTTTCGCTAAGGCTGTTCTTGTGTAATTGGCAAAGGGATATTTGGAAGCCCATAGAGGGCTATTTTGAAAAAGGAAATATCTTCCGTTCAAAACTGGAAAGAAGCTTTGTGAGAAACTGCTCTGTGTTCTATTAATTGATCTCACAGAGTTACATCTTTACCTTCAAGAAGTCTTTCGCTAAGGCTGTTCTTGTGGAATTGGCAAAGGGATATTTGGAAGCCCATAGAGGGCTATGGTGAAAAAGGAAATATCTTCCGTTCAAAACTCGAAAGAAGCTTTCTGAGAAACTACTCTGTGTTCTGTTAATTCATCTCCCAGAGTTACATCTTTCCCTTCAAGAAGCCTTTCGCTAAGGCTGTTCTTGTGGAATTTGCAAAGGGATATTTGGAAGCCCATAGAGGGCTATGGAGAAAAAGCAAATATCTTCCGTTCAAAACTGGAAAGAAGCTTTCTGAGAAACTGCTCTGTGTTCTGTTATTTCATCTCCCAGAGTTACATCTTTCCCTTCAAGAAGCCTTTCGCTAAGGCTGTTCTTGTGGAATTTGCAAAGGGATATTTGGAAGCCCATAGAGGTCTATTTTGAAAAAGGAAATATCTTAAGTTCAAAACTGGAAAGAAGCTATCTGAGAAACTGCTCTGTGTGCTGTTAATTCATCTCACAGAGTTACATCTTTCCCTTCAAGAAGCCTTTCGCTAAGGCTGTTCTTGTGGAATTGGCAAAGGGATATTTGGAAGCCCATAGAGGGCTATGGTGAAAAAGGAAATATCTTCCGTTCAAAACTGGAAACAAGCTTTCTGAGAAACTACTCTGTGTTCTGTCAATTCATCTCACAGAGTTACATCTTTCCCTTCAAGAAGCCTTTCGCTAAGGCTGTTCTTGTGGAATTGGCAAAGGGATATTTGGAAGCCCATAGAGGGCTAGGGGCAAAAAGGAAATATCTTCCGTTCAAAACTGGAAAGAAGCTTTCTGAGAAACTGCTCTGTGTTTTGTTAATTCATCTGCCAGAGTTACATTTTTCCCTTCAAGAAGCCTTTCTCTAAGGCTGTTCTTGTGGAATTGGCAAAGGGATATTTGGAAGCCCATAGAGGGCTATTTTGAAAAAGGAAATATCTTCCGTTCAAAACTGGAAAGAAGCTTTCTGAGAAACTGCTCTGTGTTCTATTAATTCATCTCACAGAGTTACATCTTTCCCTTCAAGAAGCCTTTCGCTAAGGCTGTTCTTGTGGAATTGGCAAAGGGATATTTGGAAGCCCATAGAGGGCTATGGTGAAAAAGGAAATATCTTCCGTTCAAAACTGGAAACAAGCTTTCTGAGAAACTGCTCTGTGTTCTGTTAATTTATCTCACAGAGTTACATCTTTCCCTTCCAGTAGCCTTTCGCTAAGGCTGTTCTTGTGGAATTGGCAAAGGGATATTTGGAAGCCCATAGAGGGCTATGGAGAAAAAGCAAATATCTTCGGTTCAAAACTGGAAAGAAGCTTTCTGAGAAACTGCTCTGTGTTCTGTTAATTCATCTCACAGAGTTACATCGTTCCCTTCAAGAAGCCTTTCGCTAAGGCTTTTCTTGTGGAATTGGCAAAGGGATATTTGGAAGCCCATAGAGGGCTATGGAGAAAAAGGAAATATCTTCCGTTCAAAACTCGAAAGAAGCTTTCTGAGAAACTGCTCTGTGTTCTGCTAATTCATCTCACAGAGTTACATCTTTCCCTTCAAGAAGCCTTTCGCTAAGGCTGTTCTTGTGGAATTGGCAAAGGGATATTTGGAAGCCCATAGAGGGCTATGGTGAAAAAGGAAATATCTTCCGTTCAAAACTCGAAAGAAGCTTTCTGAGAAACTGCTCTGTGTTCTGTTAATTCATCTCCCAGAGTTACATCTTTCCCTTCAAGAAGCCTTTCGCTAAGGCTGTTCTTGTGGAATTGGCAAAGGGATATTTGGAAGCCCATAGAGGGCTATTTTGAAAAAGGAAATATCTTCCGTTCAAAACTGGAAAGAAGCTTTCTGAGAAACTGCTCTGTGTTCTGTTAATTCATCTCACAGAGTTACATCTTTCCCTTCAATAAGCCTTTCGCTAAGGCTGTTCTTGTGGAATTGGCAAAGGGATATTTGGAAGCCCATAGAGGGCTATGGGCAAAAAGGAAATATCTTCCGTTCAAAACTGGAAAGAAGCTTTCTGAGAAACTGCTTTGTGTTTTGTTACTTCATCTCCCAGAGTTACATCTTTCCCTTCAAGAAGCCTTTCGCTAAGGCTGTTCTTGTGGAATTGGCAAAGGGATATTTGGAAGCCCATAGAGGGCTATTTTGAAAAAGGAAATATCTTCCGTTCAAAACTGGAAAGAAGCTTTCTGAGAAACTGCTCTGTGTTCTATTAATTCATCTCACAGAGTTACATCTTTCCCTTCAAGAAGCCTTTCGCTAAGGCTGTTCTTGTGGAATTGGCAAAGGAATATTTGGAAGCCCATAGAGGGCTATGGTGAAAAAGGAAATATCTTCCGTTCAAAACTCGAAAGAAGCTTTCTGAGAAACTGCTCTGTGTTCTGTTAATTCATCTCACAGAGTTACATCTTTCCCTTCAAGAAGCCTTTCGCTAAGGCTGTTCTTGTGGAATTGGCAAAGGGATATTTGGAAGCCCATAGAGGGCTATGGAGAAAAAGCAAATATCTTCCGTTCAAAACTCGAAAGAAGCTTTCTGAGAAACTGCTCTGTGTTCTGTTAATTCATCTCACAGAGTTACATTTTTCCCTTCAAGAAGCCTTTCGCTAAGGCTGTTCTTGTGGAATTGGCAAAGGGATATTTGGAAGCCCATAGAGGGCTATGGTGAAAAAGGAAATATCTTCCGTTCAAAACTCGAAAGAAGCTTTCTGAGAAACTGCTCTGTGTTCTGTTAATTCATCTCCCAGAGTTACATCTTTCCCTTCAAGAAGCCTTTCGCTAAGGCTGTTCTTGTGGAATTGGCAAAGGGATATTTGGAAGCCCATAGAGGGCTATTTTGAAAAAGGAAATATCTTCCGTTCAAAACTGGAAAGAAGCTTTCTGAGAAACTGCTCTGTGTTCTGTTAATTCATCTCACAGAGTTACATCTTTCCCTTCAAGAAGCCTTTCGCTAAGGCTGTTCTTGTGGAATTGGCAAAGGGATATTTGGAAGCCCATAGAGGGCTATGGTCAAAAAGGAAATATCTTCCGTTCAAAACTGGAAAGAAGCTTTCTGAGAAACTACTCTGTGTTCTGTTAATTCATCTCACAGAGTTACATCTTTCCCTTCAAGAAGCCTTTCGCTAAGGCTGTTCTTGTGGAATTGGCAAAGGGATATTTGGAAGCCCGTAGAGGGCTATGGTGAAAAAGGAAATATCTTCCGTTCAAAACTGGAAAGAAGCTTTCAGAGAAACTGCTCTGTGTTCTGTTAATTCATCTCACAGAGTTACATCTTTCCCTTCAAGAAGCCTTTCGCTAAGGCTGTTCTTATGGAATTGGCAAAGGGATATTTGGAAGCCCATAGAGGGCTATGGGCAAAAAGGAAATATCTTCCGTTCAAAACTGGAAAGAAGCTTTCTGAGAAACTGCTCTGTGTTTTGTTAATTCATCTCCCAGAGTTACATCTTTCCCTTCAAGAAGCCTTTCGCTAAGGCTGTTCTTGTGTAATTGGCAAAGGGATATTTGGAAGCCCATAGAGGGCTATTTTGAAAAAGGAAATATCTTCCGTTCAAAACTGGAAAGAAGCTTTGTGAGAAACTGCTCTGTGTTCTATTAATTGATCTCACAGAGTTACATCTTTACCTTCAAGAAGTCTTTCGCTAAGGCTGTTCTTGTGTAATTGGCAAAGGGATATTTGGAAGCCCATAGAGGGCAATGGTGAAAAAGGAAATATCTTCCGTTCAAAACTCGAAAGAAGCTTTCTGAGAAACTACTCTGTGTTCTGTTAATTCATCTCACAGAGTTACATCTTTCCCTTCAAGAAGCCTTTCGCTAAGGCTGTTCTTGTGGAATTTGCAAAGGGATATTTGGAAGCCCATAGAGGGCTATGGAGAAAAAGCAAATATCTTCCGTTCAAAACTGGAAAGAAGCTTTCTGAGAAACTGCTCTGTGTTCTGTTAATTCATCTCCCAGAGTTACATCTTTCCCTTCAAGAAGCCTTTCGCTAAGGCTGTTCTTGTGGAATTTGCAAAGGGATATTTGGAAGCCCATAGAGGTCTATTTTGAAAAAGGAAATATCTTCCGTTCAAAACTGGAAAGAAGCTATCTGAGAAACTGCTCTGTGTGCTGTTAATTCATCTCACAGAGTTACATCTTTCCCTTCAAGAAGCCTTTCGCTAAGGCTGTTCTTGTGGAATTGGCAAAGGGATATTTGGAAGCCCATAGAGGGCTATGGTGAAAAAGGAAATATCTTCCGTTCAAAACTGGAAACAAGCTTTCTGAGAAACTACTCTGTGTTCTGTCAATTCATCTCACAGAGTTACATCTTTCCCTTCAAGAAGCCTTTCGCTAAGGCTGTTCTTGTGGAATTGGCAAAGGGATATTTGGAAGCCCATAGAGGGCTAGGGGCAAAAAGGAAATATCTTCCGTTCAAAACTGGAAAGAAGCTTTCTGAGAAACTGCTCTGTGTTTTGTTAATTCATCTGCCAGAGTTACATTTTTCCCTTCAAGAAGCCTTTCTCTAAGGCTGTTCTTGTGGAATTGGCAAAGGGATATTTGGAAGCCCATAGAGGGCTATTTTGAAAAAGGAAATATCTTCCGTTCAAAACTGGAAAGAAGCTTTCTGAGAAACTGCTCTGTGTTCTATTAATTCATCTCACAGAGTTACATCTTTCCCTTCAAGAAGCCTTTCGCTAAGGCTGTTCTTGTGGAATTGGCAAAGGGATATTTGGAAGCCCATAGAGGGCTATTTTGAAAAAGGAAATATCTTCCGTTCAAAACTGGAAACAAGCTTTCTGAGAAACTGCTCTGTGTTCTGTTAATTTATCTCACAGAGTTACATCTTTCCCTTCCAGTAGCCTTTCGCTAAGGCTGTTCTTGTGGAATTGGCAAAGGGATATTTGGAAGCCCATAGAGGGCTATGGAGAAAAAGGAAATATCTTCGGTTCAAAACTGGAAAGAAGCTTTCTGAGAAACTGCTCTGTGTTCTGTTAATTCATCTCACAGAGTTACATCGTTCCCTTCAAGAAGCCTTTCGCTAAGGCTTTTCTTGTGGAATTGGCAAAGGGATATTTGGAAGCCCATAGAGGGCTATGGAGAAAAAGGAAATATATTCCGTTCAAAACTCGAAAGAAGCTTTCTGAGAAACTGCTCTGTGTTCTGCTAATTCATCTCACAGAGTTACATCTTTCCCTTCAAGAAGCCTTTCGCTAAGGCTGTTCTTGTGGAATTGGCAAAGGGATATTTGGAAGCCCATAGAGGGCTATGGTGAAAAAGGAAATATCTTCCGTTCAAAACTCGAAAGAAGCTTTCTGAGAAACTGCTCTGTGTTCTGTTAATTCATCTCCCAGAGTTACATCTTTCCCTTCAAGAAGCCTTTCGCTAAGGCTGTTCTTGTGGAATTGGCAAAGGGATATTTGGAAGCCCATAGAGGGCTATTTTGAAAAAGGAAATATCTTCCGTTCAAAACTGGAAAGAAGCTTTCTGAGAAACTGCTCTGTGTTCTGTTAATTCATCTCACAGAGTTACATCTTTCCCTTCAAGAAGCCTTTCGCTAAGGCTGTTCTTGTGGAATTGGCAAAGGGATATTTGGAAGCCCATAGAGGGCTATGGGCAAAAAGGAAATATCTTCCGTTCAAAACTGGAAAGAAGCTTTCTGAGAAACTGCTTTGTGTTTTGTTACTTCATCTCCCAGAGTTACATCTTTCCCTTCAAGAAGCCTTTCGCTAAGGCTGTTCTTGTGGAATTGGCAAAGGGATATTTGGAAGCCCATAGAGGGCTATTTTGAAAAAGGAAATATCTTCCGTTCAAAACTGGAAAGAAGCTTTCTGAGAAACTGCTCTGTGTTCTATTAATTCATCTCACAGAGTTACATCTTTCCCTTCAAGAAGCCTTTCGCTAAGGCTGTTCTTGTGGAATTGGCAAAGGGATATTTGGAAGCCCATAGAGGGCTATGGTGAAAAAGGAAATATCTTCCGTTCAAAACTCGAAAGAAGCTTTCTGAGAAACTGCTCTGTGTTCTGTTAATTCATCTCACAGAGTTACATCTTTCCCTTCAAGAAGCCTTTCGCTAAGGCTGTTCTTGTGGAATTGGCAAAGGGATATATGGAAGCCCATAGAGGGCTATGGAGAAAAAGCAAATATCTTCCGTTCAAAACTGGAAAGAATCTTTCTGAGTAACTGCTCTGTGTTCTGTTAATTCATCTCACAGAGTTACATCTTTCCCTTCAAGAAGCCTTTCGTTAAGGCTGTTCTTGTGGAATTGGCAAAGGGATATTGGGAAGCCCATAGAGGGCAATGGTGAAAAAGGAAATATCTTCCGTTCAAAACTGGAAAGAAGCTTTCTGAGAAACTGCTCTGTGTTCTGTTAATTCATCTCCCAGAGTTACATCTTTCCCTTCAAGAAGCCTTTCGCTAAGGCTGTTCTTGTGGAATTGGCAAAGGGATATTTGGAAGCCCATAGAGGGCTATTTTGAAAAAGGAAATATCTTCCGTTCAAAACTGGAAAGAAGCTTTCTGAGAAACTGCTCTGTGTTCTGTTAATTCATCTCACAGAGTTACATCTTTCCCTTCAAGAAGCCTTTCGCTAAGGCTGTTCTTGTGGAATTGGCAAAGGGATATTTGGAAGCCCATAGAGGGCTATGGTGAAAAAGGAAATATCTTCCGTTCAAAACTGGAAAGAAGCTTTCTGAGAAACTACTCTGTGTTCTGTTAATTCATCTCCCAGAGTTACATCTTTCCCTTCAAGAAGCCTTTCGCTAAGGCTGTTCTTGTGTAATTGGCAAAGGGATATTTGGAAGCCCATAGAGGGCTATTTTGAAAAAGCAAATATCTTCCGTTCAAAACTGGAAACAAGCTTTCTGAGAAACTGCTCTGTGTTCTGTTAATTCATCTCACAGAGTTACATCTTTCCCTTCAAGAAGCCTTTCGCTAAGGCTGTTCTTGTGGAATTGGCAAAGGGATATTTGGAAGCCCATAGAGGGCTATGGTGAAAAAGGAAATATCTTCCGTTCAAAACTCGAAAGAAGCTTTCTGAGAAACTGCTCTGTGTTTTGTTAATTCATCTCCCATAGTTACATCTTTCCCTTCAAGAAGCCTTTCGCTAAGGCTGTTCTTGTGGAATTGGCAAAGGGATATTTGGAAGCCCATAGAGGGCTATGGAGAAAAACCAAATATCTTCCGTTCAAAACTGGAAAGAAGCTTTCTGAGAAACTGCTCTGTGTTCTGTTAATTCATCTCACAGAGTTACATCTTTCCCTTCAAGAAGCCTTTCGCTATGGCTGTTCTTGTGGAATTGGCAAAGGGATATTTGGAAGCCCATAGAGGGCTATGGTGAAAAAGGAAATATCTTCCGTTCAAAACTGGAAAGAAGCTTTCTGAGAAACTACTCTGTGTTCTGTTAATTCACCACACAGAGTTACATCTTTCCCCTCAAGAAGCCTTTCGCTAAGGCTGTTCTTGTGGAATTGGCAAAAGGATATTTGGAAGCCCGCAGAGGGCTATGGTGAAAAAGGAAATATCTTCCGTTCAAAACTGGAAAGAAGCTTTCTGAGAAACTGCTCTGTGTTCTGTTAATTCATCTCACAGAGTTACATCTTTCCCTTCAAGAAGCCTTTCGCTAAGGCTGTTCTTGTGTAATTGGCAAAGGGATATTTGGAAGCCCATAGAGGGCTATGGGCAAAAAGGAAATATCTTCCGTTCAAAACTGGAAAGAAGCTTTCTGAGAAACTGCTCTGTGTTCTATTAATTCATCTCACAGAGTTATATCTTTCCCTTCAAGAAGCCTTTCGCTAAGGCTGTTCTTGTGGAATTGGCAAAGGGATATTTGGAAGCCCATAGAGGGCTATGGTGAAAAAGGAAATATCTTCCGTTCAAAACTGGAAACAAGCTTTCTGAGAAACTGCTCTGTGTTCTGTTAATTCATCTCACAGAGTTACATCTTTCCCTTCAAGTAGCCTTTCGCTAAGGCTGTTCTTGTGGAATTGGCAAAGGGATATTTGGAAGCCCATAGAGGGCTATGGAGAAAAAGCAAATATCTTCGTTCAAAACTGGAAACAAGCTTTCTGAGAAACTGCTCTGTGTTCTGTTAATTCATCTCACATAGTTACATCTTTCCCTTCAAGAAGCCTTTCGCTAAGGCTGTTCTTGTGGAATTGGCAAAGGGATATTTGGAAGCCCATAGAGGGCTATGGAGAAAAAGCAAATATCTTCCGTTCAAAACTCGAAAGAAGCTTTCTGAGAAACTGCTCTGTGTTCTGTTAATTCATCTCACAGAGTTACATCTTTCCCTTCAAGAAGCCTTTCGCTAAGGCTGTTCTTGTGGAATTGGCAAAGGGATATTTGGAAGCCCGTAGAGGGCTATGGTGAAAAAGGAAATATCTTCCGTTCAAAACTCGAAAGAAGCTTTCTGAGAAACTGCTCTGTGTTCTGTTAATTCATCACCCAGAGTTACATCTTTCCCTTCAAGAAGCCTTTCGCTAAGGCTGTTCTTGTGGAAATGGCAAAGGGATATTTGGAAGCCCATAGAGGGCTATTTTGAAAAAGGAAATATCTTCCGTTCAAAACTGGAAAGAAGCTTTCTGAGAAACTGCTCTGTGTTCTGTTAATTCATCTCCCAGATTTACATCTTTCCCTTCAAGAAGCCTTTCGCTAAGGCTGTTCTTGTGGAATTGGCAAAGGGATATTTGGAAGCCCATAGAGGGCTATGGTGAAAAAGGAAATATCTTCCGTTCAAAACTGGAAAGAAGCTTTCTGAGAAACTACTCTGTGTTCTGTTAATTCATCTCACAGAGTTACATCTTTCCCTTCAAGAAGCCTTTCGCTAAGGCTGTTCTTGTGGAATTGGCAAAGGGATATTTGGAAGCCCGTAGAGGGCTATGGTGAAAAAGGAAATATCTTCCGTTCAAAACTGGAAAGAAGCTTTCTGAGAAACTGCTCTGTGTTCTGTTAATTCATCTCACAGAGTTACATCTTTCCCTTCAAGAAGCCTTTCGCTAAGGCTGTTCTTGTGGAATTGGCAAAGGGATATTTGGAAGCCCATAGAGGGCTATGGGCAAAAAGGAAATATCTTCCGTTCAAAACTGGAAAGAAGCTTTCTGAGAAACTGCTCTGTGTTTTGTTAATTCATCTCCCAGAGTTACATCTTTCCCTTCAAGAAGCCTTTCGCTAAGGCTGTTCTTGTGGAATTGGCAAAGGGATATTTGGAAGCCCATAGAGGGCTATGGAGAAAAAGGAAATATCTTCCGTTCAGAACTGGAAAGAAGCTTTCTGAGAAACTGCTCTGTGTTCTATTAATTCATCTCACAGAGTTACATCTTTCACTTCAAGAAGCCTTTCGCTAAGGCTGTTCTTGTGGAATTGGCAAAGGGATATTTGGAAGCCCATAGAGGGCTATGGTGAAAAAGGAAATATCTTCCGTTCAAAACTCGAAAGAAGCTTTCTGAGAAACTGCTCTGTGTTCTGTTAATTCATCTCACAGAGTTATATCTTTCCCTTCAAGTAGCCTTTCGCTAAGGCTGTTCTTGTGGAATTGGCAAAGGGATATTTGGAAGCCCATAGAGGGCTATGGAGAAAAAGCAAATATCTTCCGTTCAAAACTGGAAAGAAGCTTTCTGAGAAACTGCTCTGTGTTCTCTTAATTCATCTCACAGAGTTACATCTTTCCCTTCAAGAAGCCTTTCGCTAAGGCTGTTCTTGTGGAATTGGCAAAGGGATATTTGGAAGCCCATAGAGGGCTATGGAGAAAAAGAAAATATCTTCCGTTCAAAACTCGAAAGAAGCTTTCTGAGAAACTGCTCTGTGTTCTGTTAATTCATCTCACAGAGTTACATCTTTCCCTTCAAGAAGCCTTTCGCTAAGGCTGTTCTTGTGGAATTGGCAAAGGGATATTTGGAAGCCCTTAGAGGGCTATGGTGAAAAAGGAAATATCTTCCGTTCAAAACTCAAAAGAAGCTTTCTGAGAAACTGCTCTGTGTTCTGTTAATTCATCTCCCAGAGTTACATCTTTCCCTTCAAGAAGCCTTTCGCTAAGGCTGTTCTTGTGGAATTGGCAAAGGGATATTTGGAAGCCCATAGAGGGCTGTTTTGAAAAAGGAAATATCTTCCGTTCAAAACTGGAAAGAAGCTTTCTGAGAAACTGCTCTGTGTTCTGTTAATTCATCTCACAGAGTTACATCTTTCCCTTCAAGAAGCCTTTCGCTAAGGCTGTTCTTGTGGAATTGGCAAAGGGATATTTGGAAGCCCATAGAGGGCTATGGTGAAAAAGGAAATATCTTCCGTTCTAAACTGGAAAGAAGCTTTCTGAGAAACTACTCTGTGTTCTGTTAATTCATCTCACAGAGTTACATCTTTCCCTTCAAGAAGCCTTTCGCTAAGGCTGTTCTTGGGGAATTGGCAAAAGGAAATTTGGAAGCCCGTAGAGGGCTATGGTGAAAAAGGAAATATCTTCCGTTCAAAACTGGAAAGAAGCTTTCAGAGAAACTGCTCTGTGTTCTGTTAATTCATCTCACAGAGTTACATCTTTCCCTTCAAGAAGCCTTTCGCTAAGGCTGTTCTTGTGGAATTGGCAAAGGGATATTTGGAAGCCCATAGAGGGCTATGGGCAAAAAGGAAATATCTTTCGTTCAAAACTGGAAACAAGCTTTCTGAGAAACTGCTCTGTGTTCTGTTAATTCATCTCACAGAGTTACATCTTTCCCTTCAAGTAGCCTTTCGCTAAGGCTGTTCTTGTGGAATTGGCAAAGGGATATTTGGAAGCCCATAGAGGGCTAAGGAGAAAAAGCAAATATCTTCCGTTCAAAACTCGAAAGAAGCTTTCTGAGAAACTGCTCTGTGTTCTGTTAATTCATCTCACAGAGTTACATCCTTCCCTTCAAGAAGCCTTTCGCTAAGGCTGTTCTTGTGGAATTGGCAAAGGGATATTTGGAAGCCCATAGAGGGCTACGGAGAAAAAGCAAATATCTTCCGTTCAAAACATGAAAGAAGCTTTCTGAGAAACTGCTCTGTGTTCTGTTAATTCATCTCACATAGTTACATCTTTCCCTTCAAGAAGCCTTTCGCTAAGGCTGTTCTTGTGGAATTGGCAAAGGGATATTTGGAAGCCCATAGAGGGCTATGGTGAAAAAGGAAATATCTTCCGTTCAAAACTGGAAAGAAGCTTTCTGAGAAACTACTCTCTGTTCTGTTAATTCATCTCACAGAGTTACATCTTTCCCTTCAAGGAGCCTTTCGCTAAGGCTGTTCTTGTGGAATTGGCAAAGGGATATTTGGAAGCCCATAGAGGGCTATGGTGAAAAAGGAAATATCTTCCGTTCAAAACTGGAAACAAGCTTTCTGAGAAACTGCTCTGTGTTCTGTTAATTCATCTCACAGAGTTACATCTTTCCCTTCAGGTAGCCTTTCGCTAAGGCTGTTCTTGTGGAATTGGCAAAGGGATATTTGGAAGCCCATAGAGGGCTATGGAGAAAAAGCAAATATCTTCCATTCAAAACTGGAAAGAAGCTTTCTAAGAAACTGCTCTGTGTTCTGTTAATTCATCTCACAGAGTTACATCTTTCCCTTCAAGAAGCCTTTCGCTAAGGCTGTTCTTGTGGAATTGGCAAAGGGATATTTGGAAGCCCATAGAGGGCTATGGTGAAAAAGGAAATATCTCCGTTCAAAACTCGAAAGAAGCTTTCTGAGAAACTGCTCTGTGTTCTGTTAATTCATCTCCCAGAGTTACATCTTTCCCTTCAAGAAGCCTTTCGCTAAGGCTGTTCTTGTGGAATTGGCAAAGGGATATTTGGAAGCCCATAGAGGGCTATTTTGAAAAAGGAAATATCTTCCGTTCAAAACTGGAAAGAAGCTTTCTGAGAAACTGCTCTGTGTTTTGTCAATTCATCTGCCAGAGTTACATCTTTCCCCTCAAGAAGCCTTTCGCTGAGGCTGTTCTTGTGGAATTGGCAAAGGGATATTTGGAAGCCCCTAGAGGGCTATTTTGAAAAAGGAAATATCTTCCGTTCAAAACTGAAAAGAAGCTTTCGAAGAAACTGCTCTGTGTTCTATTAATTCATCTCACAGAGTTACATCTTTCCCTTCAAGAAACCTTTCGCTAAGGCTGTTCTTGTGGAATTGGCAAAGGGATATTTGGAAGCCCATAGAGGGCTATGGTGAAAAAGGAAATATCTTCCGATCAAAACTCGAAAGAAGCTTTCTGAGAAACTGCTCTGTGTTCTGTTAATTCATCTCACAGAGTTACATCTTTCCCTTCAAGTAGCCTTTCGCTAAGGCTGTTCTTGTGGAATTGGCAAAGGGATATTTGGAAGCCCATAGAGGGCTATGGAGAAAAAGCAAATATCTTCCGTTCAAAACTGGAAAGAAGCTTTCTGAGAAACTGCTCTGTGTTCTGTTAATTCATCTCACAGAGTTACATCTTTCCCTTCAAGAAGCCTTTCGCTAAGGCTGTTTTTGTGGAATTGGCAAAGGGATATTTGGAAGCCCATAGAGGGCTATGGAGAAAAAGCAAATATCTTGCGTTCAAAACTCGAAAGAAGCTTTCTGAGAAACTGCTCTGTGTTCTGTTAATTCATCTCACAGTGTTACATCTTTCCCTTCAAGAAGCCTTTCGCTAAGGCTGTTCTTGTGGAATTGGCAAAGGGATATTTGGAAGCCCATAGAGGGCTATGGTGAAAAAGGAAATATCTTCCGTTCAAAACTTGAAAGAAGCTTTCTGAGAAACTGCTCTGTGTTCTGTTAATTCATCTCACAGAGTTACATCTTTCCCTTCAAGAAGCCTTTCGCTAAGGCTGTTCTTGTGGAATTGGCAAAGGGATATTTGGAAGCCCATAGAGGGCTATTTTGAAAAAGGAAATATCTTCCGTTCAAAACTGGAAAGAAGCTTTCTGAGAAACTGCTCTGTGTTCTGTTAATTCATCTCACAGAGTTACATCTTTCCCTTCAAGAAGCCTTTCGCTAAGGCTGTTCTTGTGGAATTGGCAAAGGGATATTTGGAAGCCCATAGAGGGCTATGGTGAAAAAGGAAATATCTTCCGTTCAAAACTGGAAAGAAGCTTTCTGAGAAACTACTCTGTGTTCTGTTAATTCATCTCACAGAGTTACATCTTTCCCTTCAAGAAGCCTTTCGCTAAGGCTGTTCTTGTGGAATTGGCAAAGGGATATTTGGAAGCCCGTAGAGGGCTATGGTGAAAAAGGAAATATCTTCCGTTCAAAACTGGAAAGAAGCTTTCAGAGAAACTGCTCTGTGTTCTGTTAATTCATCTCACAGAGTTACATCTTTCCCTTCAAGAAGCCTTTCGCTAAGGCTGTTCTTGTGGAATTGGCAAAGGGATATTTGGAAGCCCATAGAGGGCTATGAGCAAAATGGAAATATCTTCCGTTCAAAACTGGAAACAAGCTTTCTGAGAAACTGCTCTGTGTTCTGTTAATTCATCTCACAGTGTTACATCTTTCCCTTCAAGTAGCCTTTCGCTAAGGCTGTTCTTGTGGAATTGGCAAAGGGATATTTGGAAGCCCATAGAGGGCTATGGAGAAAAAGCAAATATCTTCCGTTCAAAACTCGAAAGAAGCTTTCTGAGAAACTGCTCTGTGTTCTGTTAATTCATCTCACAGAGTTACATCTTTCCCTTCAAGAAGCCTTTCGCTAAGGCTGTTCTTGTGGAATTGGAAAAGGGATATTTGGAAGCCCATAGAGGGCTACGGAGAAAAAGCAAATATCTTCCGTTCAAAACGTGAAAGAAGCTTTCTGAGAAACTACTCTCTGTTCTGTTAATTCATCTCACAGAGTTACATCTTTCCCTTCAAGAAGCCTTTCGCTAAGGCTGTTCTTGTGGAATTGGCAAAGGGATATTTGGAAGCCCATAGAAGGCTATGGTGAAAAAGGAAATATCTTCCGTTCAAAACTGGAAAGAAGCTTTCTGAGAAACTGCTCTGTGTTCTGTTAATTCATCTCACAGAGTTTCATCTTTCCCTTCAAGAAGCCTTTCGCTAAGGCTGTTCCTGTAGAATTGGCAAAGGGATATTTGAAAGCCCATAGAGGGCTATGGTGAAAAAGGAAATATCTTCCGTTCAAAACTCGAAAGAAGCTTTCTGAGAAACTGCTCTGTGTTCTGTTAATTCATCTCCCAGAGTTACATCTTTCCCTTCAAGAAGCCTTTCGCTAAGGCTGTTCTTGTGGAATTGGCAAAGGGATATTTGGAAGCCCATAGAGGGCTATTTTGAAAAAGGAAATATCTTCCGTTCAAAACTGGAAAGAAGCTTTCTGAGAAACTGCTCTGTGTTTTGTCAATTCATCTGCCAGAGTTACATCTTTCCCCTCAAGAAGCCTTTCGCTAAGGCTGTTCTTGTGGAATTGGCAAAGGGATATTTGGAAGCCCCAGAGGGCTATTTTGAAAAAGGAAATATCTTCCGTTCAAAACTGAGAAGAAGCTTTCGAAGAAACTGCTCTGTGTTCTATTAATTCATCTCACAGAGTTACATCTTTCCCTTCAAGAAACCTTTCGCTAAGGCTGTTCTTGTGGAATTGGCAAAGGGATATTTGGAAGCCCATAGAGGGCTATGGTTAAAAAAGGAAATATCTTCCGTTCAAAACTCGAAAGAAGCTTTCTGAGAAACTGCTCTGTGTTCTGTTAATTCATCTCACAGAGTTACATCTTTCCCTTCAAGTAGCCTTTCGCTAAGGCTGTTCTTGTGGAATTGGCAAAGGGATATTTGGAAGCCCATAGAGGGCTATGGAGAAAAAGCAAATATCTTCCGTTCAAAACTGGAAAGAAGCTTTCTGAGAAACTGCTCTGTGTTCTATTAATTCATCTCACAGAGTTACATCTTTCCCTTCAAGAAGCCTTTCGCTATGGCTGTTCTTGTGGAATTGGCAAAGGGATATTTGGAAGCCCATAGAGGGCTATGGAGAAAAAGCAAATATCTTGCGTTCAAAACTCGAAAGAAGCTTTCTGAGAAACTGCTCTGTGTTCTGTTAATTCATCTCACAGTGTTACATCTTTCCCTTCAAGAAGCCTTTCGCTAAGGCTGTTCTTGTGGAATTGGCAAAGGGATATTTGGAAGCCCATAGAGGGCTATGGTGAAAAAGGAAATATCTTCCGTTCAAAACTGGAAAGAAGCTTTCTGAGAAACTGCTCTGTGTTCTGTTAATTCATCTCACAGAGTTACATCTTTCCTTTCAAGAAGCCTTTCGCTAAGGCTGTTCTTGTGGAATTGGCAAAGGGATATTTGGAAGCCCATAGAGGGCTATTTTGAAAAAGGAAATATCTTCCGTTCAAAACTGGAAAGAAGCTTTCTGAGAAACTGCTCTGTGTTCTGTTAATTCATCTCACAGAGTTACATCTTTCCCTTCAAGAAGCCTTTCGCTAAGGCTGTTCTTGTGGAATTGGCAAAGGGATATTTGGAAGCCCATAGAGGGCTATGGTGAAAAAGGAAATATCTTCCGTTCAAACCTGGAAAGAAGCTTTCTGAGAAACTACTCTGTGTTCTGTTAATTCATCTCACAGAGTTACATCTTTCCCTTCAAGAAGCCTTTCGCTAAGGCTGTTCTTGTGGAATTGGCAAAGGGATATTTGGAAGCCCGTAGAGGGCTATGGTGAAAAAGGAAATATCTTCCGTTCAAAACTGGAAAGAAGCTTTCAGAGAAACTGCTCTGTGTTCTGTTAATTCATCTCACAGAGTTACATCTTTCCCTTCAAGAAGCCTTTCGCTAAGGCTGTTCTTGTGGAATTGGCAAAGGGATATTTGGAAGCCCATAGAGGGCTATGGGCAAAATGGAAATATCTTCCGTTCAAAACTGGAAACAAGCTTTCTGAGAAACTGCTCTGTGTTCTGTTAATTCATCTCACAGTGTTACATATTTCCCTTCAAGTAGCCTTTCGCTAAGGCTGTTCTTGTGGAATTGGCAAAGGGATATTTGGAAGCCCATAGAGGGCTATGGAGAAAAAGCAAATATCTTCCGTTCAAAACTCGAAAGAAGCTTTCTGAGAAACTGCTCTGTGTTCTGTTAATTCATCTCACAGAGTTACATCTTTCCCTTCAAGAAGCCTTTCGCTAAGGCTGTTCTTGTGGAATTGGCAAAGGGATATTTGGAAGCCCATAGAGGGCTACGGAGTAAAAGCAAATATCTTCCGTTCAAAACATGAAAGAAGCTTTCTGAGAAACTGCTCTGTGTTCTGTTAATTCATCTCACAGAGTTACATCTTTCCCTTCAAGAAGCCTTTCGCTAAGGCTGTTCTTGTGGAATTGGCAAAGGGATATTTGGAAGCCCATAGAGGGCTATGGTGAGAAAGGAAATATCTTCCGTTCAAAACTCGAAAGAAGCTTTCTGAGAAACTGCTCTCTGTTCTGTTAATTCATCTCCCAGAGTTACATCTTTCCCTTCAAGAAGCCTTTCGCTAAGGCTGTTCTTGTGGAATTGGCAAAGGGATATTTGGAAGCCCATAGAGGGCTATTTTGAAAAAGGAAATATCTTCCGTTCAAAACTGGAAAGAAGCTTTCTGAGAAACTGCTCTGTGTTCTGTTAATTCATCTCACAGAGTTACATCTCTCCCTTCAAGAAGCCTTTCGCTAAGGCTGTTCTTGTGGAATTGGCAAAGGGATATTTGGAAGCCCGTAGAGGGCTATGGTGAAAAAGGAAATATCTTCCGTTCAAAACTGGAAAGAAGCTTTCTGAGAACCTACTCTCTGTTCTGTGAATTCATCTCACAGAGTTACCTCTTTCCCTTCAAGAAGCCTTTCGCTAAGGCTGTTCTTGTGGAATTGGCAACGGGATATTTGGAAGCCCATAGAGGGCTATGGTGAAAAAGGAAATATCTTCCGTTCAAAACTGGAAACAAGCTTTCTGAGAAACTGCTCTGCGTTCTGTTAATTCATCTCACAGAGTTACATCTTTCCCTTCAAGTAGCCTTTCGCTAAGGCTGTTCTTGTGGAATTGGCAAAGGGATATTTGGAAGCCCATAGAGGGCTATGGTGAAAAAGGAAATGTCTTCCGTTCAAAACTCGAAAGAAGCTTTCTGAGAAACTGCTCTGTGTTCTGTTAATTCATCTCCCAGAGTTACATCTTTCCCTTCAAGAAGCCTTTCGCTAAGGCTGTTCTTGTGGAATTGGCAAAGGGATATTTGGAAGCCCATAGAGGGCTATTTTGAAAAAGGAAATATCTTCCGTTCAAAACTGGAAAGAAGCTTTCTGAGAAACTGCTCTGTGTTCTGTTAATTCATCTCACAGAGTTACATCTTTCCCTTCAAGAAGCCTTTCGCTAAGGCTGTTCTTGTGGAATTGGCAAAGGGATATTTGGAAGCCCATAGAGGGCTATGGTGAAAAAGGAAATATCTTCCGTTCAAAACTGGAAACAAGCTTTCTGAGAAACTGCTCTGTGTTCTGTTAATTCATCTCACAGAGTTACATCTTTCCCTTCAAGTAGCCTTTCTCTAAGGCTGTTCTTGTGGAATTGGCAAAGGGATATTTGGAAGCCCATAGAGGGCTATGGAGAAAAAGCAAATATCTTCCGTTCAAAACTGGAAAGAAGCTTTCTGAGAAACTGCTCTCTGTTCTGTTAATTCATCTCACAGAGTTACATCTTTCCCTTCAAGAAGCCTTTCGCTAAGGCTGTTCTTGTGGAATTGGCAAAGGGATATTTGGAAGCCCATAGAGGGCTACGGAGAAAAAGCAAATATCTTCCGTTCAAAACACGAAAGAAGCTTTCTGAGAAACTGCTCTGTGTTCTGTTAATTCATCTCACAGAGTTACATCTTCCCCTTCAAGGAGCCTTTCGCTAAGGCTGTTCTTGTGGAATTGGCAAAGGGATATTTGGAAGCCCATAGAGGGCTATGGTGAAAAAGGAAATATCTTCCGTTCAAAACTCGAAAGAAGCTTTCTGAGAAACTGCTCTCTGTTCTGTTAATTCATCTCCCAGAGTTACATCTTTCCCTTCAAGAAGCCTTTCGCTAAGGCTGTTCTTGTGGAATTGGCAAAGGGATATTTGGAAGCCCATAGAGGGCTATTTTGAAAAAGGAAATATCTTCCGTTCAAAACTGGAATGAAGCTTTCTGAGAAACTGCTCTGTGTTCTGTTAATTCATCTCACAGAGTTTCATCTTTCCCTTCAAGAAGCCTTTCGCTAAGGCTGTTCTTGTGGAATTGGCAAAGGGATATTTGGAAGCCCCTAGAGGGCTATGGTGAAAAAGGAATTATCTTCCGTTCAAAACTGGAAAGAAGCTTTCTGAGAAACTACTCCCTGTTCTGTTCATTCATCTCACAGAGTTACATCTTTCCCTTCAAGAAGCCTTTCGCTAAGGCTGTTCTTGTGGAATTGGCAAAGGGATATTTGGAAGCCCATAGAGGGCTATGGTGAAAAAGGAAATATCTTCCGTTCAAAACTGGAAACTAGCTTTCTGAGAAACTGCTCTGTGTTCTGTTAATTCATCTCACAGAGTTACATCTTTCCCTTCAAGTAGCCTTTCGGTAAGGCTGTTCTTGTGGAATTGGCAAAGGGATATTTGGAAGCCCATAGAGGGCTATGGAGAAAAAGCAAATATCTTCCGTTCAAAACTGGAAACAAGCTTTCTGAGAAACTGCTCTGTGTTCTGTTAATTCATCTCACAGAGTTACATCTTTCCCTTCAAGAAGCCTTTCGCTAAGGCTGTTCTTGTGGAATTGGCAAAGGGATATTTGGAAGCCCATAGAGGGCTATGGTGAAAAAGGAAATATCTTCCGTTCAAAACACGAAAGAAGCTTTCTGAGAAACTGCTCTGTGTTCTGTTAATTCATCTCACAGAGTTACATCTTTCCCTTCAAGAAGCCTTTCGCTAAGGCTGTTGTTGTGGAATTGGCAAAGGGATATTTGGAAGCCCATATAGGGCTATGGGCAAAAAGGAAATATCTTCCGTTCAAAACTGGAAAGAAGCTTTCTGAGAAACTGCTCTGTGTTTTGTTAATTCATCTCCCAGAGTTACTTCTTTCCCTTCAAGAAGCCTTTCGCTAAGGCTGTTCTTGTGGAATTGGCAAAGGGATATTTGGAAGCCCATAGAGGGCTATTTTGAAAAAGGAAATATCTTCCGTTCAAAACTGGAAAGAAGCTTTCTCAGAAACTGCTCTGTGTTCTATTAATTCATCTCACAGAGTTACATCTTTCCCTTCAAGAAGCCTTTCGCTAAGGCTGTTCTTGTGGAATTGGCAAAGGGATATTTGGAAGCCCATAGAGGGCTATGGAGAAAAAGCAAATTTCTTCCGTTCAAAACTGGAAAGAAGCTTTCTGAGAAACTGCTCTGTGTTTTGTTAATTCATCTCCCAGAGTTACATTTTTCCCTTCAAGGAGCCTTTCGCTAAGGCTGTTCTTGTGGAATTGGCAAAGGGATATTTGGAAGCCCATAGAGGGCTATGGAGAAAAAGCAAATATCTTCCGTTCAAAACTGGACAGAAGCTTTCTGAGAAACTGCTCTGTGTTCTATTAATTCATCTCACAGAGTTACATCTTTCCCTTCAAGAAGCCTTTCGCTAAGGCTGTTCTTGTGGAATTGGCAAAGGGATATTTGGAAGCCCATAGAGGGCTATGGTGAAAAAGGAAATATCTTCCGTTCAAAACTGGAAACAAGCTTTCCGAGAAACTGCTCTGTGTTCTGTTAATTCATCTCACAGAGTTACATCTTTCCCTTCAAGAAGCCTTTCGCTAAGGCTGTTCTTGTGGAAATGGCAAAGGGATATTTGGAAGCCCCTAGAGGGCTATTTTGAAAAAGGAAATATCTTCCGTTCAAAACTGGAAAGAAGCTTTCGAAGAAACTGCTCTGTGTTCTATTAATTCATCTCACAGAGTTACATCTTTCCCTTCAAGAAAACTTTCCCTAAGGCTGTTCTTGTGGAATTGGCAAAGGGATATTTGAAAGCCCATAGAGGGCTATGGTGAAAAAGGAAATATCTTCCGTTCAAAACTCGAAAGAAGCTTTCTGACAAACTGCTCTGTGTTCTGTTAATTCATCTCACAGAGTTACATCTTTCCCTTCAAGAAGCCTTTCGCTAAGGCTGTTCTTGTGGAATTGGCAAAGGGATATTTGGAAGCCCATAGAGGGCTATGGTGAAAAAGGAAATATCTTCCGTTCAAAACTCGAAAGAAGCTTTCTGAGAAACTGCTCTGTGTTCTGTTAATTCACCTCCCAGAGTTACATCTTTCCCTTCAAGAAGCCTTTCGCTAAGGCTGTTCTTGTGGAATTGGCAAAGGGATATTTGGAAGCCCATAGAGGGGTATGGAGAAAAAGCAAATATCTTCCGTTCAAAACTGGAAAGAAGCTTTCTGAGAAACTGCTCTGTGTTCTGTTAATTCATCTCACAGAGTTACATCTTTCCCTTCAAGAAGCCTTTCGCTAAGGCTGTTCTTGTGGAATTGGCAAAGGGATATTTGGAAGCCCATAGAGGGCTATGGAGAAAAAGCAAATATCTTCCCTTCAAAACTGGAAAGAAGCTTTCTGAGAAACTGCTCTCTGTTCTGTTAATTCATCTCACAGAGTTACATCTTTCCCTTCAAGAAGCCTTTCGCTAAGGCTGTTCTTGTGGAATTGGCAAAGGGATATTTGGAAGCCCATAGAGGACTACGGAGAAAAAGCAAATATCTTCCGTTCAAAACACGAAAGAAGCTTTCTGAGAAACTGCTCTGTGTTCTGTTAATTCATCTCACAGAGTTACATCTTCCCCTTCAAGAAGCCTTTCGCTAAGGCTGTTCTTGTGGAATTGGCAAAGGGATATTTGGAAGCCCATAGAGGGCTATGGTGAAAAAAGAAATATCTTCCGTTCAAAACTCGAAAGAAGCTTTCTGAGAAACTGCTCTCTGTTCTGTTAATTCATCTCCCAGAGTTACATCTTTCCCTTCAAGAAGCCTTTCGCTAAGGCTGTTCTTGTGGAATTGGCAAAGGGATATTTGGAAGCCCATATAGGGCTATGGGCAAAAAGGAAATATCTTCCGTTCAAAACTGGAAAGAAGCTTTCTGAGAAACTGCTCTGTGTTTTGTTAATTCATCTCCCAGAGTTACTTCTTTCCCTTCAAGAAGCCTTTCGCTAAGGCTGTTCTTGTGGAATTGGCAAAGGGATATTTGGAAGCCCATAGAGGGCTATTTTGAAAAAGGAAATATCTTCCGTTCAAAACTGGAAAGAAGCTTTCTCAGAAACTGCTCTGTGTTCTATTAATTCATCTCACAGAGTTACATCTTTCCCTTCAAGAAGCCTTTCGCTAAGGCTGTTCTTGTGGAATTGGCAAAGGGATATTTGGAAGCCCGTAGAGGGCTATGGTGAAAAAGGAAATATCTTCCGTTCAAAACTGGAAACAAGCTTTCTGAGAAACTGTTTTGTGTTCTGTTAATTCATCTCACAGAGTTACATCTTTCCCTTCAAGTAGCCTTTCGCTAATTCTGTTCTTGTGGTATTTGCAAAGCGATATTTTCAAGCCCATAGAGGGCTATGGAGAAAAAGCAAATATCTTCCGTTCAAAACTGGAAAGAAGCTTTCTGAGAAACTGCTCTGTGTTCTGTTAATTCATCTCACAGTGTTACATCTTTCCCTTCAAGAAGCTTTTCGCTAAGGCTGTTCTTGTGGAATTGGCAAAGGGATATTTGGAAGCCCATAGTGGGCTATGGAGAAAAAGCAAATATCTTCCGTTCAAAACTCGAAAGAAGCTCTCTGAGAAACTGCTCTGTGTTCTCTTAATTCATCTCCCAGAGTTACATCTTTCCCTTCAAGAAGCCTTTCGCTAAGGCTGTTCTTGTGGAATTGGCAAAGGGATATTTGGAAGCCCATAGAGGGCTATTTTGAAAAAGGAAATATCTTCCGTTCAAAACTGGAAAGAAGCTTTCTGAGAAACTGCTCTGTGTTCTGTTAATTCATCTCCCAGAGTTACATCTTTCCCTTCAAGAAGCCTTTCGCTAAGGCTGTTCTTGTGGAATTGGCAAAGGGATATTTGGAAGCCCATAGAGGGCTATGGTGAAAAAGGAAATATCTTCCGTTCAAAACTGGAAAGAAGCTTTCTGAGAAACTACTCTGTGTTCTGTTAATTCATCTCAAAGAGTTACATCTTTCCCTTTAAGAAGCCTTTCGCTAAGGGTGTTCTTGTGGAATTGGCAAAGGGATATTTGGAAGCCCGCAGAGGGCTATGGTGAAAAAGGAAATATCTTCCGTTCAAAACTGGAAAGAAGCTTTCTGAGAAACTGCTCTGTGTTCTGTTAATTCATCTCACAGAGTTACATCTTTCCCTTCAAGAAGCCTTTCGCTAAGGCTGTTCTTGTGGAATTGGCAAAGGGATATTTGGAAGCCCATAGAGGGCTATGGGCAAAAAGGAAATATCTTCCGTTCAAAACTGGAAAGAAGCTTTCTGAGAAACTGCTCTGTGTTTTGTTAATTCATCTCCCAGAGTTACATTTTTCCCTTCAAGAAGCCTTTCGCTAAGGCTGTTCTTGTGGAATTGGCAAAGGGATATTTGGAAGCCCATAGAGGGCTATGGAGAAAAAGCAAATATCTTCCGTTCAAAACTGGAAAGAAGCTTTCTGAGAAACTGCTCTGTGTTCTATTAATTCATCTCACAGAGTTACATCTTTCCCTTCAAGAAGCCTTTCGCTAAGGCTGTTCTTGTGGAATTGGCAAAGGGATATTTGGAAGCCCATAGAGGGCTATGGTGAAAAAGGAAATATCTTCCGTTCAAAACTGGAAACAAGCTTTCCGAGAAACTGCTCTGTGTTCTGTTAATTCATCTCACAGAGTTACATCTTTCCCTTCAAGAAGCCTTTCGCTAAGGCTGTTCTTGTGGAAATGGCAAAGGGATATTTGGAAGCCCCTAGAGGGCTATTTTGAAAAAGGAAATATCTTCCGTTCAAAACTGGAAAGAAGCTTTCGAAGAAACTGCTCTGTGTTCTATTAATTCATCTCACAGAGTTACATCTTTCCCTTCAACAAAACTTTCCCTAAGGCTGTTCTTGTGGAATTGGCAAAGGGATATTTGGAAGCCCATAGAGGGCTATGGTGAAAAAGGAAATATCTTCCGTTCAAAACTCGAAAGAAGCTTTCTGAGAAACTGCTCTGTGTTCTGTTAACTCATCTCACAGAGTTACATCTTTCCCTTCAAGTAGCCTTTCGCTAAGGCTGTTCTTGTGGAATTGGCAAAGGGATATTTGGAAGCCCGCAGAGGGGTATGGTGAAAAAGGAAATATCTTCCGTTCAAAACTGGAAAGAAGCTTTCTGAGAAACTGCTCTGTGTTCTGTTAATTCATCTCACAGAGTTACATCTTTCCCTTCAAGAAGCCTTTCGCTAAGGCTGTTCTTGTGGAATTGGCAAAGGGATATTTGGAAGCCCATAGAGGGCTATGGGCAAAAAGGAAATATCTTCCGTTCAAAACTGGAAAGAAGCTTTCTGAGAAACTGCTTTGTGTTTTGTTAATTCATCTCCCAGAGTTACATTTTTCCCTTCAAGAAGCCTTTCGCTAAGGCTGTTCTTGTGGAATTGGCAAAGGGATATTTGGAAGCCCATAGAGGGCTATGGAGAAAAAGCAAATATCTTCCGTTCAAAACTGGAAACAAGCTTTCTGAGAAACTGCTCTGTGTTCTGTTAATTCATCTCACAGAGTTACATCTTTCCCTTCAAGAAGCCTTTCGCTAAGGCTGTTCTTGTAGAATTGGCAAAGGGATATTTGGAAGCCCGTAGAGGGCTATGGTGAAAAAGGAAATATCTCCCGTTCAAAACTCGAAAGAAGCTTTCTGAGAAACTACTCTGTGTTCTGTTAATTCATCTCACAGAGTTACATCTTTCCCTTCAAGTAGCCTTTCGCTAAGGCTGTTCTTGTGGAATTGGCAAAGGGATATTTGGAAGCCCATAGAGGGCTATGGAGAAAAAGCAAATATCTTCCGTTCAAAACTGGAAAGAAGCTTTCTGAGAAACTGCTCTGTGTTCTCTTAATTCATCTCAGAGAGTTACATCTTTCCCTTCAAGAAGCCTTTCGCTAAGGCTGTTCTTGTGGAATTGGCAAAGGGATATTTGGAAGCCCATAGAGGGCTATGTAGAAAAAGCAAATATCTTCCGTTCAAAACTCGAAAGAAGCTTTCTGAGAAACTGCTCTGTGTTCTGTTAATTCACCTCCCAGAGTTACATCTTTCCCTTCAAGAAGCCTTTCGCTAAGGCTGTTCTTGTGGAGTTGGCAAAGGGATATTTGGAAGCCCATAGAGGGGTATGGAGAAAAAGCAAATATCTTCCGTTCAAAACTGGAAAGAAGCTTTCTGAGAAACTGCTCTGTGTTCTGTTAATTCATCTCACAGAGTTACATCTTTCCCTTCAAGAAGCCTTTCGCTAAGGCTGTTCTTGTGGAATTGGCAAAGGGATATTTGGAAGCCCATAGAGGGCTATGGTGAAAAAGGAAATATCTTCCGTTCAAAACTGGAAACAAGCTTTCTGAGAAACTACTCTGTGTTCTGTTAATTCATCTCACAGAGTTACATCTTTCCCTTCAAGAAGCCTTTCGCTAAGGCTGTTCTTGTGGAATTGGCAGAGGGATATTTGGAAGCCCATAGAGGGCTATGGTGAAAAAGGAAATATCTTCCGTTCAAAACTGGAAAGAAGCTTTCTGAGAAACTGCTCTGTGTTCTGTTAATTCATCTCACAGAGTTACATCTTTCCCTTCAAGAAGCCTTTCGCTAAGGCTGTTCTTGTGGAATTGGCAAAGGGATATTTGGAAGCCCATAGAGGGCTATGGAGAAAAAGCAAATATCTTCCGTTCAAAACTGGAAAGAAGCTTTCTGAGAAACTGCTCTGTGTTCTGTTAATTCATCTCACAGAGTTACATCTTTCCCTTCAAGAAGCCTTTCGCTAAGGCTGTTCTTGTGGAATTGGCAAAGGGATATTTGGAAGCCCATAGAGGGCTATGATGAAAAAGAAAATATCTTCCGTTCAAAACTGGAAACAAGCTTTCCGAGAAACTACTCTGTGTTCTGTTAATTCATCTCACAGACTTACATTTTTCCCTTCAAGTAGCCTTTCGCTAAGTCTGTTCTTGTGGAATTGGCAAAGGGATATTTGGAAGCCCATAGAGGGCTATGGAGAAAAAGCAAATATCTTCCGTTCAAAACTGGAAACAAGCTTTCTGAGAAACTGCTCTGTGTTCTGTTAATTCATCTCACAGAGTTACATCTTTCCCTTCAAGAAGCCTTTCGCTAAGGCTGTTCTTGTGGAATTGGCAAAGGGATATTTGGAAGCCCATAGAGGGCTACGGAGAAAAAGCAAATATCTTCCGTTCAAAACACGAAAGAAGCTTTCTGAGAAACTGCTCTGTGTTCTGTTAATTCATCTCACAGAGTTACATCTTTCCCTTCAAGAAGCCTTTCGCTAAGGCTGTTCTTGTGGAATTGGAAAGGGATATTTGGAAGCCCATAGAGGGCTATGGTGAAAAAGGAAATATCTTCCGTTCAAAACTCGAAAGAAGCTTTCTGAGAAACTGCTCTCTGTTCTGTTAATTCATCTCCCAGAGTTACATCTTTCCCTTCAAGAAGCCTTTCGCTAAGGCTGTTCTTGTGGAATTGGCAAAGGGATATTTGGAAGCCCATAGAGGGCTATTTTGAAAAAGCAAATATCTTCCGTTCAAAACTGGAAAGAAGCTTTCTGAGAAACTGCTCTGTGTTCTGTTAATTCATCTCACAGAGTTACATCTTTCCCTTCAAGAAGCCTTACGCTAAGGCTGTTCTTGTGGAATTGGCAAAGGGACATTTGGAAGCCCATAGAGGGCTATCGTGAAAAAGGAAATATCTTCCGTTCAAAACTGGAAAGAAGCTTTCTGAGAAACTACTCTCTGTTCTGTTAATTCATCTCACAGAGTTACATCTTTCCCTTCAAGAAGCCTTTCGCTAAGGCTGTTCTTGTGGAATTGGCAAAGGGATATTTGGATGCCCATAGAGGGCTATGGTGAAAAAGGAAATATCTTCCGTTCAAAACTGGAAACAAGCTTTCTGAGAAACTGCTCTGTGTTCTGTTAATTCATCTCACAGAGTTACATCTTTCCTTTCCAGTAGACTTTCGCTAAGGCTGTTCTTGTGGAATTGGCAAAGGGATATTTGGAAGCCCATAGAGGGCTATGGAGAAAAAGCAAATATCTTCCGTTCAAAACTGGAAAGAAGCTTTCTGAGAAACTGCTCTGTGTTCTGTTAATTCATCTCACAGAGTTACATCTTTCCCTTCAAGAAGCCTTTCGCTAAGGCTGTTCTTGTGGAATTGGCAAAGAGATATTGGGAAGCCCATAGAGGGCTATGGTGAAAAAGGAAATATCTTCCGTTCAAAACTCGAAAGAAGCTTTCTGAGAAACTGCTCTGTGTTCTGTTAATTCATCTCCCAGAGTTACATCTTTCCCTTCAAGAAGCCTTTCGCTAAGGCTGTTCTTGTGGAATTGGCAAAGGGATATTTGGAAGCCCATAGAGGGCTATTTTGAAAAAGGAAATATCTTCCGTTCAAAACTGGAAAGAAGCTTTCTGAGAAACTGCTCTTTGTTCTGTTAATTCATCTCACAGAGTTACATCTTTCCCTTCAAGAAGCCTTTCGCTAAGGCTGTTCTTGTGGAATTGGCAAAGGGATATTTGGAAGCCCATAGAGGGCTATGGTGGAAAAGGAAATATCTTCCGTTCAAAACTGGAAACAAGCTTTCTGAGAAACTACTCTGTGTTTTGTTAATTCATCTCACAGAGTTACATCTTTCCCTTCAAGAAGCCTTTCGCTAAGGCTGTTCTTGTGGAATTGGCAGAGGGATATTTGGAAGCCCGTATAGGGCTATGTTGAAAAAGGAAATATCTTCCGTTCAAAACTGGAAAGAAGCTTTCTGAGAAACTGCTCTGTGTTCTGTTAATTCATCTCACAAAGTTACATCTTTCCCTTCAAGAAGCCTTTCGTTAAGGCTGTTCTTGTGGAATTGGCAAAGGGATATTTGGAAGCCCATAGAGGGCTATGGGCAAAAAGGAAATATCTTCCGTTCAAAACTGAAAAGAAGCTTTCTGAGAAACTTCTCTGTGTTTTGTTAATTCATCTCCCAGAGTTACATCTTTCCCTTCAAGAAGCCTTTCGCTAAGGCTGTTCTTGTGGAATTGGCAAAGGGATATTTGGAAGCCCGTAGAGGGCTATGGTGAAAAAGGAAATATCTTCCGTTCAAAACTCGAAAGAAGCTTTCTGAGAAACTGCTCTGTGTTCTGTTAATTCATCTCACAGAGTTACATCTTTCCCTTCAAGTAGCCTTTCGCTAAGGCTGTTCTTGTGGAATTGGCAAAGGGATATTTGGAAGCCCATACAGGGCTATGGAGAAAAAGCAAATATCTTCCGTTCAAAACTCGAAAGAAGCTTTCTGAGAAACTGCTCTGTGTTCTGTTAATTCATCTCACAGAGTTACATCCTTCCCTTCAAGAAGCCTTTCGCTAAGGCTGTTCTTGTGGAATTGGCAAAGGGATATTTGGAAGCCCATAGAGGGCTATGGAGAAAAAGCAAATATCTTCAGTTCAAAACTCGAAAGCAGCTTTATGAGAAACTGCTCTGTGTTCTGTTAATTCATCTCACAGAGTTACATCTTTCCCTTCAAGAAGCCTTTCGCTAAGGCTGTTCTTGTGGAATTGGCAAAGGGATATTTGGAAGCCCGTAGAGGGCTATGGTGAAAAAGGAAATATCTTCCGTTCAAAACTCGAAAGAAGCTTTCTGAGAATCTGCTCTGTGTTCTGTTAATTCATCTCACAGAGTTACATCTTTCCCTTCAAGAAGCCTTTCGCTGAGGCTGTTCTTGTGGAATTGGCAAAGGGATATTTGGAAGCCCATAGAGGGCTATTTTGAAAAAGGAAATATCTTCCGTTCAAAACTGGAAAGAAGCTTTCTGAGAAACTGCTCTGTGTTCTGTTAATTCATCTCACAGAGTTACATCTTTCCCTTCAAGTAGCCTTTCGCTAAGGCTGTTCTTGTGGAATTGGCAAAGGGATATTTGGAAGCCCATAGAGGGCTAGGGGCAAAAAGGAAATATCTCCCGTTCAAAACTGGAAAGAAGCTTTCTGAGAAACTGCTCTGTGTTTTGTTAATTCATCTCCCAGAGTTACATCTTTCCCTTCAAGAAGCCTTTCGCTAAGGCTGTTCTTGTGGAATTGGCAAAGGGATATTTGGAAGCCCATAGAGGGCTATGGAGAAAAAGCAAATATCTTCCGTTCATAACTGGAAACAAGCTTTCTGAGAAACTGCTCTGTGTTCTGTTAATTCATCTCACAGAGTTACATCTTTCCCTTCAAGAAGCCTTTCGCTAAGGCTGTTCTTGTGGAATTGGCAAAGGGATATTTGGAAGCCCATAGAGGGCTATGGTGAAAAAGGAAATATCTTTCGTTCAAAACTCCAAAGAAGCTTTCTGAGAACCTGCTCTGTGTTCTGTTAATTCATATCCCAGAGTTACATCTTTCCCTTCAAGAAGCCTTTCGCTAAGGCTGTTCTTGTGGAATTGGCAAAGGGATATTTGGAAGCCCATAGAGGGCTATGGGCAAAAAGGAAATATCTTCCGTTCAAAACTGGAAAGAAGCTTTCTGAGAAACTGCTCTGTGTTTTGTTAATTCATTTCCCAGAGTTACATCTTTCCCTTCAAGAAGACTTTCGCTAAGGCTGTTCTTGTGGAATTGGCAAAGGGATATTTGGAAGCCCCTAGAGGGCTATTTTGAAAAAGGAAATATCTTCCGTTCAAAACTGGAAAGAAGCTTTCGAAGAAACTGCTCTGTGTTCTGTTAATTCATCTCACAGAGTTACATCTTTCCCTTCAAGAAACCTTTCGCTAAGGCTGTTCTTGTGGAATTGGCAAAGGGATATTTGGAAGCCCATAGAGGGCTATGGTGAAAAAGGAAATATCTTCCGTTCAAAACTCGAAAGAAGCTTTCTGAGAAACTGCTCTGTGTTCTGTTAATTCATCTCACAGAGTTACATCTTTCAATTCAAGTAGCCTTTCGCTAAGGCTGTTCTTGTGGAATTGGCAAAGGGATATTTGGAAGCCCATAGAGGGCTATGGAGAAAAAGCAAATATCTTCCGTTCAAAACTGGAAAGAAGCTTTCTGAGAAACTGCTCTGTGTTCTGTTAATTCATCTCACAGAGTTACTTCTTTCCCTTCAAGAAGCCTTTCGCTAATGCTGTTCTTGTGGAATTGGCAAAGGGATATTTGGAAGCCCATAGAGGTCTATTTTGAAAAAGGAAATATCTTCCGTTCAAAACTCGAAAGAAGCTTTCTGAGAAACTGCTCTGTGTTCTGTTAATTCATCTCCCAGAGTTACATCTTTCCCTTCAAGAAGCCTTTCGCTAAGGCTGTTCTTGTGGAATTGGCAAAGGGATATTTGGAAGCACATAGAGGGCTATGGTGAAAAAGGAAATATCTTCCGTTCAAAACTCGAAAGAAGCTTTCTGAGAAACTGCTCTGTGTTCTGTGAATTCATCTCCCAGAGTTACATCTTTCCCTTCAAGAAGCCTTTCGCTAAGGCTGTTCTTGTGGAATTGGCAAAGGGATATTTGGAAGCCCATAGAGGGCTATGGTGAAAAAGGAAATATCTTCCGTTCAAAACTCGAAAGAAGCTTTCTGAGAAACTGCTCTGTGTTCTGTTAATTCATCTCCCAGAGTTACATCTTTCCCTTCAAGAAACCTTTCGCTAAGGCTCTTCTTGTGGAATTGGCAAAGGGATATTTGGAAGCCCATAGAGGGCTATTTTGAAAAAGGAAATATCTTCCGTTCAAAACTGGAAAGAAGCTTTCTGAGAAACTGCTCTGTGTTCTGTTAATACATCTCACAGAGTTACATCTTTCCCTTCAAGAAGCCTTTCGCTAAGGCTGTTCTTGTGGAATTGGCAAAGGGATATTTGGAAGCCCATAGAGGGCTATGGTGAAAAAGGAAATATCTTCCGTTCAAAACTGGAACGAAGGTTTCTGAGAAACTACTCTGTGTTCTGTTAATTCATCTAACAGAGTTACATCTTTCCCTACAAGAAGCCTTTCGCTAAGGCTGTTCTTGTGGAATTGGCAAAGGGATATTTGTAAGCCCATAGAGGGCTATGGTGAAAAAGGAAATATCTTCCGTTCAAAACTGGAAAGAAGCTTTCTGAGAAACTACTCTCTGTTCTGTTAATTCATCTCACAGAGTTACATCTTTCCCTTCAAGAAGCCTTTCGCTAAGGCTGTTCTTGTGGAATTGGCAAAGGGATATTTGGAAGCCCATAGAGGGCTATGGTGAAAAAGGAAATATCTTCCGTTCAAAACTGGAAACAAGCTTTCTGAGAAACTGCTCTGTGTTCTGTTAATTCATCTCACAGAGTTACATCTTTCCCTTCAAGTAGCCTTTCGCTAAGGCTGTTCTTGTGGAATTGGCAAAGGGATATTTGGAAGCCCGTAGAGGGCTATGGTGAAAAAGGAAATATCTTCCGTTCAAAACTGGAAAGAAGCTTTCAGAGAAACTGCTCTGTGTTCTGTTAATTCATCTCACAGAGTTACATCTTTCCCTCAAAAAAGCCTTTCGCTAAGGCTGTTCTTATGGAATTGGCAAAGGGATATTTGGAAGCCCATAGAGGGCTATGGGCAGAAAGGAAATATCTTCCGTTCAAAACTGGAAAGAAGCTTTCTGAGAAACTGCTCTGTGTTTTGTTAATTCATCTCCCAGAGTTACATCTTTCCCTTCAAGAAGCCTTTCGCTAAGGCTGTTCTTGTGGAATTGACAAAGGGATATTTGGAAGCCCATAGAGGGCTATGGAGAAAAAGCAAATATCTTCCGTTCAAAACTGGAAAGAAGCTTTCTGAGAAACTGCTCTGTGTTCTGTTAATTCATCTAACAGAGTTACATCTTTCCCTTCAAGAAGCCTTTCGCTAAGGCTGTTCTTGTGGAGTTGGCAAAGGGATATTTGGAAGCCCATAGAGGGCTATGGTGAAAAAGAAAATATCTTCCGTTCAAAACTGAAAACAAGCTTTCCGAGAAACTACTCTGTGTTCTATTAATTCATATCACAGAGTTACATCTTTCCCTTCAAGTAGCCTTTCGCTAAGTCTGTTCTTGTGGAATTGGCAAAGGGATATTTGGAAGCCCATAGAGGGCTATGGAGAAAAAGCAAATATCTTCCGTTCAAAACTGGAAAGAAGCTTTCTGAGAAACTGCTCTGTGTTCTGTTAATTCATCTCACAGAGTTACATCTTTCCCTTCAAGAAGCCTTTCGCTAAGGCTGTTCTTGTGGAATTGGCAAAGGGATATTTGGAAGCCCATAGAGGGCTACGGAGAAAAAGCAAATATCTTCCGTTCAAAACACGAAAGAAGCTTTCTGAGAAACTGCTCTGTGTTCTGTTAATTCATCTCACAGAGTTACATCTTTCCCTTCAAGAAGCCTTTCGCTAAGGCTGTTCTTGTGGAATTGGCAAAGGGATATTTGGAAGCCCTTAGAGGGCTATGGTGAAAAAGGAAATATCTTCCGTTCAAAACTCGAAAGAAGCTTTCTGAGAAACTGCTCTGTGTTCTGTTAATTCATCTCACAGAGTTACATCTTTCCCTTCAAGAAGCCTTTCGCTAAGGCTGTTCTTGTGGAATTGGCAAAGGGATATTTGGAAGCCCATAGAGGGCTAGGGGCAAAAAGGAAATATCTCCCGATCAAAACTGGAAAGAAGCTTTCTGAGAAACTGCTCTGTGTTTCGTTAATTCATCTCCCAGAGTTACATCTTTCCCTTCAAGAAGCCTTTCGCTAAGGCTGTTCTTGTGGAATTGGGAAAGGGATATTTGGAAGCCCATAGAGGGCTATTTTGAAAAAGGAAATATCTTCCGTTCAAAACTGGAAAGAAGCTTTCTGAGAAACTGCTCTGTGTTCTATTAATTCATCTCACAGAGTTACATCTTTCCCTTCAAGAAGCCTTTCGCTAAGGCTGTTCTTGTGGAATTGGCAAAGGGATATTTGGAAGCCCATAGAGCGCTATGGTGAAAAAGGAAATATCTTCCGTTCAAAACTCGAAAGAAGCTTTCTGAGAAACTGCTCTGTGTTCTGTTAATTCATCTCACAGAGTTACACGTTTCCGTTCAAGTAGCCTTTCGCTAAGGCTGTTCTTGTGGAATTGGCAAAGGATACATGGAAGCCCATAGAGGGCTATGGAGAAAAAGCAAATATCTTCCGTTCAAAACTGGAAAGAAGCTTTCTGAGAAACTGCTCTGTGTTCTGTTAATTCATCTCCCAGAGTTACATCTTTCCCTTCAAGAAGCCTTTCGCTAAGGCTGTTCTTGTGGAATTGGCAAAGGGATATTTGGAAGCCCATAGAGGGCTATGGTGAAAAAGGAAATATCTTCCGTTCAAAACTGGAAAGAAGCTTTCTGAGAAACTACTCTGTGTTCTGTTAATTCATCTAACAGAGTTACATCTTTCCCTTCAAGAAGCCTTTCGCTAAGGCTGTTCTTGTGGAATTGGCAAAGGGATATTTGTAAGCCCATAGAGGGCTATAGTGAAAAAGGAAATATCTTCCGTTCAAAACTGAAAAGAAGCTTTCTGAGAAACTACTCTCTGTTCTGTTAATTCATCTCACAGAGTTACATCTTTCCCTTCAAGAAGCCTTTCGCTAAGGCTGTTCTTGTGGAATTGGCAAAGGGATATTTGGAAGCCCATACAGGGCTATGGTGAAAAAGGAAATATCTTCCGTTCAAAACTGGAAACAAGCTTTCTGAGAAACTGCTCTGTGTTCTGTTAATTCATCTCACAGAGTTACATCTTTCCCTTCAAGTAGCCTTTCGCTAAGGCTGTTCTTGTGGAATTGGCAAAGGGATATTTGGAAGCCCATAGAGGGCTATGGAGAAAAAGCAAATATCTTCCGTTCAAAACTGGAAAGAAGCTTTCTGAGAAACTGCTCTGTGTTCTGTTAATTCATCTCACAGAGTTACTTCTTTCCCTTCAAGAAGCCTTTCGCTAATGCTGTTCTTGTGGAATTGGCAAAGGGATATTTGGAAGCCCATAGAGGGCTATGGAGAAAAAGCAAATATCTTCCGTTCAAAACTCGAAAGAAGCTTTCTGAGAAACTGCTCTGTGTTCTGTTAATTCATCTCCCAGAGTTACATCTTTCCCTTCAAGAAGCCTTTCGCTAAGGCTGTTCTTGTGGAATTGGCAAAGGGATATTTGGAAGCCCATAGAGGGCTATGGTGAAAAAGGAAATATCTTCCGTTCAAAACTCGAAAGAAGCTTTCTGAGAAACTGCTCTGTGTTCTGTTAATTCATCTCCCAGAGTTACATCTTTCCCTTCAAGAAGCCTTTCGCTAAGGCTGTTCTTGTGGAATTGGCAAAGGGATATTTGGAAGCCCATAGAGGGCTATTTTGAAAAAGGAAATATCTTCCGTTCAAAACTGGAAAGAAGCTTTCTGAGAAACTGCTCTGTGTTCTGTTAATTCATCTCACAGAGTTACATCTTTCCCTTCAAGAAGCCTTTCGCTAAGGCTGTTCTTGTGGAATTGGCAAAGGGATATTTGGAAGCCCATAGAGGGCTATGGGCAAAAAGGAAATATCTTCCGTTCAAAACTGGAAAGAAGCTTTCTGAGAAACTACTCTGTGTTCTGTTAATTCATCTCACAGAGTTACCTCTTTCCCTTCAATAAGCCTTTCGCTAAGGCTGTTCTTGTGGAATTGGCAAAGGGATATTTGGAAGCCCGTAGAGGGCTATGGTGAAAAAGGAAATATCTTCCGTTCAAAACTGGAAAGAAGCTTTCAGAGAAACTGCTCTGTGTTCTGTTAATTCATCTCACAGAGTTACATCTTTCCCTCAAAAAAGCCTTTCGCTAAGGCTGTTCTTATGGAATTGGCAAAGGGATATTTGGAAGCCCATAGAGGGCTATGGGCAGAAAGGAAATATCTTCCGTTCAAAACTGGAAAGAAGCTTTCTGAGAAACTGCTCTGTGTTTTGTTAATTCATCTCCCAGAGTTACATCTTTCCCTTCAAGAAGCCTTTCGCTAAGGCTGTTCTTGTGGAATTGACAAAGGGATATTTGGAAGCCCATAGAGGGCTATGGAGAAAAAGCAAATATCTTCCGTTCAAAACAGGAAAGAAGCTTTCTGAGAAACTGCTCTGTGTTCTGTTAATTCATCTAACAGAGTTACATCTTTCCTTTCAAGAAGCCTTTCGCTAAGGCTGTTTTTGTGGAGTTGGCAAAGGGATATTTGGAAGCCCATAGAGGGCTATGGTGAAAAAGAAAATATCTTCCGTTCAAAACTGAAAACAAGCTTTCCGAGAAACTACTCTGTGTTCTATTAATTCATCTCACAGAGTTACATCTTTCCCTTCAAGTAGCCTTTCGCTAAGTCTGTTCTTGTGGAATTGGAAAAGGGATATTTGGAAGCCCATAGAGGGCTATGGAGAAAAAGCAAATATCTTCCGTTCAAAACTGGAAAGAAGCTTTCTGAGAAACTGCTCTGTGTTCTGTTAATTCATCTCACAGAGTTACATCTTTCCCTTCAAGAAGCCTTTCGCTAAGGCTGTTCTTGTGGAATTGGCAAAGGGATATTTGGAAGCCCATAGAGGGCTATGGTGAAAAAGGAAATATCTTCCGTTCAAAACTGGAAACAAGCTTTCTGAGAAACTGCTCTGTGTTCTGTTAATTCATCTCACAGAGTTACATCTTTCCCTTCAAGTAGCCTTTCGCTAAGGCTGTTCTTGTGGAATTGGCAAAGGGATATTTGGAAGCCCGTAGAGGGCTATGGTGAAAAAGGAAATATCTTCCGTTCAAAACTGGAAAGAAGCTTTCAGAGAAACTGCTCTGTGTTCTGTTAATTCATCTCACAGAGTTACATCTTTCCCTCAAAAAAGCCTTTCGCTAAGGCTGTTCTTATGGAATTGGCAAAGGGATATTTGGAAGCCCATAGAGGGCTATGGGCAGAAAGGAAATATCTTCCGTTCAAAACTGGAAAGAAGCTTTCTGAGAAACTGCTCTGTGTTTTGTTAATTCATCTCCCAGAGTTACATCTTTCCCTTCAAGAAGCCTTTCGCTAAGGCTGTTCTTGTGGAATTGACAAAGGGATATTTGGAAGCCCATAGAGGGCTATGGAGAAAAAGCAAATATCTTCCGTTCAAAACTGGAAAGAAGCTTTCTGAGAAACTGCTCTGTGTTCTGTTAATTCATCTAACAGAGTTACATCTTTCCCTTCAAGAAGCCTTTCGCTAAGGCTGTTCTTGTGGAGTTGGCAAAGGGATATTTGGAAGCCCATAGAGGGCTATGGTGAAAAAGAAAATATCTTCCGTTCAAAACTGAAAACAAGCTTTCCGAGAAACTACTCTGTGTTCTATTAATTCATATCACAGAGTTACATCTTTCCCTTCAAGTAGCCTTTCGCTAAGTCTGTTCTTGTGGAATTGGCAAAGGGATATTTGGAAGCCCATAGAGGGCTATGGAGAAAAAGCAAATATCTTCCGTTCAAAACTGGAAAGAAGCTTTCTGAGAAACTGCTCTGTGTTCTGTTAATTCATCTCACAGAGTTACATCTTTCCCTTCAAGAAGCCTTTCGCTAAGGCTGTTCTTGTGGAATTGGCAAAGGGATATTTGGAAGCCCATAGAGGGCTACGGAGAAAAAGCAAATATCTTCCGTTCAAAACACGAAAGAAGCTTTCTGAGAAACTGCTCTGTGTTCTGTTAATTCATCTCACAGAGTTACATCTTTCCCTTCAAGAAGCCTTTCGCTAAGGCTGTTCTTGTGGAATTGGCAAAGGGATATTTGTAAGCCCATAGAGGGCTATGGAGAAAAAGCAAATATCTTCCGTTCAAAACTCGAAAGAAGCTTTCTGAGAAACTGCTCTGTGTTCTGTTAATTCATCTCCCAGAGTTACATCTTTCCCTTCAAGAAGCCTTTCGCTAAGGCTGTTCTTGTGGAATTGGCAAAGGGATATTTGGAAGCCCATAGAGGGCTATGGTGAAAAAGGAAATATCTTCCGTTCAAAACTCGAAAGAAGCTTTCTGAGAAACTGCTCTGTGTTCTGTTAATTCATCTCCCAGAGTTACATCTTTCCCTTCAAGAAGCCTTTCGCTAAGGCTGTTCTTGTGGAATTGGCAAAGGGATATTTGGAAGCCCATAGAGGGCTATTTTGAAAAAGGAAATATCTTCCGTTCAAAACTGGAAAGAAGCTTTCTGAGAAACTGCTCTGTGTTCTGTTAATTCATCTCACAGAGTTACATCTTTCCCTTCAAGAAGCCTTTCGCTAAGGCTGTTCTTGTGGAATTGGCAAAGGGATATTTGGAAGCCCATAGAGGGCTATGGGCAAAAAGGAAATATCTTCCGTTCAAAACTGGAAAGAAGCTTTCTGAGAAACTACTCTGTGTTCTGTTAATTCATCTCACAGAGTTACCTCTTTCCCTTCAATAAGCCTTTCGCTAAGGCTGTTCTTGTGGAATTGGCAAAGGGATATTTGGAAGCCCGTAGAGGGCTATGGTGAAAAAGGAAATATCTTCCGTTCAAAACTGGAAAGAAGCTTTCAGAGAAACTGCTCTGTGTTCTGTTAATTCATCTCACAGAGTTACATCTTTCCCTCAAAAAAGCCTTTCGCTAAGGCTGTTCTTATGGAATTGGCAAAGGGATATTTGGAAGCCCATAGAGGGCTATGGGCAGAAAGGAAATATCTTCCGTTCAAAACTGGAAAGAAGCTTTCTGAGAAACTGCTCTGTGTTTTGTTAATTCATCTCCCAGAGTTACATCTTTCCCTTCAAGAAGCCTTTCGCTAAGGCTGTTCTTGTGGAATTGACAAAGGGATATTTGGAAGCCCATAGAGGGCTATGGAGAAAAAGCAAATATCTTCCGTTCAAAACAGGAAAGAAGCTTTCTGAGAAACTGCTCTGTGTTCTGTTAATTCATCTAACAGAGTTACATCTTTCCTTTCAAGAAGCCTTTCGCTAAGGCTGTTCTTGTGGAGTTGGCAAAGGGATATTTGGAAGCCCATAGAGGGCTATGGTGAAAAAGAAAATATCTTCCGTTCAAAACTGAAAACAAGCTTTCCGAGAAACTACTCTGTGTTCTATTAATTCATCTCACAGAGTTACATCTTTCCCTTCAAGTAGCCTTTCGCTAAGTCTGTTCTTGTGGAATTGGAAAAGGGATATTTGGAAGCCCATAGAGGGCTATGGAGAAAAAGCAAATATCTTCCGTTCAAAACTGGAAAGAAGCTTTCTGAGAAACTGCTCTGTGTTCTGTTAATTCATCTCACAGAGTTACATCTTTCCCTTCAAGAAGCCTTTCGCTAAGGCTGTTCTTGTGGAATTGGCAAAGGGATATTTGGAAGCCCATAGAGGGCTATGGTGAAAAAGGAAATATCTTCCGTTCAAAACTGGAAAGAAGCTTTCTGAGAAACTACTCTCTGTTCTGTTAATTCATCTCACAGAGTTACATCTTTCCCTTCAAGAAGCCTTTCGCTAAGGCTGTTCTTGTGGAATTGGCAAAGGGATATTTGGAAGCCCATAGAGGGCTATGGTGAAAAAGCAAATATCTTCCGTTCAAAACTGGAAAGAAGCTTTCTGAGAAACTGCTCTGTGTTCTGTTAATTCATCTCACAGAGTTACATCTTTCCCTTCAAGTAGCCTTTCGCTAAGGCTGTTCTTGTGGAATTGGCAAAGGGATATTTGGAAGCCCGTAGAGGGCTATGGTGAAAAAGGAAATATCTTCCGTTCAAAACTGGAAAGAAGCTTTCAGAGAAACTGCTCTGTGTTCTGTTAATTCATCTCACAGAGTTACATCTTTCCCTCAAAAAAGCCTTTCGCTAAGGCTGTTCTTATGGAATTGGCAAAGGGATATTTGGAAGCCCATAGAGGGCTATGGGCAGAAAGGAAATATCTTCCGTTCAAAACTGGAAAGAAGCTTTCTGAGAAACTGCTCTGTGTTTTGTTAATTCATCTCCCAGAGTTACATCTTTCCCTTCAAGAAGCCTTTCGCTAAGGCTGTTCTTGTGGAATTGACAAAGGGATATTTGGAAGCCCATAGAGGGCTATGGAGAAAAAGCAAATATCTTCCGTTCAAAACTGGAAAGAAGCTTTCTGAGAAACTGCTCTGTGTTCTGTTAATTCATCTAACAGAGTTACATCTTTCCCTTCAAGAAGCCTTTCGCTAAGGCTGTTCTTGTGGAGTTGGCAAAGGGATATTTGGAAGCCCATAGAGGGCTATGGTGAAAAAGAAAATATCTTCCGTTCAAAACTGAAAACAAGCTTTCCGAGAAACTACTCTGTGTTCTATTAATTCATCTCACAGAGTTACATCTTTCCCTTCAAGTAGCCTTTCGCTAAGTCTGTTCTTGTGGAATTGGAAAAGGGATATTTGGAAGCCCATAGAGGGCTATGGAGAAAAAGCAAATATCTTCCGTTCAAAACTGGAAAGAAGCTTTCTGAGAAACTGCTCTGTGTTCTGTTAATTCATCTCACAGAGTTACATCTTTCCCTTCAAGAAGCCTTTCGCTAAGGCTGTTCTTGTGGAATTGGCAAAGGGATATTTGGAAGCCCATAGAGGTCTACGGAGAAAAAGCAAATATCTTCCGTTCAAAACACGAAAGAAGCTTTCTGAGAAACTGCTCTGTGTTCTGCTAATTCATCTCACAGAGTTACATCTTTCCCTTCAAGAAGCCTTTCGCTAAGGCTGTTCTTGTGGAATTGGCAAAGGTATATTTGGAAGCCCTTAGAGGGCTATGGTGAAAAAGGAAATATCTTCCGTTCAAAACTCGAAAGAAGCTTTCTGAGAAACTGCTCTGTGTTCTGTTAATTCATCTCACAGAGTTACATCTTTCCCTTCAAGAAGCCTTTCGCTAAGGCTGTTCTTGTGGAATTGGCAAAGGGATATTTGGAAGCCCATAGAGGGCTAGGGGCAAAAAGGAAATATCTCCCGATCAAAACTGGAAAGAAGCTTTCTGAGAAACTGCTCTGTGTTTCGTTAATTCATCTCCCAGAGTTACATCTTTCCCTTCAAGAAGCCTTTCGCTAAGGCTGTTCTTGTGGAATTGGCAAAGGGATATTTGGAAGCCCATAGAGGGCTATTTTGAAAAAGGAAATATCTTCCGTTCAAAACTGGAAAGAAGCTTTCTGAGAAACTGCTCTGTGTTCTATTAATTCATCTCCCAGAGTTACATCTTTCCCTTCAAGAAGCCTTTCGCTAAGGCTGTTCTTGTGGAATTGGCAAAGGGATATTTGGAAGCCCATAGAGCGCTATGGTGAAAAAGGAAATATCTTCCGTTCAAAACTCGAAAGAAGCTTTCTGAGAAACTGCTCTGTGTTCTGTTAATTCATCTCACAGAGTTACACGTTTCCCTTCAAGTAGCCTTTCGCTAAGGCTGTTCTTGTGGAATTGGCAAAGGATATATGGAAGCCCATAGAGGGCTATGGAGAAAAAGCAAATATCTTCCGTTCAAAACTGGAAAGAAGCTTTCTGAGAAACTGCTCTGTGTTCTGTTAATTCATCTCACAGAGTTACATCTTTCCCTTCAAGAAGCCTTTCGCTAAGGCTGTTCTTGTGGAATTGGCAAAGGTATATTTAGAAGCCCATAGAGGGCTATGGAGAAAAAGCAAATATCTTCCGTTCAAAACTCGAAAGAAGCTTTCTGAGAAACTGCTCTGTGTTCTGTTAATTCATCTCACAGAGTTACATCTTTCCCTTCAAGAAGCCTTTCGCTAAGGCTGTTCTTGTGGAATTGGCAAAGGGATATTTGGAAGCCCATAGAGGGCTATGGAGAAAAAGGAAGTATCTTCCGTTCAAAACTCGAAAGAAGCTTTCTGAGAAACTGCTCTGTGTTCTGTTAATTCATCTCCCAGAGTTACATCTTTCCCTTCAAGAAACCTTTCGCTAAGGCTGTTCTTGTGGAATTGGCAAAGGGATATTTGGAAGCCCATAGAGGGCTATTTTGAAAAAGGAAATATCTTCCGTTCAAAACTGGAAAGAAGCTTTCTGAGAAACTGCTCTGTGTTCTGTTAATTCATCTCACAGAGTTACATCTTTCCCTTCAAGAAGCCTTTCGCTAAGGCTGTTCTTGTGGAATTGGCAAAGGGATATTTGGAAGCCCATAGAGGGCTATGGTGAAAAAGGAAATATCTTCCGTTCAAAACTGGAAAGAAGCTTTCTGAGAAACTACTCTGTGTTCTGTTAATTCATCTAACAGAGTTACATCTTTCCCTTCAAGAAGCCTTTCGCTAAGGCTGTTCTTGTGGAATTGGCAAAGGGATATTTGTAAGCCCATAGAGGGCTATGGTGAAAAAGGAAATATCTTCCGTTCAAAACTGAAAAGAAGCTTTCTGAGAAACTACTCTCTGTTCTGTTAATTCATCTCACAGAGTTACATCTTTCCCTTCAAGAAGCCTTTCGCTAAGGCTGTTCTTGTGGAATTGGCAAAGGGATATTTGGAAGCCCATACAGGGCTATGGTGAAAAAGGAAATATCTTCCGTTCAAAACTGGAAACAAGCTTTCTGAGAAACTGCTCTGTGTTCTGTTAATTCATCTCACAGAGTTACATCTTTCCCTTCAAGTAGCCTTTCGCTAAGGCTGTTCTTGTGGAATTGGCAAAGGGATATTTGGAAGCCCATAGAGGGCTATGGAGAAAAAGCAAATATCTTCCGTTCAAAACTGGAAAGAAGCTTTCTGAGAAACTGCTCTGTGTTCTGTTAATTCATCTCACAGAGTTACTTCTTTCCCTTCAAGAAGCCTTTCGCTAATGCTGTTCTTGTGGAATTGGCAAAGGGATATTTGGAAGCCCATAGAGGGCTATGGAGAAAAAGCAAATATCTTCCGTTCAAAACTCGAAAGAAGCTTTCTGAGAAACTGCTCTGTGTTCTGTTAATTCATCTCCCAGAGTTACATCTTTCCCTTCAAGAAGCCTTTCGCTAAGGCTGTTCTTGTGGAATTGGCAAAGGGATATTTGGAAGCCCATAGAGGGCTATGGTGAAAAAGGAAATACCTTCCGTTCAAAACTCGAAAGAAGCTTTCTGAGAAACTGCTCTGTGTTCTGTTAATTCATCTCCCAGAGTTACATCTTTCCCTTCAAGAAGCCTTTCGCTAAGGCTGTTCTTGTGGAATTGGCAAAGGGATATTTGGAAGCCCATAGAGGGCTATTTTGAAAAAGGAAATATCTTCCGTTCAAAACTGGAAAGAAGCTTTCTGAGAAACTGCTCTGTGTTCTGTTAATTCATCTCACAGAGTTACATCTTTCCCTTCAAGAAGCCTTTCGCTAAGGCTGTTCTTGTGGAATTGGCAAAGGGATATTTGGAAGCCCATAGAGGGCTATGGGCAAAAAGGAAATATCTTCCGTTCAAAACTGGAAAGAAGCTTTCTGAGAAACTACTCTGTGTTCTGTTAATTCATCTCACAGAGTTACCTCTTTCCCTTCAAGAAGCCTTTCGCTAAGGCTGTTCTTGTGGAATTGACAAAGGGATATTTGGAAGCCCATAGAGGGCTATGGAGAAAAAGCAAATATCTTCCGTTCAAAACAGGAAAGAAGCTTTCTGAGAAACTGCTCTGTGTTCTGTTAATTCATCTAACAGAGTTACATCTTTCCCTTCAAGAAGCCTTTCGCTAAGGCTGTTCTTGTGGAGTTGGCAAAGGGATATTTGGAAGCCCATAGAGGGCTATGGTGAAAAAGAAAATATCTTCCGTTCAAAACTGAAAACAAGCTTTCCGAGAAACTACTCTGTGTTCTATTAATTCATCTCACAGAGTTACATCTTTCCCTTCAAGTAGCCTTTCGCTAAGTCTGTTCTTGTGGAATTGGAAAAGGGATATTTGGAAGCCCATAGAGGGCTATGGAGAAAAAGCAAATATCTTCCGTTCAAAACTGGAAAGAAGCTTTCTGAGAAACTGCTCTGTGTTCTGTTAATTCATCTCACAGAGTTACATCTTTCCCTTCAAGAAGCCTTTCGCTAAGGCTGTTCTTGTGGAATTGGCAAAGGGATATTTGGAAGCCCATAGAGGGCTAGGGGCAAAAAGGAAATATCTCCCGTTCAAAACTGGAAAGAAGCTTTCTGAGAAACTGCTCTGTGTTTTGTTAATTCATCTCCCAGAGTTACATCTTTCCCTTCAAGAAGCCTTTCGCTAATGCTGTTCTTGTGGAATTGGCAAAGGGATATTTGGAAGCCCATAGAGGGCTATGGAGAAAAAGCAAATATCTTCCGTTCAAAACTCGAAAGAAGCTTTCTGAGAAACTGCTCTGTGTTCTGTTAATTCATCTCCCAGAGTTACATCTTTCCCTTCAAGAAGCCTTTCGCTAAGGCTGTTCTTGTGGAATTGGCAAAGGGATATTTGGAAGCCCATAGAGGGCTATTTTGAAAAAGGAAATATCTTCCGTTCAAAACTGGAAAGAAGCTTTCTGAGAAACTGCTCTGTGTTCTGTTAATTCATCTCACAGAGTTACATCTTTCCCTTCAAGAAGCCTTTCGCTAAGGCTGTTCTTGTGGAATTGGCAAAGGGATATTTGGAAGCCCATAGAGGGCTATGGGCAAAAAGGAAATATCTTCCGTTCAAAACTGGAAAGAAGCTTTCTGAGAAACTACTCTGTGTTCTGTTAATTCATCTCACAGAGTTACCTCTTTCCCTTCAATAAGCCTTTCGCTAAGGCTGTTCTTGTGGAATTGGCAAAGGGATATTTGGAAGCCCGTAGAGGGCTATGGTGAAAAAGGAAATATCTTCCGTTCAAAACTGGAAAGAAGCTTTCAGAGAAACTGCTCTGTGTTCTGTTAATTCATCTCACAGAGTTACATCTTTCCCTCAAAAAAGCCTTTCGCTAAGGCTGTTCTTATGGAATTGGCAAAGGGATATTTGGAAGCCCACAGAGGGCTATGGGCAGAAAGGAAATATCTTCCGTTCAAAACTGGAAAGACGCTTTCTGAGAAACTGCTCTGTGTTTTGTTAATTCATCTCCCAGAGTTACATCTTTCCCTTCAAGAAGCCTTTCGCTAAGGCTGTTCTTGTGGAATTCACAAAGGGATATTTGGAAGCCCATAGAGGGCTATGGAGAAAAAGAAAATATCTTCCGTTCAAAACTGGAAAGAAGCTTTCTGAGAAACTGCTCTGTGTTCTGTTAATTCATCTAACAGAGTTACATCTTTCCCTTCAAGAAGCCTTTCGCTAAGGCTGTTCTTGTGGAGTTGGCAAAGGGATATTTGGAAGCCCATAGAGGGCTATGGTGAAAAAGAAAATATCTTCCGTTCAAAACTGAAAACAAGCTTGCCGAGAAACTACTCTGTGTTCTATTAATTCATCTCACAGAGTTACATCTTTCCCTTCAAGTAGCCTTTCGCTAAGTCTGTTCTTGTGGAATTGGAAAAGGGATATTTGGAAGCCCATAGAGGGCTATGGAGAAAAAGCAAATATCTTCCGTTCAAAACTGGAAAGAAGCTTTCTGAGAAACTGCTCTGTGTTCTGTTAATTCATCTCACAGAGTTACATCTTTCCCTTCAAGAAGCCTTTCGCTAAGGCTGTTCTTGTGGAATTGGCAAAGGGATATTTGGAAGCCCATAGAGGGCTATGGGCAAAAAGGAAATATCTTCCGTTCAAAACTGGAAAGAAGCTTTCTGAGAAACTACTCTGTGTTCTGTTAATTCATCTCACAGAGTTACCTCTTTCCCTTCAATAAGCCTTTCGCTAAGGCTGTTCTTGTGGAATTGGCAAAGGGATATTTGGAAGCCCGTAGAGGGCTATGGTGAAAAAGGAAATATCTTCCGTTCAAAACTGGAAAGAAGCTTTCAGAGAAACTGCTCTGTGTTCTGTTAATTCATCTCACAGAGTTACATCTTTCCCTCAAAAAAGCCTTTCGCTAAGGCTGTTCTTATGGAATTGGCAAAGGGATATTTGGAAGCCCATAGAGGGCTATGGGCAGAAAGGAAATATCTTCCGTTCAAAACTGGAAAGAAGCTTTCTGAGAAACTGCTCTGTGTTTTGTTAATTCATCTCCCAGAGTTACATCTTTCCCTTCAAGAAGCCTTTCGCTAAGGCTGTTCTTGTGGAATTGACAAAGGGATATTTGGAAGCCCATAGAGGGCTATGGAGAAAAAGCAAATATCTTCCGTTCAAAACTGGAAAGAAGCTTTCTGAGAAACTGCTCTGTGTTCTGTTAATTCATCTAACAGAGTTACATCTTTCCCTTCAAGAAGCCTTTCGCTAAGGCTGTTCTTGTGGAATTGGCAAAGGGATATTTGGAAGCCCATAGAGGGCTATTTTGAAAAAGGAAATATCTTCCGTTCAAAACTGGAAAGAAGCTTTCTGAGAAACTGCTCTGTGTTCTATTAATTCATCTCACAGAGTTACATCTTTCCCTTCAAGAAGCCTTTCGCTAAGGCTGTTCTTGTGGAATTGGCAAAGGGATATTTGGAAGCCCATAGAGCGCTATGGTGAAAAAGGAAATATCTTCCGTTCAAAACTCGAAAGAAGCTTTCTGAGAAACTGCTCTGTGTTCTGTTAATTCATCTCACAGAGTTAAATGTTTCCCTTCAAGTAGCCTTTCGCTAAGGCTGTTCTTGTGGAATTGGCAAAGGATATTTGGAAGCCCATAGAGGGCTATGGAGAAAAAGCAAATATCTTCCGTTCAAAACTCGAAAGAAGCTTTCTGAGAAACTGCTCTGTGTTCTGTTAATTCATCTCACAGAGTTACATCTTTCCCTTCAAGAAGCCTTTCGCTAAGGCTGTTCTTGTGGAATTGGCAAAGGGATATTTGGAAGCCCATAGAGCGCTATGGTGAAAAAGGAAATATCTTCCGTTCAAAACTCGAAAGAAGCTTTCTGAGAATCTGCTCTGTGTTCTGTTAATTCATCTCACAGAGTTAAATGTTTCCCTTCAAGTAGCCTTTCGCTAAGGCTGTTCTTGTGGAATTGGCAAAGGATATTTGGAAGCCCATAGAGGGCTATGGAGAAAAAGCAAATATCTTCCGTTCAAAACTGGAAAGAAGCTTTCTGAGAAACTGCTCTGTGTTCTGTTAATTCATCTCACAGAGTTACATCTTTCCCTTCAAGAAGCCTTTCGCTAAGGCTGTTCTTGTGGAATTGGCAAAGGGATATTTAGAAGCCCAT